>NC_067292.1:13870000-14187500 GCF_020740795.1 Apus apus | reverse complement strand
ATTCAGTTAAGACTGATTGTCAGTCAGATGTCTAGCTGCACGTTGTGGTTTCAGCAATTCTCTCATAGTTTGTTTTACAAAGCAATGAAACATCCTCATCTAAGACACTGACCCATTCTGGCCAGTATCAAAAAAGATAACCGACACATGAGGGGGTTCAACAGTGTAACGACAGTGTCAAGGACAGAGATAGAAAAAGAAATAAGGAGGTGACTGGGAATTTCTCTTAGTATTACAATAATCAAGGAGTTTCAATTTTCTGTACCTTTTTGTAACCTTTCCCCAAAATCTTACACTCTACAGACACATCTTTTATACCATCCATGTAAACATACCCAAAATTGTTTTAACCTGGTTAGTTTGAAAAGCAGAAAATCTACCAAACACAAAGCACAGTACAAGTTAACTGTAAAAATATTTACCCTGAACCTCAGCAGGTGCTACAGCTTCCCCTAAATCCTGTGATGGAATGAATGCCCCAGGCCAGCCAATTTGGACATACCCACACGAGACCAAAGTCTCTACACATTAGTCATTATAATAATCTATGACAACTGTGTAAGACTATACCTTACCATATTTTGATAGCTATTACTACAGAACTTTTTGCAGAATTCTAAAAATCAAAGGAGAAAAATTTCTAGATGTTTACGAGACATACACATCTCCTAATCACAAGGCAGTCTGGAAGACATCATAATGGTTACATCAAATTTATTTAATTTCTTTCATCAGGTAATAAGGTTGTTTGATGAAGGTGGGAGGTACAGATGTAATGCATTTCCATTGGTGTAAGACCTTTGATGAATAACTGCTTTTAATTTCAATTAATACGGGCAAATATATATAAATTAAAAACGGAATCATTATTATTAAGGCAAGATGAATCTGCAGTCAGTGGTGCTTTATGTTTTCAACAGTGATAAAGAAGAAAATATATAAATATTGATAAAGTTTGCTGTTAACAATTAATAGAGAGCTGAATCATAGAAAGAACAGGTCATTTAGACCCAATTAAAGAACAGATACAATGAAAGCAAAATGTGAGATCATATATCTGTAAACAAATATAGGTGGTCATATTTAGAGGACAAAGTATTCTGGAAAGAAGTAACTCTGAAAAGAGCCTTAAGGTCATAATAGGGAGCAGATAACCTAGTAAGCTTGGGCTCTCTGTGTCACTCTGTGGCTACAGGAGCTACTGAGATTGCTCTTCTGGTACATAAGCAAAGAATAATGGGGTAGGTTCATTTATTTTTTAGATCACTACTGGAATATAAAGCTTCAGGACCTCCTTGTCATAAGGATTTAATACTGTCACACTTGTCACTTTTTTTTTTCCCTCCAGAGGACAGCTAAGTGTTCTTCATTTGAAGCAAACAATGGAAACTCCACATAAAAGAACAACACTACTGAGAAGAGAAATACATGTGATTATGTGCTTTAAAGCATTGTGGAATTCTGTAATTTTGGCTATTTCTTAAAAACAAAGAAATAGATATGCTTTTACAAGTAAAATTAGTAAAGTGGAAGTTAGGATATGCTTTCTTTAGATAAGAGCAAAACAATTGAACCAACTTTTTCCATCTTCAATAAAGAACAAAGAAGTGTAACAGTTTGCTGGGAGGTCACAGAACACCTGATATCTATATAGAATACTGTTGGACAGGGTGATTACTACTATATACAGACCTAGAGGGTGTCCTGTTGTCAGGCAGATTGCTGTTGAGAATTTTAGGATGCTTAGAGTATTTAATTAAAGAGAAGCTCCGGGAGCATTACAAGGCTATAAATTCCTCCCTCATAGCTTATGGGGCTCAGTGCTGGAACTTTCCATATGGCTGTTTTTAACTGGCATAAACTTGTTTTGACCTTAATCAGCATTTTAGACTAACATAACACAGGGAGGAGAGAGAGAGCAAAGGAGGGAAGAAGTTATTAGTCAGAGAGGCTTGCTTTAAGACATATATAATGGGAAGATGAGCACTCCTGATTTATTTACTGGTATGTTAAAAGATTCAAAGCAAAGACAACATGACATTTTATAATCTAACTGTTCTACAAGAACATAAATTAATACACATTTTGCAATCAAACCAGCAAGCACCTGAAGAACAGGTTTGTTGTATCTGTAGGTATCAAATATCATTAAACACATAAATTAACGAGTCTGTAGATTATTAAATGACAGTTGAGATGCCAGCTTTCCTTTTTTTATCATGGAAGATATTCCTAGGATCTGTGACATCTGTGGTGGCTAATCCCCCATAGAGAAACTGACATTAAAAGGAATTCACACTGTGGTAAAGCCATACACCATTACAATGTCAGCTATGGGTTTCCACTCTCCTGGATTCTAGGCTGTGGAGCAGAACATGAGTGAAAAATGACAAGGTTGGTTTCCATATTTGCATTGCAAACAATAACTGTATAAACTGTGACTGAATTACTTCACTGTGGTGAAGATTTCCATTGTCTTTCACAGGGGAAAAAGAAAGAAAGAAAGAAAGAAAGAAAGAAAGAAACAAACAAAAAAAACCCCCACAAACAAACAAAACAAACAAAAATATTTCTATATGTCACTGTTCTCCTCTGCTGTCCAGAATGCCTTCTGCCATCTTTCAATAAATATTTCTTTCCAATTGCTACCCACATAATTTTCAGTGTATGATTTATATGTGGTTTTAAAAATTTGATAAAAATGGGAAGATATCACTGTGTAGTATCACTGCAGCCTCTCCAAATTGTGTAACTGATAATTTATATGTTATTCACAACATCTTTTCAGAGACAAAATTACTAAGAACAAGGAATGTCAAAATCTACCTCCTGCACCACTTCATCTGAGGTACTTAAAAGTATGATCTTGCTTTCATTCCAAAGCCATGCTCTGCTGGTCCTCCATTTCTGGCCTCATTCCCGGTCTTGCTTCCTCTCACAAAACTCTCCAATTTTACCACTTTTTAAATTCCATTTCTAACCATGACAGAATCATGATTTTTCTTTTTCCATCTTGTGCTTTTGGGTTGCAAATCTTACATCTCTGCATCACCTCATTCTGACTTCATCAGATCCTTGCTGCACTATAAGCTTTCCAGTACAAAACAGCTCAAAGAGTGACTCTTCATTTTGGATAGAAGGTTTATGTCCTTCAATAATTCCATCATCATTCTCTCAGAAATACTACCCATATAATCAATGTAGTTCAAACTACCTTTCTGAGACAAAAGAGAAGACCAAAGTGAAGAAACCCAGAAACTAGCAGATCACTTGATAAAAGACCACTGCTTTAAACTGCAATTTCACTTGTCATTTCTTCACATCAGCTGTAAACACCCAGTTGCTTGCAAGTAGCTGGGCTAGCAGCTGTAAACAAGCAACTCCATGGGACAGACAGTACGAAGAAAACAGGCAAGTATCCCAAAATACATGGTGTCAGTAAAAACGGAACTGCTAAGGAACCCAAATGAATTTGCATTCAAATTTGCATACAAATGCCTGTGCTAGAAAGGTTTCAAAAAATTTTCAGCTCCATTACTTTTAGAAACAAAACTCCTAAAAGGGACATGACCTTTAAGCATCTTGTACAAGGAACCATAGGGCCCAAGCCTTTATAGTGGCACAGCAGTAACTCCACACATAAAAACATCCAAAAGGCTTCACTTCTGAAGCATTAATCATACTTTCCACTAGCCTTGAAACACAGTACTCTTTCATCCAAAACAGGATCCCCAAAGTAATACTACATATTTTTACTTTGCTGCTATAATGAGAATAGCAATTACTATGTACATAGTTTCCACTTAGTCAAAATTACTCTTTTAAAAAAGAGCATTTCACACTAATTATAGGATAGTAAAGATATAAATGAAAACTTTCTATAGCATATTTACCTCTCATATAAGTTAAATCCCCCATTATGTTTATCTGAATTGCAACACTCTCCTATCATTGTATACTCATATCTCACTAGACCTTCCTTCATTCCTTCAGTACATCTAATCATCTTTCAATGATTGCTTCACGGTGCATTGTATCTAAGATAAAAGCATCATTAATTAGCACTGGGGAGAGAGAAGAAACTTCAGGAAAAAGTCCAAAATAATGAAATAATAAAAATAATGGTTCTGGTTACACCAGAAGAATCACGTTTAAAGGTATGCCATTCCAAAAGAATATGAACAATGTAAATAAAACACTGAAACAATTTCCACCTCCCCCCCTAATAATTTAAGAAAGGAGACAGCTAGTCTTTAGGACAGTAAATACTGTAACAACATCAGAATCACAGCTCAGTCCTAGCAATCTCTTTTTTGTTTTGTTTTGTTTTGTTTTTTGTTTTTTTTACAAAAAAAATGTCTGCTTTAACAATATTCTGTCCCATTTCGCTAAACTCTTTAATCTGTATAAACACAAACTGAAAATACTCAGTGCTTCTCAAAAATACTAGTTCTGTGGAGCACAGTGACAGGAACAGTGAAGCGGTGGTCCCTGAAAGCATCTGCCTTACCCTACAGAAACCCAACAGCAGCCCCATGTAGCACTATGGGTTCTATCTACTCTGTTTCATTCTCTTTTAATCCAGGCACATGACAGATCACACAAGTACAAATCTATTATAAAATGAAACTGTGAGATGGAAAATTTTCCTAAGTTTTAAAAGCTTTAGCTTTCTAATGGGAGCTGATGTAAATCACTTTTTGAGTCACTGAAAATATTAGATAAAGGCACAGGAAAATATTCTGAGCCATAACATCAGCAAAGAGTTGTGGGTCTACATTTAGATGGTAAGATACTTTGGATAAGAATCATCTTTCTGTATGTAGCTATAACACCTAGCACAATGAAGCCTTGACCTCTATAGTAACAAAACAGCCATCACAGTACATATCAGACAACATTTTAATGTGTTAGATTCTAATTTTAATAAAAAACAAAAATTAGATCTAATACTATCAAAATCCATTCAAAAGAAGCAACAGTTCTCATATAAACATGAATTCCACCAAGCTGCTAATATTGGTCTGATAATCAAAAAGTATATAGAATTGTTTATTCCAGATGATGGTGGCAATGTTTTCTCTGTGTGATCAATATGAATATAAATCCATTAAGTGGATTATCCCTACTGTTAAGCAAAAGTGTATATGATTGTGGAACACAGACAATGAAATATGGAACTGAAGTTCCACACAGAAGCAGTAGCTCCTATACTATCAAATCTGAAATCATGTCAGATATCCTTGCATTTATATCTAAATCTCAATTCTATGCAGCATTACTAGAAAACCAATACTGACATAAATGCTGAATAAAATGCTCAAATAAAATGAGGCAAAAAAGGAGGCAGCACAACAGTGACATTTATGAAGCACCAGTTGTCATCAAGAACACTCAGTGTACCAGCCACTCCCAGATAGCAGACCCATCGTAAAATGTTCAGCAAGTGGGTGCATGATTAGTAAAGGACAGTGAAACATAATCTAC
Source organism: Apus apus (assembly GCF_020740795.1). Classification (NCBI taxonomy): domain Eukaryota; kingdom Metazoa; phylum Chordata; class Aves; order Apodiformes; family Apodidae; genus Apus; species Apus apus. The sequence continues at coordinate 14,182,013 of NC_067292.1, read as the reverse complement.
ATTTGGCTAAAAATAATTAGGGAAGAATACAACCAAGCTTGCTATGGACACCAGAAATTCCTACATCTCTGTTTCAGATGTTCTTCCTAAGCACCCATGTAAATGGCCAACAATCTACATGTGATTCATCATTGCACCTGCAGAAGATTTAACACAGAATTCACACTGAGAAGTAACTTTAGTACTTTCCTTCAGGAAAATTCTTTTATCCAAAAGATATAACATGCTTACTCTAGTAATTCAGATATTTTAGGGACTACTCACTAGCAGTGGAACTATCCTCAACTCCCCCTTCCATGCATGCACTGCCAACCCCCTGGTCAAATAAATCAAGTCCAATTGCTTCTAGTTCTAAGTGAGCAGTTCCCATAGGCAAATATCCTTCTGTCCAAAAGGACTAACCTGAGAAGGAAGGCTGATGTTATTCAAAAGTATTAACTAGAAACTGTGCTAAAATTAAAAAGGAACACAATTACCCAAAGGCCCAATATAGTTGCCAACATTTTCTCTTTCGTGTGTCCTCTAGAGGAGGAATCAAAACTGAACTGTAACCAGGAAACCAACATAATAGCATGAACTGAAGTTTCTTTCATCTAAAATGACCCAAAATGCCCTCCTGAAAAGAAAAAGGGGGGGGGGGAAGGAAAAAGCTTGCCTTCCCACACAACTGCTTCATCTCTGGTTAAAAATCCATGCAAATGTGACGAAAATGAAATTAATGTACTTTTGTACATTTGAGGATTTGGAAGAATCCTCCTTTCTTTTGAACATATAAAATGAAAAGATCCACAACACCCAGAAGGCTGTGAATAATTATTTTTACTAACAGGACTGCCAGAAATTTTTAAACACTTACTAAGCACAAGATTTCAAGATTAAAAAAAATTAACTTTTAAGTTTTTTTTCCCCAGATTCCTTTCCTCAACAGACTTCACATAAAGAACTTACTTCAATTTTCGCCTCTATTAAAAGTAAATTATATTAATAAAGCCAAAGAGGAGGCATTTCTATTCATCTAAATTCTGCAAGGAAGCATATTTATGCAGATGGATATGGCAGGGAACAGTACAAATAATTTGGAAGTGTGGCTGCAGTGCTTCTGTTTGACCTTCTTTGTGAAGTAAACAATAAGGTTGATTCTGCTCTGTTGACTTACTGATTGCATGGGTGTCACTCAATGTCATATTTTCACAGCTGATACAAGTTCATCTTATTTCTAAACTTTCAGTAGCTGAAACTGTGCATCAGTCAATGGCAAATGCAGGCTATAGAACAGAATTCAGAATTATTTGTAATGAAAGCCAACAGAGAGCTCAAATTCTTCTGTTCTTTGCACTGAAGTAACCCAAAAGTAATTTGATTCCTAGAGCAAACCTGAGTTTTGAATAAAACTTGGCTAAAATACTCAGGAGTTGTGCTAGCAAATAACTGTAGAACAGTCTTTTTCCCTTTTTGGGCTAAGCTAAACATTTAACCTTTTATGAAGTATAGCATTCCTAAGAAGAAAGAGTGGCCCTATCTATTTTGCTGGCCAGCAGATATTACTATCAACTTTTGATCTCTAGAATATGTCAGTGAGGGCTATGAAATCCCTAACTACCAAGCCTAATGTGAGAATTCAAGTATTTTCAATCATTGTAAAACCTGCTATCGGTTCTCTTGCATGGTAGCCAAGATGGTGGTATTACAAAAACAGAAGTTCATCTGAGCTGCACAAAGCCTGGAATCTTACATTCAGGGAATAAGCTTTCTTGGTTTAAGGAAAAGAATGTAAAGCCTATAGTCTATCCATGTTACAATCTGTTTCTAATACAAAGTGGCTTGAAATCTATTAACAGAGCTGATCGGAAGTCTGACCTTATTTCAAGGTATGAAGGATCATGCATTTAACTGAAGAGTTTATTATTTTATTAGAAGCCTGTTGGCTAAGAGAAGCCATCACGTTTACACTGTTACTCTCCAATTTAGCTGAGTTAGACAGACGCACACTCTAGTCTGGTTAGGCCATATACTTTTTTAATTTGGTTATAAATGTAAAGGCTGGTTTATAAGCAAAACATGCAGAGCTTTGTCACTGCCAAAGAATTAAGGCAAAAAATGTTGTCTCTAGTCAAGAACAGCCCATGCAACTACTTCCCTATAAAATGAAATATACTTGAAGGACACTCAACTATTCACCTGTGTAAATCAGGTGACAATACCAGCACTATCACCTGAATTTCAATTCCAAATTTACCCCAGAAAAATAACCACTTTGTTTTTCAAAATAAGTGTTTAAGGATGTATAAATAAGCATTCTTGATAGAATTATATAGTTCTAATGAAAGTCTGAAATAGCCTGGGGAGGCTGCTAAATACGTCATTATGCTAAAGAAGTGCTGTATTTTTGTGAAATTCTGTAACACTGCGGATATTTACAGGACCATAAGAGCATAAGGTAAATAAATATCACCTCCCTTTTGAGAAAGCTGTTTGCTTCCTGTTATCTTCAACCTTAATAAATGCTCAGACTTTTTTTCACAAAATTATGTTTATTTTAATTACTTCAGTGGAATACACCATGATACCTCCAGGCAGGTAGGAAGGCACTGCTGAGTCAGACCTCAACAAGCTGCTGTAGAATTTTGGCATGTTAGTTTTAAAGACCAGAGTGATACAAAATCTTTACATAACCAAAGAACCAGATAAATCAAGACATGGTGATTTATGTATCTAGCATTTTTATCTGTAAGTCTCCTGAACATAGTATTTGCCTAAGTAGGAATTGGTGGTAAAAAGCAGAAAATAATTTAAGACCAACTAGAATAAAGTTATTCTACTTCACATCCTTCAGTTTTTAGCAGATATTATAATTTCACAGAATGGGCTGTTATTTTTTGTTTAGATTTAGTGTTAGAAGTCTTTCGAGATAATGTGCTAAGCAATAAACAAAAATAAATTAACAAACTCAGCAAGACATGACAAAAAACAAAAACAGTGAAGATGAAACATTGTGTAATACTAGTTATAAAAAAAAAGAGTTCATTAGGTTTAGAGAGAGAATAAAAATCAGTGTAACTTAAGGTTTATGTGAGATTTGGGATCTTTTTCTCAACAAACCTGCAAACTCACTATATAAAGTGTGCTTAAGCCAACCAATCTGTAATTAGAGATGCTCTAGTCCACCCTGGCTCCCTACCCATGCTGTGCCTCTGCCCCTTAGCTCTGACCGTTAGTCCTCATTCAACCAATTCTTCACAAATTTGATTAAATATGAAGCATCTTAAAGGACTGCTGCATAAAAACTAACTTCATTTTTATTGCACATAACACAAAAATATTAATTAAAATACCTAAACTGTATTTACTTATGTAGGAGGCATCACAATATATATATACCAGTAAGTGGAAACCATTAAGAATTTCATGTAAGAAATCTTCAAAACTGCACAGCAAAATTACACACCCTCCATTCTCCTGCCCCAAAAAATAACAGCAAACATCATAGCCAGTGCTGTATGTATAATTCTGCTTTCAAATTCTAAACCCTGACTCTTTAAGTCTGTGTAAGTAAGTCTGTGCTTTAAGTAAGTCTGTAAAACAAAATCATTTTAAGCATATTACCTGTCAAGTTTCAGTGGCTGGTATGTAAACATGTATTTGTATTCTTATGGTTGCTCAAATGAGTGGTAAATTTAGTCAGGTAGAACTGAGAACCTAGCACTTCCTAACAATCACCATTACACTGGTAAGAATATTATGATCTTGCAGCCTACTGGCAAAAACCCCATTTGTTTAAATTGTAATCTCATTGATTTTTGCTCCTTCACCCTGTTAAAGGTCAAGCATATAAATGGTGGGAAGGAACTGAAGTAATACAAATTATAAATAAATATCTTAAATGGTATTCATCAGTACTTCAGTTAAATATCCCCTAAATTATCTTCTCCTGTATAGTGTTTTTGATGTTAATATCTGTAATAATTTTGCACATCCAGAATAGATTCTATGACACTTCTGTGTGTAGTTCAAAACAGCAACAAACAAAACCCAAAACTATTTTAGTATTATCACAAAATATTAATTTTAATATAAACAGAAAAATAAGCAACCTGATTGGTAATCAAAACAGTAAGACTGATAAAAAAAACCTGTAAACTTTATCTTGTTTTAGCCTGCAATTCTTCCGAATGAAGTTTGTTTATAGCAATAAAAATAAATATCACAACATCCTTGGCAAGAACCTTTTAGGCTGAATAAATAAAGCCAGCTCTATTTTATCTTTAAAAAGCCATTAGACTTGCCAAGAAAATACTCATTAGTAATTTGAAAACTGTGTGATGCTACACTTCCATTTAATAAGGTAACAATTTATATTTATGCCGTACCTTTTATCCCAAAGCAATTTACAACTTACAGCCAGAGATTATCACTTCACCTCCAGTGAAACTTGGAACTGTGAAGCATTGCTCTGTACTATAAAGCAAGAATTCTGATAGGTAACAATAAGTACAAGTTTTCGGTTGAATAAGTATGACCCGTATTTATGCTTTCAATTAAATCAAGAAAAAATGTTGAATCGTTTTTCTGAAGTTGCATTGCCTTTTTTATCTAGCGTTCACTTGCAAAATGAGAAACAGGTTCTATATAAAGCAGAAAAAGATTTGCAACACCTCCCTATAGGTTATCTGAAACAAACATTTCCAGCAGTATTGCTGGTCCAGCAAGAGCTTTGACACCTAATGTATGGTTAAAACTTCTTCCTTATCTGCTTCTTATGTATATCTTTGTTAATTGCACTTAGGAGCAGCCTGAGATCAGCAGGTACATTGAGAAATACCTCTAACTTGCATATATTTCAATAAAGACAAGATGAGAGAAAAAAAATAGATACACCAAGCATTCAAAATGTCACAAGTTAGGGTCTTTCCACTAGAATAATAATATGACTTTTTTTGTATTAGTAATAATAATATTGCTTTGTTTTTCTGTTAATTTACTCTCTGGAATACACATTTTCAAATTTTACTCTGCATCAACAAAGAGATGGAAAATTGGTCCTTAAAAGAAAAACAAAACAACACAGGGTAGAAGTTACATAGTACATTGACTATGGTTTTAGGGCAAAAATACTGACTAGCTTGCTATAAGGTTAAACAAAATCTCTCTTGGTTTTCCAAAAAAATTTGGCATTAGGGTAACTATCAATGAAATTAATGTTTTTCTATATGGGGCGGGGGAGGGGGGGGGGGGGAGGGAAGTGCCATGTGAATGAAATGAAGGACAGATAAAAGAGAAACACTATTTTGCCCAAACAGCCTAAGAAACCACCTGACATAAGACAGGGTGAAAAACAAAACCTGAGTTTTAAACTTCAAATAATACTAGATCATTCCATCCTCAGCATGCAAGGCAAAGTCCTTCAGGGAAATAAATATTCAGCATCAGGATTTAGCATCAGGACATAACTATGCCCCCACACATTTAACTTGTCTATTGTAACACTACATAAACTTTTATAATCTGTTAAGATAAGCAATTTTTAGAATTCGCTTTCTCCTTTGGAGACAAGAAGACTGTAGAATGGAAACGAAGGTTTACAAAAACCTACACAAAAAGTCCATTCCATTTCCAAGATCAGAATCTGATTCTTGCCCCAGGGCCTACAGAGTGTTGTAATTCAGTTAACCTTCTACTAGAGGGGGAAACAAGGAAATCACAGCAACCAGAGGCAGATCTCCTAAAAACTTGATGACAGAACCAGACAGATCACTGATCTGACTGATCTCATTTCATAGGATACATAAAAATCCTATGAGAAGTGGTGATATTGTTGTTTTCATGTTTTAAATTGATCAAAAGAATAAGTAAAAGCTAACTGATCACCTACTCTGAAAATATTTTAAGAAATACTTAAAGCAGCAATGTGAATACCCTGTCAAAAGAAATCATAAGGCATGCATTTCCATACACATCTTGGAGTGAATTCTTCATGCAGCCTGACAAGGCCATTTTGGATTGATCACATCCAGTTCTTCTTGGACACTCATGCATAAACACTTGGTGCAACAACATTAATGAGCAATGACATAAGGAATTTAGGTCTAACCAAACAGACTCCATCTGAACAGTTACATGCTTACATCTTTAAATCCTTTCCCCCACTTCCCTAAGCAAATTAGTTATTTTTTATTTAAAGGTGATGAAAATTATCAGATAATTGCCATTTAGTACATTTTTTTTTCAGTAAACCTTTCAATAGATGAGCAGCACAATAAAGAGAAGCATAAGAATACACTGGAGCCATGTCTTCCCCACAGACTGCATCCATCTTCCCTCTCATTCCACATCAGGCTATTTATTAATAAAGAGTTTGGAAGAGCTAAAATTGGTGTGGACTTCTAGTAAATCAGCCTCACCAGCTAAATCCCTAATAGTTTTTATTTAATTTCATTTCCTTTATGAGATTGTCAAGTTTTTGATCCCAGCCAATATCTTTTAAAGAGTCTGTATTCTAACTAGGGGTTTCAGAATAAAAAACAACAGCACGTTTAAATGGAAAGTTCTTATTAATTTCTAAGTAGTAATTTCCAGCAGATTCATAGCCTGCAACAGGTCCTTAATATTTGAATAGGGAAACAGTATTTTTTGGTTACATATAAGCAGCTGTCTAAAGGGCCAAGTGACCTTAGAGTACACCTGTGTTCATGCTGTCCTCCTCCAAGCTTTCACTCAGAGAACAAAACTGTGGAAGATATCACAGGAGCTATGGAAGTATTCTACAAATTCTGTGTTCTCCATCCACACTAAATCTTTGGTCATCAATATGACTTGGAAGTTTCAGGAGAAACGTACAACAACAGGAGATCAATCATCTGCTACCTGGCGTGTTATGGGGAAGTTAAAAATATTTCAGGTCTAATTTATGCAAAAATGCGCGGAGTGCTGAAGGTATTCTGGAAGAACATGACACAGGATCTCTTTGCTCACACCAAAAATCAGGATAAGCAACAGATCAAACATTATTGGTATTGTCTTGTCTTCTGAAATATGGGAGCAGGCACTGTAGCATTTTAAAGAGTAAGCTCCTCCTTACAGCTCTTACAGTCAACACGTGAAGTTCTCACTTCAGCTATACTTTCTGGACTGACAGAAGAACATAACAACATGATGCAGATAAATTCACCTAAACCAAGGTCCCAATAGGTTAGTACCCAGTCAGACACCGCTTTGGTCACATCTGCTTCTTCTTTCAGTACTTAGATTTGGTACAATCATCAAGGACAAGGCTAAATCTGAACAAGCCAGGAAGAAGTTGTTCTTAAATTTTACTTCATTTCTAGGCTGTAGGATAAAAAGCCAAACCAAACTCAAGCCAAACAGCAGTCAGAATATCTTCATTTTTTCTTTCCTCAATCTAAAAACAAAATTGAACTGTTATTTTGATGTTTCTGTCAAACAGAAATGGAAACCTCCCCTTTTTTTTCCTTTGCTTTGTCTTTCCCCTAGAAAAGAAAAATTCTGATTACCATATCAGAATAATACTTTGACTAAAACTGACCTTCCTTAGTGGGAGCCACTTAGCATGAAAAATGTTTACTTCTGCTAGAATTTGCTGAGCAGCATTTTACTCGCTCCTTTATCCTCACTTTTTTCCCTTGACATGAACACCAGTGCATACACTTTTTGTCTCTGTACACACTGCTCTGCAAATCCTGTGGCATCCTGCTAAGCTCAAACATTCTGTACCTGCCTAAAAGTAGTTTGAAATAAAAGGCAAAGGAAGGCTGGATCTTTCATTCTTAGTGCATGGAGAAAAAGAAGCGGGTCCACCAACCTGATCTTCCACACCTTACCCTCCCTTTAGGTGTTCACTGCACAAGTGTCTATGTCTTTCAGTATCACCATGCAAACTCATCTGTACCTTCGGCAGGTGTATGGAGTTGCTGGAGAGCATACTGGACTGCCAGTGCCCATTACCCCTGCTTTCTTGCCACAACTTGTGCAGTTCAAGATATCTCCCACAGCACTGCAATGCCACAGCTTCTCCCAAGCTTCTCAGTCATGTATGTAAAATACAGAGTTGAGGAGAAGCTGCTGCACCTGTCATGAAAGTGAGGCATACCAGACTCTAGCAGATGAAAACTAAAGCTGTCAGTAAAGTCACATATGGCAGGGCTGCAGATTCTATGTGGTCCTCTCAATTTTTAAATTATAGATTTTCCACTGTGAACTGGTTCAAGATTTCTGAACCAGCTAACAAACCATTATTAGCTTGAACACAAATAACTTAATTAAGGGAAAAGCTAAAGCCAGAATTTATCCTACAAACTGTACTTGACTACCTGCTTGAAATGAAAAGTCTTTAAAAAGTAACTGTTCATGGTTGAGTCTTGTATTGTGTTTAATCAAATAAGCAAAGATGGTCCATTTCCTTCACTTGAACATGACAGATTCGTTTTCCTTTGCATATTACACCACCAAGTGGCCTAATGCTCTTATTTTTTTCTGTTTACTGTTTCCTCTAGAGACACCACTGCACAAACCAAACTAAAATTTGAAAGATTAATTGCTATCTAAAATTAAAAAATAACTGGAGCATAAACAGATATTCAGCTAGACACTTAAATTAAACTTTCTCCTATTATAGCTTACAAGACCAAATTTAATACAAGTGTTAATTTGATTATCGATTTCTCCTCTAACACCAACTTGAAACTTATTAGGGAAACATTCATCTCCTTCTTTTGGCTAATACATGTGTCTAATGGAGTAGTTTAATCTGTCTGCTATCAACATAGGCATTTTCAGATATTCCATAAAATGTAAAAAAATTATATGAGTAATTAAAATATATACTACAGAAAAAAAAATGGCTTATGACTTTAAAATAAAGTCTGGCCAAGCAAGTACATCAAGGAAATTCAGAACAGGCTTGTAATATCTTCATTGAGTGAGCAAAGCTTGCAGGTATTTGAAATGAGCCAGCCTACTCAGGAGTGAAGACAACAGCATCAGATTCAGAATCAATACTACATATAATCTAATTATATCTCAAAAAAAGATTAGGGTGCACCCATCAGCTAAAACTAGAACTAAAACTTTCCATCCTCCTTTTCAATGCCTGCTCTTTCACTGCTACAAAATGGCATGGCTTTATCCGGAAGTCTGCTCCATATTTAGACAGCTCCAAGCCTGAGGGAAACACTTCGCTGCGTACAATTATTTCAAATGGTAAGCAAAACTTTGGACCTTGTTTCAAGCACTGTAGAAAGACAGTAGCCAAGTTGCATGCAGCAGTCACATATATTTGAGGTAGGCAATGCACAAAAATAGACCTGCTTCCCTGCTACCTGGCTACATGCATATGGTAATCACAGATTGAAGCTTCTGTTCCTTATTTGTTCCAGGAAGGCCACTCAGTAATAGCTGCAGCCTTAAACAGCTTAGAGTAAGCTTGAAGTAGAGGAATAGAACTATTAAGGAAAGTAAACAGCACAATGGGATGTGGATTTCAACTATACCACCCAGGTATACAAGCGTGATTTGCATTCAGAAAGGACTACCTAAGTAGAAAGAAGGGGAGAGGGAATGAAGAAGATGAAACAGGCAGAGCTAGAACAAGTCACCACAGAAGACAATACTCTGCATCGAAAAATGGCCTCTGCCAGTGACATCTCCACTCCCTAAGTAAATTACCTGCTGCAACTTCTAAGGCAGGCTTCAGTTCCAACTTGTTCCCTATTCAGGTTTCTCCCTTCTTTTGCTCCAAATTCCCCATTTGCCTAGGAAGAAGCAGGGGTGATGGATAAATCCTATTTGTCCATCCACCTCCACTTGTGAAAGAAGCCATGTGGATCCAGCTGAAACCTGTTTAATTTTCTCAACATGTGCAGCAATATCAGCCAAGAACCAAGGTCATAAATTTTCAAATTTCATGCAATTTCATGGACATCTAGCAAAAATGTTGCTATTTTAGCTCAGAGGTGTGCAACAAGGTATTTCTTCAGGTGCATAAAATCACTTCAAAATAGTTATTAAAAGAGATACCCATGGGATTGGACAAGGCCACAGGAAAGATATTTACAAAACACCGACTTGCACAAATATTCACATACACATCTCACAGCACGATCAATATGACTGTTCTATGGACAATAAAGTAATCATCATCTTATGCTATCCAGAGGTCTCAATCCAAGTTATTTAAGAGATGAAAGAAGGTACAAGTGAAAATACTTGGATATCTATTTTCCAGCATTTTCTCCATTACTCTAATAGTGATAGCCGCACACATTACTGTCTCTTAATCTTCAAAGCTACTATAGAAACAGGTTTTTATATGCTGACAGTTACTGCCAGCTATTTAATTGCTAATGAAAAGTATTTCAAAGAGCTAGGTAAGAGCTTTTGTTCAAAGCAACTATTCAGAAGTTACTGTTGACACAGAGGTTCTTGCCCAGCTCAGTTTTTTGTGTAATAAGCTGCAAAAAATCTTCCTTCTTACTCTGTGATGAAACTCTGGAATCCATTCAGTTGACATCTAAAATATCTCTGTTCAGACTAGCAAAACACATGCACACTTTACGCACCTCAACTTGCAGTCACAGCAAAGCATTCTACCATTTTATTGCATTAGCAAAAACCATACTGCTTCAGCTGGCATGGAGAGATCTTGTTACAAGACTACATTATAGACCAAATAACAACCAAAGCTGTCAGCTTTCCTAGGTGACAACACAGTACTTTATGGTCCAAAGTAATTTTGTCTTTTTCTCTGTGGCTAATAGAAGTTTCTGTATTTGCAGTCCCTCAACCAGAGAGTATTTTTCTCAAAAACCACGCAGGAAGGATACATTCACTTCAAAAAGTCACATGTAAGTAGTTACAACCTTTATCATCAACTCACAAAACCAAGTTCTTCAAACAAACGTTTCCATAATGTTTAGAAGAAATAGAAGACCTCTCATCTATTTAGTCCTGCTATAAAGCTGTCTACACTGCAGCTTTTCTGCTACAGCACCAGACATACATTGTACTGATAAAGCTTTAGCAATATTGAGCCAGCTCTGAAAACCACCAGCTTTCACTTTTACTGGACAAAAGTATGTTTGTAAACATTGTGATTTGTTGTTGAAAAACAACATCTTATTTGAAAATATGAAAAAACATTGCTAGGAAATAGGCCATAATAAGTCTTTTTTTTCTGTTGTTGTTGTTGTTGTTGTTTTAAACCTGACAAAACAAGTTACTTTTCAAGGATTTAAGTGACAGCTGTTCCAAGTCATATCTAGCCTCTCTGTTGATTTGTAGGATACTAGAACTTCCATCTTTCCTCTTTACACAACTGAATTCCCTTAAATTGGAAGGACTGCCCCAGATCAGGGGTGAGAAGACCTAGTATACTGGAAGTAGAGGCAGGGATAAGATTTCTGTAGTTTTCCTCTGGTGCTACAAGTAACAGCAAAGCCAGATGAGTATGAAAGAACACAGTCTCGTTTCTCAGGAAAGTGACAAGACCAAACAGAAATGCTCTTGAACATTGCTGAGAAATGGAGCGTCTTCCCTTTTCAAGCTTGCCTAAGCTGAACTGTGCTTTGAAAAGCTGCATGGATGGTTTTTTGGGGGAAAGAAATACTGAGCTTCTAATTGGAAAGGAGAACTAGAGACAAGGATGGCAAAAACTATGTGTGTCTATGTGTCTGTGCTAACAGCTATGAAAAGCCTCTTTCTCTGATCCAGGGGATTTTAATCAATGAAACACCTAGAAGAGGCAGCTCTCAGTGTTGGCAATGTCTCACGTTACTTGTTTGTGTACAATTCTCTCAAATTTCATTAAATTCAGGACAAAATTAGTCAGGAAATTTCAGAATAACAATTGAACAAGTGCTCTTGCCATATAACATTCAAAAGAAAAAAACCTTAGAAACTCTGCCAGGCCTCTTGTGGGAACAGAGGATATAGCAACTTCTTTTTTTTTTCATTCTATAAAACTTGTCATTGGAATATTAACTAGTCTTGTATTTTCTACATGTGGTCACATTCCAAGCAAAAGCCTGCTACCTCTCACTAAAGTACCCTTAAGAACATCCACTCCATATGTAATAAGAGTATTAAAGGATCCATATGTGAATTAGAAAAACAACTGTGTCTATTATAGCTGAATTTTAAACTACTGGAGGAAGATCAAGCAGGAAAGTTGTGGTTCATTCCAGAGCACCACCCACACAACTCACTGAGTAGGTTACCAAATGACAGTAAATCTAACCAGTGAAATGCAAAGTAAAGCTGTCACATCTGATTAAATTCCCAGGGACTGAATGGACAATAGTCTACTGCAACTTCCCAAGCTTTCAAAATAAAACTTGTGTAGATGTACGGCCACAAATATAGCAAATTTCTCATTAACAATGATAATTCTATTTGGCTTTAAAGTATTATATATGATCAAAAAGATTTGAGGAATACAGGATAATTGTGTGGGAAATAGATGTGTTTTATTTTTGCACTCCAAACTTCAGAGTGAAATTTCAAGACACATCACAGAACAGATACTAGGAGGAAAAAAAAATACCTAGAGTGAGGTTGAAACAGCAATGACTGCAGTTCAAGTGGTATCAGCAAATACACTATTAAATTTGAAATACTATATATTCGGTGTTATATTTAATTTTGAAAACGATCTGTCTGCTTTGGGAACTACTGCCAGACAAGGCCAATGTGTTAACTTCCACCATTTTTAGGAGGTCCTAATTTATATTTAAGGTATTTTTAATTTTTTTTAATGAACAATGTACATATATTGTCCTTAAACGTATACCCCAATTATAAAGGATGGGGAGCAAGTTTAGGCACAGTTTTTAAGGCTGGGCCTGTCCCCCCAGCCTGTGCAGGACAGGCCCAACCATTTGCTTTTCCTCAAGAGCACAGGAGACAGACCTCAGCACACCTCTGCCAACTCCCTACCTCTCCTCAGGCTTCCACAGCCTCTGTGCTTCATACTGGTACAAATCTGGGCTCAGGTTCTCAAACTTTGGGACTAACAGGCCACTGCTAGTATCACACTTACCCCCCGGCAGTACAACCTTGGCAGGGGAGGTTCTGCAGCACAGGCTGGTGCGAACGGAGGCGTATTTCGATGGAACGCTGCCACAGCCACCGAAACACCGCTCTGCCCCGGAGACCCGAGGGTGGGAGACACCAGGGACAAGGCTGCAGGCCCGGCCCGCCTCAGGGAGGGAGCAAGGAGCGTTCCCGAGGGCGCTGGAGGAGGCTCACGGCTGCTGCGTGAGGCAGCGCGGGGCTGCGATGGCTCTGGAGAGGGAAAACTGCCGAGGAGCGGGGCTGGCACGGCCGCCAGCAGGTCCCGCCGCAGCTGAGCAGGGCCAGGCGCGGCCCCGGGCGCTGCTGCGGACAGACAGACAGACAGACCGACAGCCAGCCAGCCGCCCTCGCCCCGGCTCCCTGCCCAAGCAGCCCCCGCCGGTTTCCCGCCCGCCCGCCGCCTCCACGCATGCGCAGGCTGCAGAGCGGCACCCGCGCACCTCCGGGCCGCCAGGGGGCGCCGCTCTGCCCCTCCAGCCGGCTGCGCGCGGCGCCGCCCGTCAGCGAGGCCGGTGTCGGCGAGAAGGCCGCGGCCTGGGCGGGCCGGGCGCCATGGGGAAGAAGCACAAGAAGCACAAGTCGGACAAACACCCCTACGAGGGTGGGTAGGCAGGCTCGGGGAAGCCGGGGAGGAAGGCCGGGAAGCGGGCGTGGGCCCTCGGCCCTCCCTGCCTCCTGTCCCGGCAAGGCCTCCCGGCGTTGGAAAACTTGGGGCTGAGGCTGAGCGCGGCCCGGGCGCCCAGCGGGGCCCTGCGGGGCACGGGCTGAATCGGGGGCGGGGGCCGGGCAGAAAACGGGGTCTGGGTCAGCGGCAGGCTTGGGAAGGACGGTGAGGCAGCGGAGAGCTTGTTCTGCGTTCCTGAGGAAGAGCGCCAGAGTGTGTTGCTTACGCTGCTCACGGCTTGTTTCTTGTGTTAAGAATATGTGGAAAAGCCGCTGAAGCTGGTGCTGAAAGTTGGAGGAAGTGAAGTTGCTGAGCTGTCCACGGGCAATGCAGGACTTGATTCCAGCTTGTATGAAGACAAATCTGAACATGAAAAACACAAGGACAGAAAAAGGAAAAAGAGAAAGAAAGGAGAGAAACAAGTTCCTGGAGAAGAAAAGGAGAAAAGAAAGAGAAAAGTCAAGGTACATGTTGATGCTAGTGCATTTTAGGAAAAAAAAAAACCCAACGAACTTCAGCTTTCTCTAGTCTTCACATCTTATATCCATAAACTGGAGTACATTCAAACTCAGTATATTAGATCTGCCAATTCCTTTTCTGCAGGTACTTTTGCTGGAAAAAGATGAGTGAAGGAATCTGAAATTTCTCATGTTTGAAAAAATATTGGCAACTATAAGAGAACAGAGAACTAAAGGGGGGGGATTTTGTATCTCTGTAAATCCATGTATGTAAAACAGAATGAAGACTTTACAGGTTCTCAAATGAAAAGTAAAAAAATGTGTTTTCTTCTCGGGGTTCTTAATGGGATGTGTAATTACAATACTTCTAAATTTCCTGAATTTTTCCTACTAGTTTTTGTAAAACCTTCAAAAATCACCTTAGGAGGTTTAACTGGAGACAGTTCTCTAAGCAGAGAACAGTGCAGTGTCATTCCTGTCATGCCCTAAGTGGCTGTCTGTCACATTTATTTTTTTTAATAATCCTGGGATACATTGCATTGGATAGCTGAATTGTCCAGCAGATGGAGACAGTACCTAAAGAATACGTTTTTAAAGACTTACCACCTTTTTTTTTAATACTGGTTTTGCAGATTCCCAAAGTTTCTGTGACGATCTTTCTTTGTCTAGGAGGATAAAAAGAAACGAGATCGTGACCATGCAGACAGTGAGGGAGAACAGGAAATTAAGTGTCAGACCCCTGTCAGATTGGAACTGCCACCAGAGAAACCACTGACAAGTACTCTATCAAAACAGGAAGGTAGAAAAAAAAAATATTTCTTTTGTTTTCTTTAATTCACTCACATTTTATTGCTCTTTGTTTCCATAGCAAGTGACTTGATGTTTTTTGCTCTTGCATGCAAATATTTGAAATGATGTTGCTGTACAGATGTTCTGCAGAATGGTACCTGGTACCTCTGTCAGAGGGAGAAGAATGTGAAGTAAAGCCAGTGAAAAAAGTAAATCCCCTGTAAATGTTGTGGGTTTTGCCACTGTATTCTTTTCATTTATGATGGATTCTCAAGTTGCATCAGTTTTGTTTAGGTGATTTCTGGTATCTTGGAAGTTTAGTACCTCCTGCAGTAAGGTCTGTCTCACTCCCTTTCTTCCCTCACTTCTTTTTGATCTAGAGGTGGAGCAGACACCACTTCAGGAAGCTCTGAATCAACTCATGAGGCAGCTGCAGAGGTAAGTGTCTGTGCTACAGCCTTTCAGAGCTATGAAGTAAAAATAACACGTATTAAGGGAAGAGGCACGTAAAGAGCTGACTGAATAGATGGCTAAACATATTGCTAACAGGACTATTTCAGGAATTTAAGTACTAGCTTAAAATGCCTACTTAGATCTCCTCAGCCTAGGCTTCTTGTGAACACCTCCACTTTCAAATCTAAAGAATTTTTAAGAACTTCCACAAATAGCACAATTTTCCAATAATGTGAGGTTTTCTTTATAACAACCTTTTTTTTAGAGAGACACAAGAGCTTGGAATGAACTTGACTAAGAATCAAGAGTATCTGTATGTCTTGTACCAGAATGTTTGAAAAATCTTTCCGTGTTTCTGTCCCACCAGATTAAGCTTGAAACTTTGTTTCCGAGTTTTCTCTTAACCTGAAAGTTTCAAGATCCTGGTGTCAATTTCAAGAAACTAACAACCGACTCTCAAAAAGCAGCATGTGTCTGTTTGGGCAACTTTTGCAGATAGAAGTGGCCACTTGGTTTTGAATCCTGCCCCTCAGTGAGACGCTACTCTGCAGGCGTTTCCACAGAATACCTGCACTGTGCTTCTGCACTCTGCAGAGCAAAATGCTGTTCTGTAGTGACTTGGAGTACAAATCTCTTAAGTCATAAGCAAAGCCTGAGGAAAACATTTTGGAACGCCAAGGCTTTCACCAGGGTGTATAGTATCAACACTGGCACAGGAGGCCAGGCTCATGCTGCAGAGTTTAGAGAAAAGCAAAACAACCATGGTTCTGGCGGAGAGATCCTTGTTAGCTTATCAACTAAGCTTGATGCTAAGGAGAAAACACCAACCAACTTTATTTGATTTTAGTGCTATTAGAAGCAACCAGGAACGTCAGTGTATGTCAGAGCATCAAAAGTCTAGAAAACATTAATGTAGAAAACTGTTAATGTTACATCACCTGATAATTAACATACAAACACACACTTTCACAACTTTCAGAAACAAGCTTTTTCCTTTCTGTTAATTTCAGAGGAAGCAAGGACTGATGTTTGTTCCCTTTATTTTTCAGTGACTTAATTATAATAGAAAACTACTTCTTGGAAAGCCTTTCAAAAAGGATTTTTTTTTAATCTTCTTGGGAACACTGGTAGTTGTCAAAATACAGAATTAATCTCTAAAATATGTTAGTAGCACCTTTTTGCTATACAGGTTTGCATATGGGATCTTACTGACCTTCAAAAATGAAAGATTCTGCTGACACAAGCCATTTCTAGATTTATGGTTTTGATTCCTTTTCAGCTTAGTCCTTTCTTTTCCATTTAATTCCAAGCTCAATATGTTAATTGTTGTAACTTGAAACATAAACTGTCTTTCATTTCTTAACAGAAAGGATCCAAGTTCTTTCTTTTCATTTCCTGTGACTGACTTCATTGCCCCTGGCTATTCCATGATCATTAAAAACCCAATGGATTTTAGTACTATGAAAGAGAAGATCAAGAACAATGGGTACCAGTCCATAGAAGAATTAAAGGTAATTCTGTAAATTTTCTTTTGACTGCAGAGATGTATTATGCTCAATTGCCTTGAAATCTAGTATTTCAGGAGAACATGAAGATGCCAAAAGAACCAATACTTCTACCTAAACAAAAGTTTCTTGTTGAGTTAGCAAATGCGTTCTGGAAGGAAAGAGAAAATGCTTCTGGTTTATAAATATGCATCTCAAAGATGTGGGTGGTCTCAGATTTAGGCAGGATTAAACAGAATCTGTCGGTTCATCCTTCAGTCTATAATTTTAGATCTTTACTTTGGAATGAGTGTTAGCATTTCTGTCAGACTGCTCTCTTGGTTTGGTTGTATTTCCTCTCAAAGCATAAGGAGTCTGGTGAAATTGTTGGCTTTGCCTGTCACCTCTCTTCCGGCCAGGCTTATCTAGGCATGTAGAGCCACATCTAGTGAAGGCAAGATGAGCTCAGTGCTGTTGGCAGCAGTGGTTTAACCCTGTGCTGTCGTGTGTCTAGTGGATTTGAGGGCTTGTTTTGGAGGCCCCTGGACCATTTTAATTGGGATGGGCAAGGAGGGCTTGTTTTGTTGGCTTCAGCAGAAACATTCTCTGGTTCTTTACTGGGCTAGATGAGGACATGAGAACTGTAATGTGTGTAATTAACAGTTGAACTTAGGCAGGTGTTAATTAATATAATATTGGTTGTATTTTCTTGCCCATTCTTCTTCAGAGCTCCAAAACTTAAGGGTATTCTCAGCTCTTTCAGGTGTTTCTGGTTAGTTATTAATTTTAACTTTTTGTCTCTGTAAATAGCTGAAATTGTGGTAAAACATACCTACCTGTCCAGGCTCTGCAGTGGGCACAGAAGTAAAGTTTCTAGTTTAGTCATTCAAGAAACTAACTTCAAACAAACATTAATTTCTTTTCTTAATTGAAGAAACTTTGGCATATTTCTTATAATTATTTATCTTTGAATTGCAGCTTTTCTGTTTCTAAAGTTAGCTTTGTTGTCCTTTTTATGTTGCTTCACTTTGTTTTTTCTTAATGGCTGCTGCTTGGTCAGGGAAGTGGATAATTTTAGTTAAGACTAAACTTTAAAAACTACAAACAATACTGAACACTGAAGAATACTTTCAGGATATTTATTGGGGTGCTAATTTGAGACTTGAATCTAATATACATCTGTTTAAATTTTAATTAACTAAATTTCTTACATTTATTGATGTAAAATGTGCTTTGAAGTTCTTTTTCCCTAAAGCTCAAGACACTGCATTTGCAACAAGGATTTTAACACAGTATACTATAAGATTTTAACTTTCATTCCAAAATTACTAATGTCTGTACAGGACAACTTCAAACTGATGTGCACTAATGCAATGATTTACAACAAACCAGACACCATTTACTACAAAGCTGCAAAAAAACTGCTGCACTCAGGGATGAAGATTCTTAGCCAGGTAATAGAAGATACAAACCAAAATATTTTAAAATATGTTTCTTCCTTTTTGTCCCCTCTTTCATTCAATTTTTTTTACAGGCATTTCATGAAAAAAATTATAAAATCATGCTTAATATTTGTCAAATGCTTGCATATTAGAATTTTAATAATAGATGCTCATGCTTATTTCTGCTACCAGATCACTTATTGAAGAAATATTTGCATTTAGTATTTTGTTTTCTAAACTAATTTTATACTTGCTAGTATAAGAAAGAACTCAAAATCACCCTTTATGGTTAGGCTAGGAAAAGATGGGCTGAAGTAGCAAATGAAAGCATTCTGATGTTTTTCAGGAGAGAATTCAAAGCTTGAAACAAAGTATAGAATTCATGGCTGACCTGCAGAAGACAAGGAAGCAGAAGGACAAGATGGAACTGCAGCAAAGTGGGGAAGATGAAAATGGTTTTGGGAAAGACAAAGGAGAATCCATGGATGGTGACACCAAAGCATTCAAAACACCTAGCAAAGAGCACAAAAAGTGAAGTATTATCTCAATAACAGTTATAGGATGCACCCCTTAAATGCTACAGAAACAAGATAACTTTGAGGGACCAATGGATGTGGGTTTCTGTCTTTCTGATACTGCATATAAGCTAAGACTTATGTCAAGGGAACAGCATTTTTATAAAGCATCCTCATATATAAAGAATAAGTAAGTTTAGAATCTTTTATGATGCCATCATAATTTTCTGTAGGTAACCCTGTACTGCTCATCAGCTCTGTTCCTTCAGTTATTTTCTGGTTTAATGTCTATTTCACATAAGTAGTGCTGTTCTGGAGACAGCTTGCAAGCATGACCTGTTGATACACTGAAATACCTGTATTTGGTATAAAACTATACAGCCAATTTCAAGTACCTTTTGCCTAGTAATGGTATTTGAAACATGTAAATATATAGCTACAGAATGTATACTTCCTGAAATATCTTTTAATACCTAGAAACACCCCTTTCAATGTTCTGAAATACTAGTGACTTTATTTTCACAGATTTGAAAATACAGATACTAAAAATCAGGGTATCTAATATTTTATTCTACCAAAAATATCATAGCTTTGGGGGAGTGATAGCATAGAATCTGGCCACATGCTAAACTAGGACATAAGTATGGCTGATGGAAGCTAAATACAGACCTTTGCAGTTACTAACATTTGCAGATAGAAATCTTTGTCTTGCCCAGCTGTGTTAAACAGATTGAGATTAAATGGCACTTTTTTTGTTAGATGCTTTGTCTTCAAAAACAGTTTGCATAGTTGACAAAAACCTCTTTCTCCACTGTATCCTTTTATGATATTTAGCCAGTTGGTGTCTGTGAAATTTGTTAAAGCTGGTAACTAAATTGAGTGGGTTTTATTCACAGGAAGGACAAAGATCTACTTGACGACAAATCACGAAACGATAGCTTGGAAAGGGAACAAGAGCAGATTGATCGCATTGTCAGGGAATCTGGAGGGAAATTAACAAGGCGTCTTGCCAACAGCCAGGTACATCTGTCTGCACGTGGTAACTCCTTTCACTTTTTCATAAGCCAGGCTTACTTAGCACCTTGTATCAGTTGAAACTCAAAGTGTGCTTTTACTACAGTTTACACCATTTTACACAATTGATCATATGTGTAACATCACACGGTTAAAAAAAAAAAAAAAGGCCTATTGAACTCCTGCTGGATTTCATCAGCAGAGCACCTCCAGCCTAAATTTTCAGAAATTCCAGATGAAGTAGTGGAAAAGGATGAATACTAGAAGCCTCAATAAAATACCTTGAATCTGACTAGTTCGGAAAGAGTCGCATACCTGATGAAAAATTGTTAAGTGTTACAGGAGAGAAAACCTAGTTTGGTAATACTGGGCCCATTAAATTTTCTGCAAGAATTATGTATTTTATCTCTTGGCCTCTGCAGAAAAACATTTATCATCATTTCTTAATTCATTGTGCCTATACCAATAATAAAGTAACCTAGTGAAAATAAAGAAGTTAGAGCAGTCTGACTGGTCACTCCAAATCCCTTTCTGATTCCTATGGATAGGGCAGTTTCATGAGATAATTAATGTAAGGACCATGAATTTCAACAAATATGTAAATTAAAGTAGTCTGGTCTTCTTTCAGTGTGAATTTGAAAGAAGAAAACCAGATGGCACCACAACTCTGGGCCTTCTTAATCCAGTTGACCTCACTGCAGGAGGTAAGTTGGCATGCTTCAGGTAACAAGCCACCTGATCCATGGCTTTCTTGCTGGAGCAGATCAGCAAATGCTGGCCAGATGCTGGCTAATGCTTCCTTACCGTCTGATAAATATCTGAATCTAAGAAGCTGCAGCTGAAGGAGCACATAAATTGGGACCAACTGTGGCTGTTGTTAGGAGCACCTGGAGGGAGCCCTCAGTGGCCATTGCTGTTGCTTTTTGCATCAGCTGTTTGTGGGAGCTGCAAGAGAAAGCTTTTGCCATTGGAGAAGAGACTGTCTGCCATATGCTTAGGCTTGTTTAAATCCTGGGCTCCTCTAAAGTCTGGTCTGTGTATACAGTGCAGTGTCTGCTGACCTAGAAGGTCACAGATGTTCCAGAATTGGCCACTGGGAGCTGTCTAGGTCCCAAATAATTTTGTCCTGTCAGTACTATTTATATAGTGCCACTAGCTAAAAGAGTGCAGGTCCTTGACGGTTTTAACTGCCAGCTCATTACAGACCTGAACTGACAAGGTCTAGGTGAGATGGAAACCAAGCTAAAAAACTTTTCCTACTGCACAGAGGAAAAGGAGATGTCAGTAAGAATAAAACTTGTGGGGTCTTCCACATTAAGAATTGGATTCTCTTTAATGACGCAGCCTCTGTTAGGGGAGGATAGGGAGGAGGAATACTAATAGTGGAAACATTTAGGTTAAATCTTCTCTCCTTTAACTAGCATTACTACTCACTTGATCTGGATTAATTTTTAAGACTACACGCAGACTTTAGTATGAAATATTTAGAGAGGAGAATACTTTGAGAGTTGTATCCTGTTCATCCTGAAGTTTCTGGCTACGAGTATTAAATGAATTTGGATGTCTTCCTGTATCACTTAGCTATGCCCTCATTGTTTTGTGTTTTATGTTTTATTATAGAACCAGGTTACTGCCCTGTAAAGCTGGGTATGACAGCAGGAAGACTTCAGTCAGGAGTTAATACATTACAAGGGTTCAAAGAAGATAAAAGAAACAAGGTTACTCCAGGCAAGTGCTGATTTTTTTTTTTTTAAACATAAATTATCCTCCTTATATAAACAGAACATGTTAATCTCATTTTATCATATAAATAGTTTTAACATGATAAAGCACATTATTACATGTATCTATCACACAGCTAAAAAGTACAAAGTCTAGCTTAAATTACACATACAAAAGGGGAGGAGTATTTAATGAAGTGTCCATCCATATTGAGGAGAGGAGCAGATAGATAAGGGGTTTTCTCCACCTTTGGAAGAGCACAGTGCGAAGCCTGAGCACCTGCTACTGGCACCAGGCTGGGTTTTCATATTGTGTTAAGGTAACATTGTTAACAAAACAATTGTAAATAAAATACATTTGATGTAAATGTTACTAAAAGATGTTACAGGGTGAACAGATGGTGTTCTGTGCAAGTTTATTTTCACCCTAAGTTCCTAAAAGTTTTGTTAGGTAGATTGTTTTACAACCTCTTATTTTTATCTGATACAAGCATATCAGAGGTAATAATTAGTACTGTTGTTATTTGTTAGTGACATATTTGAATTACGGACCCTATAGTTCCTATGCTCCAACATATGATTCTACATTTGCCAACATAAGCAAAGAAGATTCTGACTTAATCTATTCCACATATGGGGAAGACTCCAATCAAGGATCTTTCAGGTATTTCTAAGAAAAAGAAAGTAATAAGAGAATTCGCCTGTAAAATGAAATTAGCCAAGATTGAAGCATTTTGATGCTACTGATACCCAGGAACAGTCTTAACATTTAAGTACATTTATGACTAACTGAAGGACTCATGTTCAAAGCCAGAAAAATGTTGAGTGATACAAATGTTTATACAAACTGGATGTTTTAACATTAATGAACTGAAATACTGCCTTCAGTGTTAATGTCAAATACTGACCAAACTGCTGTGGGAGATCTGAGTCCAGAGATAGTGATGCCCAGTTTAACTCTGAAACAGTGTGTACACTGCTTTTCATATTATTTACTACAGTAAAAATCATTCATTCATTCTCATTGCTTTTATTATTCTTGATTATAAAAACTTGAGTTCAAGTCCTTTTGTTTTATTAGAACCTAAAAAATAGATGTGGTGTAAATTCATAGGAAATGGGGGAATACTTCAGTACAGTGCAAATGTTAAGTGCCTGTGGAGGTGTTCTTTCAGACAGATGCAGCTGCCTGAGGCAGTGTGCTTTTTCTAGTGTTTCAGTTGTTGTTAGGAACTGAATGTGTTTCTCAGCTACAGAAGACATGGACAATTAAACCAAAAGCAAGCCATTTAGATCAAATTCTACTTTTTGTGTTTTCTATGCTGTACATTCTAGTTTGACTTTGTAATTTTTTTCAATTGAATGTTTGGTATGAAAGTATTGACTAACTTTTGATTTTTTCAGTATTCATGATTTTTTGATGAAATCACAAGATTATCCTTTCTTAATGGCTGATAGTTTGCTTGATGTTCTAACTAAAGGAGGACATTCTAGAGCTCTCAGAGAACTAGAAACGGTAAGAGTGGATTTGTGAACTGCCTGGGCTTTGGTTTTAGCACACAAGCTGTAAAGCTAGGGGAAGATGATGCTGATCCTGTTAATCCCTTCTAATGGGTAAAATCTGAAAGCAAAAACCAACCTTAGCCTCTAGCAGATTTTCTGGAAAGGAATTATTCCAGTTTGTTAATTAGCGAAACGTGAAAATAAACAAAACACTGGAGACAGCTCTTTCTCTGTCTGCTCTCCCACTCCCATTAGCATTTCAATTTAGTAAGAAGATATCAATAAGCAGTTGTCAAAATGAAGTGATCATGGAGGGATTTTTGTTTCCATCCAAAGTTTATCATGTTCCTAGAAGCCACTGGTGAGTTTAGAAGAGTTGGTAATAAGGTTTTCCCTTTACTTGGTGCAGTGCTTTTAAACTCAGATATGTGCTATATAAAAATACTAAACAGCTACTCTTCAAATTCCTAGGAGATTTCAGTAGCTGTATATGCTAAATATGACTGGAATCAAAGGGGCTTATTTGATGATCTTAACTTAATTGACAATCCAGTAATTAGTTGAGAATCTCCACAAGACGGTTCCTATTAACTGAAAGTCTTGATTTGAGTTTCACATTTATGTAAAGCATGGAAATAAACAGATCATGGCCTTTTACTAGTGATTCAATTATTAGATACATTAATACTGGAAATAGTTCATGGATGAAAGGTCAGCTTTAAGCCCCAGTTCAGACCTTTGCTTGGCATTACTAGTTTAGCTTTTTCCTAGCACCCAGTGGTGACACTGACTTACTCCACTATTGTTGCAAGTACTAAGATAAATATACTTACATATAGAAACAGAATACATTTCATCCTCTCTTAATCATCCTTTGTTTCTTCCTGCCCCCAGTAAATAATAAAATGTGTGCTGTAAAAATGAATTTTAGTAAACATAGTTATCTGAAGAAAGCCTTCTGAAAAACAGCAACTTTGTAACGTGGTTTACAGAGAAAGCTCAATGACATTCTGTACTTAAGTAACTTGAAAACTGTAATTTTTTACTTTGAACTTAAAGAGTAATAGTAATGCCTTCTTTAAAAATCCTCTCTTTCCTTCAGCCACTGGAGGAAGCTGAGGGCCCACATGAAAGATGTGATGCATTAAAAGATGTAAAGGTAAAATTTTTCTACATTAACTCCTCTAACCAACGTGTTTAACCCCACACATTTATAGAACTGCCTACAGCTGTGAGGCCTGTGCAGGTACACTGAAAGCTTGACAAGCTGTAAAGACACATGCAAATCGTGACAAAACATGCTTTTTTGTAGGTATTTGGAGGCTAATAATCTCCAAAAAGTTGTCTTAAATGACACTATATATCAAGAGAACTGAAAGAGAATACTTACATTTTTGTGATTGTTTAACCATTTGTTAAATCTGGTTGGCAGCTCTTGTGTGCATCCTATCTTAAGCTGATTGAATTTAACATGAACTTGTCAGTGTAAAATCTCGCACAATACAGAGACATCTTTGAGAAGTTTCCCAAGTACCTCGTGCCCCTGTAGGCACACAGTGTCTCTCAGAGCATTCCACCAATGTTGGTTCAATTGGAAAAGCACAACCATAGTGCTAGGGAGAGGGCTGAACTCCTGAAGCCTTCAGCAGCAGCCAGTTCTGGGAGTGATTTTGAATTTTCACCTCAGAATTTAGATAAACTCTGCTTTAAGTGAACTCAAGTTTGAGTTATTTTTTCAATTGGGATGCTGTCTTAAGTTACTACCTCATTTGTGCATGTCCCCAGGGGTTCTGGCCGATGCCATTTTCTAATTGAGTATGAAATAGTCAGCTGAGGAACTAGAACAGAAGAGTTTCACAGGGTGTCTGTTCAGCATTCCCTCTGTGTGCTCACCTGTAGAGCAGACTAATGTTAACTGTGTGTTCTGATTTTTCCCTAACAATTGTGTTGTTTCAAGGTTGATATCAATATTACATAAATTATTGCTTGCTGCTTTTTTTTTTTTTTAGATTATGGAAATTGATATTGCTGCCAGGTTGGACTCTGCTAATAATGACAGACTTACAGCACTGAAGGCAGTGACAAACTTTGGCATGCCTCTAGAAGAGTTTGATTCCGAGGGTGAGTTTTCTTGGTACTTGCATTTCTGATATGTCTGTAACTGTTTTGATTTCTTAATCCTGTTGCAAAGTTAGCCTTACCATATTTATATCATAATCTAAGTAAATACACACTTACTAGTTGAGAGTTTCTCTTCATTAAACAGAGGCTGAAATCTTCCAGAGGAAACTTGATGAAACAACAAAGCTTCTGAGAGAACTCCAGGATGCTCAAAATGAACGACTAAGTACAAAACCACCCCCTAATATGATTTGTCTTCTGGGTCCATCTTACAGAGAGATGCACTTGGGTAAGTACACTTTCTGATTGTTCTTGCAGAAATTGATCCAGTCCCAACTTGTATGAACTCCAAGAAATACAGAAATATAACTTACAGCACAAAATATGTGCCCCGTTAGGCCTAGAAGATTAATTTTTTGGTATGTAAAGCCAGATGAAAGTTTTCAACAGTAATTACAAGTATTTTCATTACTAAATTGCCCTGGAACTAATTGGGAGCTTTCTCTATGCCACAGGCCAGACAATATCCAAACACCTCTGACTCTTGATTTTTAATGTCTTTGAACATTAAACATGTCTTAAGTAGTACCAAATTCTTACTGTTAGGCTAGCTTTATTCCAGGTTTGATCTAGTTATCAGTCTATTATATTATACTAAATACCAAACATATGTTCTTTAATTATCAGAGCAAAGCTGCTTGACAGTTATTCAGACTGTTGATGGCAACCTTCTAAATAGGATGGTGCAGAGGGTGTCGTTTGTGCAAGTAAAACTAACTGACTTGTACAATACAAACACCAGCATACGTGGTCTAAAGTAACCACCTTCAGTGTGATAAGATAAATTCCCCTTAGTGCAGAAATATTACCATGTTGCTATTACACCAGCTCTAAACCAGATCAAATATTACCTTTCTTAAAAGGTGTAAGGACTTACAGCTTCCTTCTTGAAGGAAAATCACTTTTGTAAGCAACAAGAACAATCTCTCTAGTTAATACCCAAAAATAAATGCTGCTCCTGAAAGCCAGGTACTACTGACACAACTGCTGTTTGGGTGCCACCAGATCTCTCCCAGCTGCTCTGTGTGACCCACATGTCATTAGCTTACTCCTTTTAACTGTTGGTGTTGCATCATGGTCAGCAGCTGCTTCGTTCCTCTTAATCTTCTTAACCACCTTGTTGTAGTTCCCTGGAGGTCCTGCATGATTGCACACAGTACAACAAAACTCTTCTGTAGCTTAAACATTATTTAACATAGTTCCATTTGTACTTAAATAATTAAACTGTGTACAGGGCGAAGGGCTCATTTCAGCCATTTTGTGTGTGTATATATAGCACTTAAATACATCCACTTACCTTTTCTAGCGGAGAGAGTAACCAACAACCTGAAAGAACTTGCACAACAAGTGACTCCAGGTGATATTGTTAGTACCTATGGCATCCGGAAAGCAATGGGCATTTCACTCCCTTTACCTGATACAGAAGACAGCTGGGTAGATTTGACAGAGGGTGAGTATACAAAAAAGTATCTTAGCATCTGCTCAACTAAACCAAAATCATTGCCTGGCTTGTGGTAGAATTTGCAGTAACTTAGTTACAACTTCAGTTATTTTCCCCTTTTTAAAATCCTGTTTCTAACGGAAAGTTGCTGTGATGAATGGGATGGAATTTTTTGAGATGTATGGAACTTTGGTTGGACTACATACAGTTATTTTGCCATTCATATTACAGCACTGCCAAATTTTCAAGCTTGGCAATCCATTATTTTTTTTCCATTTAGCTTGATTACAAGAGAAGAGTCTAAATTCCTCACATGCTAAAAAGGAGGACATAATCCTTCCTTCTCCAAGCTTCTGGCTGTGCGCTCCTTTTGCTTAATTTGGTGATCATCCAACTATTCCTTTTGCTGAAGTAAGGAGTCAGATCAGTGGAAAATCGAGTGCCAGAACCTGATCTCCCCCTTGTGGCACGTAAGCAGTAAAAGCATAGCACCCACAATTTGTCCCCAGTTTTTAAGGCAGGTCAGAATTTCCTTTCAAGAAACGTAACTCACACAACAAATATACTCAGTCTGTGGTTTATAAAAAGTTTCAGTTAAGATGTTATTTAATTAAAAGGGCAGGATTACTTCAGGAACTTATTTATCTTTTCAGTGAAACTGCTCAAGAAATTTCAATTTCAACATTCTGGAGCAATTTCTTTTTCATAGCACTGTACGCAAGAGACAATGTAACAGCTGAAACAGTGTTTTCTTGAACTGTTCCAGAGCATGCAGCTAACTCAGGACTATTTGCACAAATAGCAAATGACATTGCATGCACTGTTGTTTATGCCTTTCTTTCACTTAAATGTTACATATGCTAATTGACCTGGCATCTGTTGTAAACTTTCAGACTTTCATGAACCCAAGACGACTGTCGCCATCCCTGAAAATGAGTGTAGTCCAGTTACAGTCTGAAGCTTTGGTTCAGTTTACAGCAGTTTGTTTGATTCTGTTTAAGAACCAGATAAACTTCCTTCAGGTGCATTCACTGAACATGTGTATATTGTTTTTAACTTTTGTTTATTAAATTTCAGAACTGATGACATTTGAAATTGAATGGTTTGTATTAGAGTTACTTCTGCTACGTAAATCCACTATTTTTCCTCTTGCATTCCTTATTATTTGAAAGCACCCCTGCAGCACTTAAGTTTTCCTAGATTGTTAAGTGTCTGGAAAAGTCAAAGCTTAAGTGAAAATGTGTCTATATGTCATGTAGGGACTCAACCAAAAGTTTCTAAAAGCTTGTGTAGACTCTTATCTGAATCTGGCTGGGACAACAATCATGAGTATCTGAACATGCAAGTTTCCCTTTTTAAAATGACTGTGCAACTCTTACAATTATGAGGAAGAGAAATAAACTTTGTTTAAAAAAACTGATGTAGCCCGATGAATTAACAATAGATCAACTTTGTGATGCTTGGAATGTGGACGAATGTCCTCATAGAGGACTAACACCATCTTCCCATGGTATCTTGAGGGCAAACCTAGAAACATACTATGACAACAAGGTGAGACTAACAAAGCCACTCGCTGCCAATAAATAAAAATACCACCTTAATATAATGCAACAACTGTTGGAGATTCTGACGTAGATAGTTCTTACTACTTGGAGATACTACTAAACACTATCTGGATAATAATCTAAGATTTGCTTATCAGAAAGGAAAACATCTTTAGAAAACTAACAGCATTAAGAGTCAATTACCTATTCACCAAAACTGCAGACAATACAGCTTCCAGACATAGAGGAGAATTCAAGCACCTTTGCAGGATTGTATGTGGAGCCAGTGGCTCTTGTCCAAGGAGGTTTTTCCCTGTGCTAGTCAGTTCCTTTCACTCAGTCAGGCAGTGCTGTACACAGGCTCTTCCACAGGCATCCTCAAGTATTTTTCAGTGTTGCTTTTTTACACTGTGGTTCCAGCAATGCTCTGCAGTGTTCCAGCTCCATCACTCACCTGCACAGTGGCATGAAGCTGAGCTAAGACGTAACTTGAAAACAAAGCTTAACTGTGTAACTCTGAATCCCACCCTCTACCCCCAGTCTAGTGGCCAGCATCATCCTTAACACTCCCCACCTTTCTCCTTTCTAAAATGGCTACAGAAGTGTTTAAGTGCTTTTAACTTTCACAGTTCTTAAAAGTCATTCCAAAAAGGTTGAACTGTCAACCTGGATTTTTCTCCAGTAGTTTTCAGTTGTCCCAGAATAGTTCATAATAAAGTTGCCACTAGATTTTTTTAACAGTTCTAGGTAATCGCAGCTGAAATGTTACTCCAGGGAATTATTTTTTTCCATTAATAATTGAAGTCATTTTCATACTACAAGGGAGGACAAGATGCATAACTGTGCCAGTGAAACCATTATTGGCTGGCATCTCTGGCATCTCATTTCCCATCACTTACCTTTCATATAGAGCAGCAGCACGTCACAGATGACAGAAAACCAAGTATTGAAATTTTCTTCAGCTGTTGAATGCAGGTCTGTCACTGTGGACTTTCCACTTACACATGCTTTTTATAAATATCAAATTTATGAGTAAAAACAATCTCATCAACTCTATAGGGGTATAAGAAATAGGCCTCCTTTTCATGAGAATCTTCATCAAAATAACTGCAAAACCAAGCAAGTTTGAGGAAGCTTTTTATTTAATGGTAAAACCAAAACTTTGTTCTTTAAAACAGAATGCTAATTCAAGATGTTACTAGCTCTTCAAATTAGATATAGTGCTATTTTTTTAGTTTAAGAAAACAACAGTGCTGTAAGGTAGAATTTTCTAACAAGGTTATTTCTGCAGTCTCCAATATTGCAATTCGTTCTCAAAAGGACTGCTGAAAACAATCATTTAAATACAGTTTCTTCTTAAATTGAACTTTTTCTGTGGTTGAATATAGCTCTCATACAATGCCAGTTCAGATGAGAAATTAGAAAGTCACCCTCAGATACAAATCCTCTCATTACCTTTTCTAACTTTCCCAAGGATGCTTGCACACTGCTCACTCAGTGTTTGTGTACGTAAGTGCATAATGTCCTTTTAAAACTCCAACTAAAATCTATTTCTTCCAGTTCAAAAGCAACAGCTCTTAATACCACTTCTGTAAGTGAGGTCAAGTTGAAATTATGCCCAAGCAAGTTACTAGCCTGACAGGCAGCACAATGTAAACAAAAGCATTTCAAAATGCTGTTAGAGGCAGCGAATTTTCTTTCATAGTTAACTTACATCTACATGCTACTAGTTCTGTGAACAGCAAACACTTCAGAGCCAGCTCTATCTAAAGGTATAATGCACTTTTCAAAATACATTAATGAGGCAAATAGTTCCTTTGACTACCGTGACAGCAAAGGCTGCTGAAAGGAGCCTTTGACACATGCATGGTCCTTATAGAACAATAAATAAATATCTCAAAACAAATGCTTGCTGAGCATCTGTTACTACAAATACACAACATACAAAAGTAGCAAAAGCTGTTTGGAATTTTATCCAACTACAACACTGACCTCATACTGATGAGACACCAAGTATGAAACTTCCACCTTCAGCAGAGTCCATACGTGAACCAGACAACCTCAAACTAAGGTTTTATAACATGCTATTTTCTATTAGAGACTTACCACAAACACTGTTTTGACCTACCAAATCAACAAAGGCTATTAGCACAATTTTTAATCCACAGTTGGACAATATTCAGATCTGTTCCTGTCTTGAAACATAGTCACTTTATCTTCTAAAGAAATTACACAGTAATTAGAAAGTGGCAGTGATGCATAGGACTGCTTGTTAAACACTTTTCCAGTATAGTTTAGTACTAAACCCAGAAATACTAATAAATGCTGTTTTGTTTGTAGAAGAGTAAGGCCTAACAAGACAGATGCTGAACTCAATCACTGTGCTGTTTAGTCACACTACATGTGGTGTATCAGGGGGAGGGAGGAATCCATCCTTAGTTAATACATATAATTGGACACATGATGTTAGCCTTACAAAATACTATCATTTCCATGGACAGAAAACAGATTAAGTGATTTCAGTAAATAGAAAAATCTTAATTTAGAAATCAGCAAAAGCCATTAACAGCTTAAAAAAATTTACAAACTAATTCACAGCAAGTCAATTTCTATGATTTTACTAATGCTCTATGCATACTTTCAGTGTTGAGGCTCTGCTGAAACATTTCCATTACCAATGTTTTTCCACACGTCCTTTTGTAATCTTCAGAACAAATTTGTTTTGTAAACTGCATTGCCTTTAAAAGGTACATAGACCAGCCAGTGGTTAGTCACATCGAAGAAACAGGAATAGAACAACAACAAAAAAAAACACAACCAAAACCAACAAAACCCACCTCAGCTGCCATTCAGTTTATACAGCATCTGTTACTGTTCCTAATAGTATCTTATTAGTTCTGTTCTTCAGTTTCCAAACAATTCAAAACTGGTAATTTTTCCCTCCATAAGGGCCATCAAGAATGCAGTCAGCATGCAGAATTCCTGCTGGGTGTCAGTGATACAAGCTGTTACCAGAGCCTGTCTACTCAAGCATGCAGGGTAAACTGCAGGTGCTCAGTGCTCCTCAAAGTCGAGTCTGGTTTTTTAAATTTAAAGCCAGAATTTTGAAGACATTCTCTTATGTAACTGTATAAAATGTCCATGCAGATACTAAATACAGAGGCACACAAGTACAAAGGGGAACATGTAATACAATGTAAACACTGAATGAGATGAAAATTATTTCTGAACAGCTGTTGGTCATGAAAACATTTACATAATACAAGGTACTATTATGAAGGAGGCGAAGATACTTAAAAAGTGATCAGACACTGTGCAAGTAATTTTTTGTTTTGTCCAAAGGAACTCAGCACAATTATCATATGATGTATTTGAGTGTACTTGGCGTTCTTCCTTCCATTATTCAGCTCTTCTGCAGTGAAGCCTGTTTAGCATTAAGAGCAGGATATCCAGTGCCCAGAGCACCAGCTCCCATGTCGTGACAAGTGCAATACTGTAAGCAGGTGTGTGGCAAAGAAGGAGGCAGTGGAATGTTTTAACACTGTGACAAGTTGTACAGTGCATCCACATTTGTTGTTTCTGGAGCTGTTAAGACTCCCACAGTGCAGGTGAGAAAAGGAGCTAACGGAAGATGCTTTAGGGGAATTCCAGGTAAATCCTCAATTTTTTTTCAGGAAAAGGTAGTCTTTTTTTCAGACTGGAGGTTTTGTGTCTTCTGGGAACTTTTCAGAACTTTAAAAAAAAAAGTAATTCTCTTATCTTGAGATGTAGAAGAAATAGGAGTCGTAAAGGTATGTTTTTAGAATAAAGTCCTTCACATAAGGAGGGAAATTGAACATCTTCACAGAAGGGAGGCAGTTCTAAGTCTATTTTGATTAACTTCATCATAGCCTCAGTTCAGTCCCATACCTTGGAATTTGGCAGTCTCGGTGCAAACAAAGTAAGTCCTCAGCTCTCCTTTGCCTTTGACATTAATGAGCCCCCTACATTCACACGAATATCCCAACTCCTGTAGTATTTTACTCGTTTCTTCTGTGACCTTTGTGTGAAAAGAATGAGAAACACTTGTGAAATTATTCTGAGTATTCACATTGTAAAAAATTTCATAACCTATTAGAAATAATTCTTCAGACATTCCGAGGCTGATGTGTTTACCTGGATTTTTCCAAGTTCCCCCGTGCTCTCCATTCGGCTGGCAACATTGACAGTGTTGCCCCAAATATCATACTGAGGTTTCCGGGCACCAATCACACCAGCAATCACAGGGCCATGATTTATCCCTTAGTATAAACAAAAGCACATGTAATTACTGACGTAGAAAGGGCCGTGATATCTACCTTCCTTATTAGCCATAAGTCATGAGCTCCAGGGGAACAAAAACAGCACTGAACTCTGCAAAACATCTGCAATCAGTATTACCACTGCTTTATAAGTATTAGTACTGAGGCTCAGGAGATGAGAAGTGAGTCATTCATTATAAAATTGGAAGTCTGGGAAAGAGGTAGGGGAAAGTTCATGCCAAAGCAAGATTCTTCCTTTTCTCCTTTTAGCATATATAAATAAATATTTGCCTAATGACAACAGTGTCTTTGGTCAACAGTTAATAATAGGGTACCTCCCTTTTCATCCACACCTATAATTTTCTTCAAACTCATCAAGCTGCAGTCTTAGTATTGCTCCCTCCAGTGTTTTGGAAAGCCCACCCAAGGAGGAGCCTGGCCTATCTAAAAAGCTGGCCCAGGCAACACTCCCTTCAGCTATTGAGCATTTTATAATAATCCAAATACTGTGCTCAGCATTAGGAAGGGCTCCACAGCCCTCAGCAATTTGCCTAAGTCATCCTACCTAATTTTTAATATTTATGGAGCTGCAGAGTTCACATTCTTCCCAATCTGAACTTACCAATGCGGAGGCGGAAATTGTTAAAGGAATGTCGGTTGATGCCATCCAGTTTACTCATCAAGGCAATCCCATATTCCACCATAATCCCAATATGAGCATGCTGTCGTTCCTTATCCTATGCAATTCATACCACATTAATGATCAAATTACAACATAGCAGGCTGTGTCAGGCTACCATTCCAAATGAGTACTGTTAGTGAATAAAGTATGTATTTATAAGGATAAGAGCACTAATCCTTGTAGCTGTGCAGAATTGCATAGTTCAATAAACATTCCAAATGGATTTAGAAAAACACATTAAATTCAACTGGAATAGCTTGGAGGTGACAAGAATGATGGAGTTTTTAAAGTAATTTATGTCTGTCCTTTAGGATTTCAGATTTAATTTTACATGTTTTGTGTATATTACATACACGTGTCCTAATGCCATACAGGACCTGCTATAGTGAAAGTCAGCCTGAGTACAGGAATCTGTTTTAATTCTTCTGGGTTCAGATTCAGATCCCATGTGGCACCTGAGGATTCTCTTTTTGTGACAGTTCTCAAGTATCACAAAAAGCTTACTGTCCAGTTCTGAGATGGCCTTTTCTTTAGCAGCCACTCTTTGCCTTCCCTATTAATAGAGCTATTCTGTTACCCATCTAGAAATATTAAGCTACTGAAATCAAAGATTAAATTATGCTGGGGTTACAGACTTAATACCTGCCTAAGGAAAAAAAAAAAGAAACTAGGAAATAAATAGTGAATTCAATACAAGACAAGTAATTTCTATAAACTTTCTTCACATTTCAGTAAGTCACTCTTGGTGATTTACTTTCTTTCCTCTCTCATTACATTCTGTTCCTCTGAAATGCACCTACAGACACCAGAATGCTGAAGGCAGAGACCACCTACCTGGTGAGTCTCTTGGCCTGGCGTGACACTGAGACCAGCTGCTGCCATGTAAGTGCTTCCAATGGTCTTTATTTTTTCAACACCACTAAATTTAGGTTTTAACAACAGCTGTATGAAGGGAAGGAAAATAGAAACTTGAGAATTAAATACCATATTTCAGTGTGTACAATAAGCATTAAACATCTCTAGGAATACTACCAATTGCAAGAGGGTTAGATAAGAAAGTTCTGAGGATTAGTTTCACAGTTTTGCTCTACCTGCTCATATTAGAAACAGAGTGCTGTAATACTGAAATAAAGTACTGAATTGCAGAACTTTCAAACCATACTAGTAATGCGTTAGATTATGTAATTGAAAAACCCCATGAGATGGGAATATATCTTTCAAGACTGCGAAGCTGAACTCAGATTATTAGTTCAGGATAAGAGCCTTTTTCTCCCCTCCAATGCTCACAGATCTAGTGAAACATTTTATTTTGCAGTAAATACATAATTCAATAAAATTTAGCCAGAAGCTAAATTACCTCATCAAAATCAGCAATGATTTCATTTAACAGCCGCAGGCATTCCAGGCCTTCTTTATTGACATCACACTCAGTGTAAAACACCTTAAAATCTGGTACCGATGCAAACATGACACAGACACAGTCATAGGATTGATGGTACCAGTCCTGCAGGAAAACAAGGTATTCACACATTGTTAGCAGTCACCTTCCACCTCAGGTATTCAAAACTTTGATTGTTGTTTGCAAGCAGTAATCGAATTACAGTTTTCCTATGAAGTCAGTTACAGTACTTTACAGTGGGCATCTCTGATTTTATCAGAAACATAAATGCAGTTGATTTGCCTAAGGAAATGCTGAGAGATCTGTGTATCTTAAAGATTCTCATCTACTCTGGACAGTGCCAGTCTTATGACACTTACCACAGCTGTGAAATCAGCAATATTTTTTCTGATGACATGCTGGCAGAGTAAGATGAACTTCCCACTGGGGTTATTACCAAGGAGATACAATCTGTTACTCAACTTCTTTAAAAAGCAGGCCTATCTTCTCTGGTAAAATATGTTTTTGGGAAAGTAGTAAATCCTTTTTAAATATTTGCCAAACTCAAACAGTGTCCTGAAGCCTAACTACCAATTCTGAAAACAGACTTCAGTGACTGACACTAAGAGTTCTCATTTTTTTGAGGCCATCTGGGTAGCAGGTTGTTGGGTTTACAAGGATCTTCGGAAACAAACAAGAGGCAAAGAGTGTAGTCGCTGTGTGCTTGCTAACATGACATTCTGTATGTCACAGCAATCCAGCTTACTGTCCTTCACACAGCAAAGATTAAACATACCTCATTTCGTTTTTCACCAATGAAATATGCAGCAACATGGGCTGGAAGCACATTTTCCAGCAAAAGCCTGTTAACATTCTCCATTGTTTCAAACTGTTCATGTTCTTTTTTAAACTTATTCTTCCACAGACAATCCAGTCGACAGTAATAGTCAATCTGCAAAGGGACCAAATCTGAGAAATTAAATCTATATAGTATCTCACTGGAATATACTGGTCATTTTATTCAAAAAAGTGCAGTAGCAATAAAGTTTCTTCAAGGCCTTTTGAGCCTATATAGTTAGGAAAAATGAGCTTTAAGAATGAAAGTCAGAAAAACATGTATCAAACAGCATGTATGAATGCCATTTGGGTACCATCAGGTGTATTTACCAAAATGACATTTTAATAAGATGGGGATTATTTATCTTGAATTACTGCCTTGATTTAGCATAGATATCAACATAAAATACAGAGAGATCCAAACTGGAAGAATTTGAAAGTTCTGACTTCTGTAATGCAAACACTTAAACTATAAAAAAGTTTCCACCCTTTCACATTAAAATGTTTTGCATTATTTGTAACTAAGTACAGGTAAGTACATTATCTACAAACTAAGTAGAAGAACATAAAAAGATAAAATATATACTAATTTAGTTCAGAATTTCAGTGATCAATACTTTTATTTAAATCAACTTGCTGCAAGTAAAAGAAATAATGTATTGCTTTTTAAATGCATACCTGTTTTGCAAGTAAAATTAGGGTTATGTAAAACAGAACCAGATATAAATTAGTCATTATCTTTGGCTCTCTGATGAAAAACCTGAAAACAAGAAAGCAAATCAAAGTCATTTGCATCCTTTCAGAAAATCCACATGATTAAGGGTTGGGAGGGGAAGAAGGGCCTCAAGGAAGGGGGTGTCTTTATTCAGATATATACCACCAATGATATTGCTCATTTGTGCCAGTGGCTGCCTGGTAATAGGGCCTATCTTAATAATGAGAAAGGATTACCATCAGTTCAGTATAGAAATTATGTTTAAGTGGATGAAAAAATGGGTGCTGAAATCTTGTCAAGAGGCTATTGTAGTGAAATATTCAAGTAAACTTGGCTTTATCTTAATGAAGCCATCTTAACTTCCATTGCACTGAGTTGCAGCTTTCCTCCCCACAGTGCCCCACAGAAACACAGCCAACAAAATCTTGAAGTAGAAAAAGAAACTATCTTATTTGTAGAGAGACGGTGACAAATAAAAACCTGAACTGCCTAAACAAAGCCACTGAATCACACCTGATATAGCTTCATATGAATCTGGATGCC
This sequence comes from Apus apus, assembly GCF_020740795.1. NCBI lineage: Eukaryota > Metazoa > Chordata > Aves > Apodiformes > Apodidae > Apus > Apus apus. The sequence continues at coordinate 14,145,286 of NC_067292.1, read as the reverse complement.
ACTTGTATTTCATGTCACAGATCAGCCTCTCTTACATCTATTAATTTTCACAAATGCATCAAACTGTATTCTCATTATATGAATAACCTGGGATTAAGAAGCTAAATTAAGAGCTCATTTAGGCTTTTTTAAGCAGGGCTGACAGCTCATAGTTAGTCTCTCCAAAATAAATTTATCCTAATCTTCAGCTATGAGAATATACTGAGAACCTAAGAAACAGACTTACAAATTAATAGTAAAACTTCCACATATTACTTCTCCTAAGTATTTTAACAGTTTCCTCAAATAGATCAAGTAAATTGCTGTTACTTTTCAAAATATGCAGTTAGTGAAGTAGGTAATAAAAGAGTCACTATCCTACTGACTAGCAAGGTCTTGCAAGCACAGCTTGAGCATCAGACTTCTAGCAAGGCTTTTCTTCATTGTTTAACACAAGATTAACCTTATTATAAGATTAAGATTCTATCCCCTAGTCTTTAAAGTAAATTAAGCTTCCAGAGATCTTAGAAGCCCTATTACAGAATTCTTCAGAAAATACAGGCTTTATTTTTAATTTTATTTATTTATTAAATGGTCTCATTCGATTTCTGTGTCATTATCTTTAGAGAAAGGTTTGTAATGTCTTTACTTACATGACTTTGGTATTTCAATATTCCAATAGTGTACAAAAATCTAACACCTCCTTTAAAGAAAAATTATTGTCAATTACAAAAAAACTTGTCACTGCACCTGGTACTGTTGCTGTAGGAGTTTCTATGGTGAAGGGTATTAAAAATGATGAGGTATACGGTCACAGCAATGGACAGGAGGAGAACTTTGAGTTCAAAGCTCATTTGAAGAAATACTGAGCAAGCAATGAACCCCAATATGCAGCAGTAAGTATAATACTGTAAAAGAAGAATTTAAAGAGAAGTTGCATTATTCAGGCTATAAAGGCATAAGACTTTCAAATCATGGCAAATGCTCTAAGTTCATGACAATTATAATTTCAATAAAAAATATTATGATCACTTGCTAAATACACTTAGATTTATTTTTAATTGCACTAAAAAAGGCTGAACTTCATACTTTTTCCATTTGCTTTTATGTTAAAGAGAAACAAAGATTTAAGCAAAAAGCCTCAGACCAACATAAGTGACAAAAAATGAAGCATGTGGAGAATTTATCTTCTGAAGTCTATTAACTTAAGCAATTATTTATTTAAAGTTCAAGACTAACCTAAAGTAGGTTCACAGTCCAGTAAACAGGCTCTGAACCAGGAACCCCAGGAACCCCTACCTTCCTATCTCCCCTGCCTGTAACGTGTGAAGTCCATGACCTGTTCTCCAACCTTAGACAGAGCTCTTTCATAAGAACTTAGATGCTAAAAAGCATCATCAAGCTAGGACCATTATCCAACAGAATTACTGAGAAATCTCCCAGAGAAACCACAATTCAGGCATGGTGTCCAAGGTCAGCATGCAGCTGGGAGCATTACAACTGTTGAAGGGTACAAAGTGCATTGCACAGACAGATTTGCTCCCTGCAGCCAGAGGCACAGGTCTAAGATGCTGAGCTAGCATACTTTAGTCTACAAAAAACTCAGCTTCTGCTCCTCAAGAGTTTATTTCTCTTTATGTACTAAGCACAGTTTTTCACCCATAATAGCACACACTTAGCACAGACTGGGAGATGCTTAGCTATGCAGTTTATGTTTCTGCTGAAGTGAATGAAACCAGAACAACTAATGGGGTAACCCAGGATCAGGGCCAATATGGTCATGTATTATACCAACTCTGTCATTCTGAAGGCACTGAGTCTAGGGCATCACCTACTGTAATGAACACTCACAGCCACAACTCTGAAGCCAAACCTCTGAAAAAGAAACCACTACATAGAGAACACTGACAGGTCTGTTGGCCACTTAATCCCTTTCACATTATCAGGATACTTTCCTGGGACACTTGCAAGTACAACTTTTGTCTCTCAGAATTGAACACAACCAGCATCCTGTTCTGCTGCTTTTTCGTCAGAGTTTTAGATCTACTTCTAAATCTGAACTTTCACAAAAATTGCTGAATCATTCTGTATTTAGCACAGCAACAGCAGCTGAAACATCTTGATTTCAGGAAGAACTTCTGTGCTGTTGGATACTTAAACAACACTCTGTTTTATACAGCAACAGAACCTGCTAGCTATCAGTAATACAGACAATATTCAAAGATCTGGGTTTTAAAGTAACATGCATTCACTACTTACAGTTTCCTCGATGCAGGACTGAATTGTGTTTCCAAAAGACTGATTTATAGACTGCAAGAATAGAAAATCACCAGATGAGTACAATCACAAACACTTGGATTATCTCAAAATAGAAAGCTACTTTGGAACTAGAGATAAAAAAAGGAAACCCTCAGAAATAACACTTCAGTGTCATTAGTAAGTGCTGAATCTATCTTTACAGAAATTGAGAGAACACCTTTCAAAGGTGCTGAGTAACCAAAACAAGCCAAGACTTCAGCTTTATCTATGAGTATTCCAGACCTCTGAATATCCCCCACACATCCAAAACTAATTTAACGTTAACCTTAGAAACAAAGACAGTACTCTACTCACATAGGTGGGAGCACACAGGTAATTTGATCCAGTAAAGTTTGCAGGTTTGTTCTTTTCAGTAGTCTTGATTTATTAGAAAAAAAACAAAACAACAACAAAACCACCATACAAACTTGTTAGCAGGTATTAAAAAATAGAAGACAATCTTAGTGATGATGGTCATAATCAATCGTGATTATAAATGCCATTTTGAAATCAAGAAAAGATCATATGCAGGACTCAAGTCTACCACATCAACTTTTAGTTTTAGAATTGTAACTTCTAATGCTTTTACATGGCATGTGCATTATCCTAGTGTAAAATACCTCAAGTTGTGAATCAGACACTAGGAAAAGCAGCAAAAAGCAAGGTACTTGACAAAAACAATTCAAGAAGTTACTTAAGCTGTGAATGTCACAAGAAGTTCCCAGAAAAATAGATAATGTGATTACTTACCAAATTAAAGATGGCTATGGTCAGCAAGGCACCTATAGTAAGGGCTGCTAACGGAAGCCTGAGGAAAGGCTTTGTTTCCACCTTCTCTGAGACAGCACAGAGATGGCGCAGGAAAGGCCCCCGCTCTGAGCAGCACTTCTGTGAACAAAATCAGTTTGTTTCAGTAACATTGATAACTCTTCAATACATGGGAAGAAATATCTCTAAATGCAAAATACTTTCTTCTCTGCAGGAGAGTGCTAAGAGTCTTAACTGGAATCTTAACTTAGAACTTTGAATCTAGTCATTCAGGTTAAATGCCTATTCCTTTCCACGACCAAAAATGGAGCTAGTGCTTCCTTATTTCAAAGGGGCTGGGTGCTAAAATTTTTTTAATTTCCATTTTAAAAATACAAAATTACCATCTGACTAAAAGTTGTAGAGAAATATTACTGAAAACACAGTGACAACCTATGTTGTATTTTTTAGTTACAGAGCTATAATGTTATATTTGGAACTACATTTTCAGATTACTAAATTGAAACCAATCACAGGCAGTCCTCTTCTTTGCAATGCTCATATCTCTCTTTGTTGCCAGAGAAAAACATCTAGTAAAGTATATACTGTTAAAGATTCCAAGCACTATTCAAGGATGCTGTACCAAAACATTCCTAGCATAAAGCTCAAGTCTGATGCAACTGCAGTCTTGGAATTACCTTTTCTTTTCTCTGTGTGTTTTTACATATGTAGAAACCATATGTGCAGACATATAAACAGACTTCTTTCTCTCTACATAGACAATCACACATATATAAAAATCCATCCACTCATATATATATATAAATATATACATATAAACACCATATATGCTAACTGTCCTTTGAAATAAAACATGAAATTCATCCCAAGTACTGGTACAGGGTGCAACTTTTTTTTTTTTTACTTTTCCCTTTTACACATCTGGAACCTGGCTCTCTAAGAGACCATTTCTTCCTGTGGCAGTTTTCCTGGGGGACCACAATCACCACCCTGTGATAGGATGATGGTGGCATGTTCTCAACAGAACTTCAGAATTCCCTCTCACCTTTAGTCTAGCAGAATATAAATCTGATGAGTTTAAGGAACAACCTACAATCCTTTCCCTCTTCCACCCCTGCCTCCAGACAGTTCCTGGAGAAGGAACTGGAGGAGGATTTTTTTTAATTTTGTATTGTTGAATTCTGTGTCACTATGGGCTGTCTCTACATCACTACGTATATTAGTTATTGAATATATTTAATAATGCCAAGAAAAAGGAACTACAAGTGCAAAGTGTCCAGATTGATGTAATGGTGAATTTGGAATTCTAACAGCTATGAAATTGTTGCCAATAAATTACTCATGAGTTTGCCATTTTAATGGGGCTTTCTAAACAATTCTGAAAACTAATATTGAATTCAAAAGTATTTTGATTTTAATGTTGTTTCCAGCATAGAATATACCAGGATTTACAACTAAAGTTACTATTAAAGACAATAAAAAATAAAATAAAAAAAAAACCCAGCAATTGTTAATATTTTCCTACTCCTTCCTACTCATCTATTCTGACACCCAAATAATTCTGAATTACAGCGAAAATTTTCAGACATGAAAATCTGTTTCAGGCAATGAAATCTTCTGGTAATCTGAAGTTCAAGGCTCCTTACAACTCCTGTTGAAATTAACAGCTCAATTCACCATCCTAAACGATAGACCGAGTTGCCAAATCACATCTCTGCACTTTCAAAAACAGGAAACATTTTAAAAAACAAACTCACCATGCATTTCTCAGCAAAGCACACAAGCAGAATAAGTGCAATGATGATGGCCACAACGCCAAAGGAAATTCCTAGTTTTGCAGTTCTAAACAGAAAAGAAAGCATGAAATAAAATGGAGTTAAATGAAAAAAAACTTCAAACTGCAATTCAGACTAATGTTTGCTAACAGTGTTTCTCTAAACTCAAATAGATTTTTTCTTCTAGTGGCACTGGATCACCATAACCTTGCACAGGTTACTGTTGCTCTGTTGCACAAACACTACTTAAAAATATTCTACTCCTCGGTGACAGTCTGAACCACTATGCCATGAAAAACAAATATGCCATGAACTTCAGAATTACCAAACATCTGCTTTTGGGAGGTAAGAGAAGGAGCTTGAAGTCCCCTTCTTGTATCCCTACAGATGAAAGGATCACTGAGCACATTTTAACCAGCTAATCCTGTTTTTCTATTGTTCACTCCATGGCTTACAGCCAACTATTCTTATAAAATAGTATTTCTCTCTTAACTGATCATCTGTGTGCACTAAGCAAACACAACATTAAAGAAATATTTATCTTTTCTTTTCATACTCATATCCAGTCTCTTATGCCAACAACATGAATGCACTCGTTTAATAAGGGGTAAATTAGTCCTAAAGGGGTGCGTGTTTTTTAAACATAAAGCCTCAGGAATGCCAAAAGACAAAAAAAGTTTCATGCACATGAGTTTCATTTCAGTGATTGGTTCATTCGAGTTATAAATCATTACAATACTGACACTTACTTTGGCATTATAAACATCTGTATGAGAAATATACAGAGGAAGACAAAACTGGCACACGCGAAGTAACTCTTCAGCTTTAGAATAGGAATGGTGCGGTACTGAAACACAGAAGGTGGTAAGTCTTAAGGATAACTCCAAGGGGTTTTTAAGTTGTAATACGATTTTGGGATGGCATGTATATTTTACTGTACTATTAAAAAAAAACATAGAACTAGAAAGATGACAAAAGAAAACCACAAAATAAAATTCACTTGAACATCTGTCAAGAAAAACAGCCCAGTCCAAAGGATAGTTTCCAACCTAGAAAGAAACTGACCCAGTACGTAAAGAAGCACTTGACAGATGCAGGTAGTCAAAATCCTTATAAAAGAGGATATACACAGATGTAAATCTGGAGAGTGTACATATACACACCCCAGTGGCTGCACACAGCACACCACAGCACAGTAAATTGAAGAACAGTTGTTCAAACAGAAAAAGTACACTGTTCCTTACAAATAACAGTATTATACTTGCAATTAACTTGAATGAACCACAGAAAGCAAAGAATTTTCATTATGGATGCAGATAGTAAAGTTGTCAAACTCCTTAAGAGAAGAACTTAACCACAGATTAGAGATAATCTCCTTTCATCTACAGAATTAGCATTATCAAGGAAGACTGACCAACACAAACAAATCATGAGATCTTTCCATTAGTTACCAAAACCCCTTTTGGATGTGCAGTCATCTCCAGAATCCAGTTTCACAATGAAACAGTTTCAAACATATTTTTATGCGGCTCTGACAGGCAAATCAAAGATGAAAAAGGATTGTTTTGCTCTTACCAACCTCTTTTTCAAGACCAGGTTCAGCAAAAATCAGGGAAAATCCATAGAAGTCATCTGATTTGCCACACCACGGACTGCTTTCAAAGAGACACGTTACAAAATGTAAGGAACAGGCCAAGGAGAGTTTGCAAAATCATCCTTGTAGTTGAGACACCACAGCACACAGGGTGGCATTGCACATATTTGACAGTTCTGCAAGGTCTTTTTGTTTCATAGCATACAAGCAGTAACATTTTTATGTAGCTGACAGGCAGATCCAGAACACTCTCATGGACAGTAGTGTCTGCCAGTTACATGCAATATGTAACCCCAGACCTTCCACAAGGTTTACAAATAGGCAAGTATAATAGCAGATGTTAGCAATGGCTCACACCCTCCAATAACTTCCCCTAAATAATAAACATCTGGCCCCTATTAGGAAAAGCTGGTGTACAGTGATACTGATCTTGCTATAATTTAAATAAAAGAAGTTTTTTCCTCAAATTCCATGTTTTACATTTGATAGGAATTTAAATACTGTATTTGAAATTAAAAACGAACAAACCCAAACAAAACCCCAAACCAACAACCACCAACAGTATTTTCTGTGTTTGGCTGATTCTAAATGCAAACGTAATGTCAGTTGCACCACTTGCTATGGATGGACCATTTACCTTAAGTGAACCAGACACTAAAGCAATTCTATTATTACCCCCAAAACTGTATTTTTACTTTATACATAGGTTTGGTTCAGGACTGAGCCCCATTTCCTGACACTTCTGAAATCAGAACAGAAACATTAACTTCTTCTCCCATCCTACACTGCAGTTCAACTCATTACTTGGACAGTCATAAGAAAAAAAGCAATAATTTTGCTCTTGCATGGTACTACACCACATTGAACATTCAAATTAAAAAAGGAATAAAACAATTAAAAAACTAACAAGGAAAAAAAAAACACCAAACAAAAGAGTCAAGACAAAAATTGTGGTAACTTTTCATTTTTGAGAAGTAAATTTTATATCTAGACTTCAAATTGAGAATGCAGATTATTCTTAAACAAAAGATGAAGAAAAATAAAATACTGCATACTTAGTTGAACTGAGGCCCTCGATGGTTGACATCATTTCATCATAAATATCTTCCTCTATCCTTCCCTTCTGAGATGAATTTCTGAGAACAAAATGAAGTCCACGTCACACATGCTATTCAGAAACAACCAACGGCTACAGAGACCCACACTTTCTCAGTACACAAGTGGGGTAAGCTACCAGGGGAAAATTAAACAAGAACGTTCCAAACGGAGAAACACATACATCCATATGCAGGTTACCAAGTACTTCTCCAGTTACTCAAACTAGGTATCTTTCAATACAATATTTTGATAAACTAAGAGAATGTTTCACAAATACAAATCATCTTTGTGGTTAACTCAGTAGCACAGGTACCACTGCAAGCATGTCTACTTATAGGACCAATTTGTTACTACACTACATTAATACTACTAACCAAATACATATCTTGTAAAATATATTTACTTGTAATATTATGTCAAACTGTATTTATTTTGTTTTATATTATTTACAAACAAATCTAGCATCCATGAGTAAGAAAATTAAAAGCTGAGGTAGCACAAGTGGTCACAATATATACCTGTACACAATATATGAGGTGTTTTGTTTTCCACTGCTTTTGGGGTCTCTTACTTCTCTGCTCCACCCCATCCTGCTCCAGCCCACAAAGCAAAATGCAGCCTGAATGACTGAGGGACCAGTAAACTGCAGCGAGGGTGGGGGGAGCTCCTGTTAGTCTGCTAAACTGTTTGGCCTTTTTAAGGCCAAAGATTTAGCTTAGCCTTTCTAATGCAGGAATAGCATTACACACAGCGATTAATCAGGAAAAGATTACACCCTTACAGCACACTGAGCTGCAAGAAGAGCACAGGATCACATATTTCAAAAAACAGGAAGTACTTGACAAACCTATCGGAAGTTCTCTGGCGTCCAGTGGAACACAAAGGTATTTCCTACATCAAATAAGGATTTAAGAATAAGTTACACACTCATTACATGGCAAGCAACTATTGAAACTAATCTTCAGGAAAATGCCAAAAACAGTTTTATTCACAAACAAAAATCAAGAATCATTGTCAAATAGAAAAGTTTATCAAAATCAACCATTTCCAGCCATTTTTTGTTTTAACAAATGACCATTTTTTGGACCAAAAAATCTTCTTAGAAAATAATAGAACAGATCTTCCGTCTTATTTGTCTCCATGCACTGAACTAACCAACATCAGCAGAGAGAAGCAGACTGGAAATAATTTCCACAAACCTGAATGGAGACATACTTAATTTTAAATTTGCTACAGCTACCTGTCCACAGTAGTACAGCCTTGCTGAGCCTCCAGGAGCACAGCTTAAAGTATGGACAACTTTCAGCTTTTGGGAATGGCAGATGGAAGGAAAATGGGTTTGCTTAATTTTTGAAGTCTTAGGCTAGGCTAAGTTAACTTTCTTCCAAAACCACATGTAGGAAGCAGGATCTCAAGATGGAAAAACGTCAGGGGAAACCAGATAGTTTGAAAGGTTTACTATGAGTATGGCATGCTAGAGATTGGCAGAGTCTGAATACCATTAAGTTCTGGCAAAAAAACTGTTGTTGTGCAGGTGCCTTCTTTGTTCTGCATACACTTAGCCCATCAAGGGCAATGGCAGAAATTGAGCCACAAAAACCATGTCAGATTTCAAGATTCACACCATAGACACAAAAAGCAGTTTGCAACTGTAGCATACTATTCATTCACAACCATTACTTCAAACCTCACCTTCCTTTGCTTCCCTTGTGAACTTGAAGAGTCACTGCTCACACTTTCTCTGTGGTTCAGGTGGGCAAAGGGCCTGGCTGCTCCCCAGGACTCTAAATACCGTGTCATCCGAACAGACGCTCGCATCTTCAGCCCATCATTAACTCTTGTTTTAGGGAGATGATTATTTGATAGGCATTGTTTAGACTAATAGAAAAAAAAGAGTCATTTAGACAACAGAAAACGATTGAAATTACAAAGAAATGAAGCTCTGCGTGCTTAAGTGGTTCAGAAGTAGAAAATAAGTCTGTTTTGCAGGACTCTTAAGCACATCAGCAGGTATCAGCAATGTGTCAGCCAACCTTGATTCCTTTATCTCATTTAATTAATGAGGTTAAGCAAATCATGACAGAATTAATTTCCTTCAGCTGCCTCTACAAGCCTTTGCTTGTAACACTGCAACATTCAAACTTCCTGGTTTATTTATGATTATATGAGAGATTGCAGGACCTTTTATGAATGGATACAATTTCCTTGCTGTCAGCACAACAGCAGGTGATAAAGATGCTAATTACTGAGCCAAGGCAAATCAAAATAGTGGCTGGGAGAAGATCCCACAAGTTACAGACTCTATATTAGATTACAGCCCTGCATTGGAGGTGAAGAGTCAGGCAGCATATATAGGGTATACAGGAATAGCCTTGTGGGTCTAAAAGGAAACTAAAACTACAGAATAAACCAACACATAAATGACTGGTTATTCTCTAACATTTCACAAGTATCTTCAAGTGAGCAGGAAACATTTTAATAGACTTAGATCCTCATTCTGATAATATGTTCTGTGTACATGTAAGAGGGGTTACAGTGCTGAGTACATAAAACATGCAAAGACAAGAGCGAGTTCTGTTTAATTACCAGTGTCTCTATACTGTTCCTTCCTGTAAAGATCCCAAAGGAAAATAGTTTGTAATTTTCATTCTTTTTTCTTTTGAAATATTTTACTCATCAACAACATGCTGATTCAAAATAGCAATGCTCCAGGTGTTGGCAGTTACCAGGCTCTCAGGGACAACCAACATTTGCTGGCTTTCCACCTTGAAAAGAAGGTGGATCTCACATCCAAGATAGTGAGGAAAATGTCAGAAGCTATTTTACAAGCAATATTTTATTTGGAAGTGGTCACAGAGTGTACAGGTATTCTCTCATTACCTCATCCCACATTTGCCCTGGATATTTTGACAGAGACACTTCACAGAAATACATAGTCAAATATGTATTTTTAGTCTACATGAGCCACATAAGAGGTTTCAGCATAATAACTGCTGCTTTCATGATAAAAGTCATGTCATAAAACAGCAGGATGTGCTTTCAGATCTGAAATCCCAAATCCAAGCTACTAAAGTGACTTATGCCATTATTTTTTTCTGTTCCTGAATTTAAAAGGTGCATGCATCACAGACACCTATATACTTAAAATGTAAGTATATATTCTAATAAATATACATATTTAAAATACATACCCTTGGATCAACCACTAAGTAGGTTTTGATATTCATGGATTCAAGGTAAGGATCTCTCAGGTGTCCATTCCCTTCTTCTACTTCATAAGCTTTGCCTAGGTGATTTAATGTTGCCTCAGTGATGTGTACACGGCTGAGAAGGGGAGAAAGAACAAGAGAACCAAAAGCTTACAGAAAGGTCACATTAAGCATTTAATTTACATTTCAATTGCTACTGCTGACATTTCTGCTTTTCAGCCATCTTGTGCTTTGGCAGCCAACTACAAAATCCTGACTGAAGTTAACCATATTTACAATCCTTTACTGCAGTTCTTTGTCATACATCTTTCATAGCGAGTATGCTATAAAACACTTCCCAGAATGAGATAATACCAGTATAAAATGTAATTGAAATAAACAGAGACATACAAGAAACAAAAATAAACGTGATCAAACGAGACCTGACAACTGACAGGACAGAGACTCACAGGCAGGTTGTTCAGATGGAAGGAGCTGCAAGGAAACTTCACAAACAAAAGACAAGTGAGAACTGTCTCATGCTAGAAATGCATGAGGAATGAAGGAGATAGTTACAAGGTCAGGAAAAAAAAAGCTGGAAAGGGTTTTCTGTCAACTAGGAGGCTAGATCTGAAAGTCTACCTTTTGTGACTGAAACAGAGAAGAGCATAACACAGCAACAACAACACAGTTCTAAGGGGAGCAGCTGGTATTTTTCTGTACCCATTCACATAATTTAGTTCAGTATCCCAAGTGATATATTTGCATATAAATTACCAATAATATCTTTCCATAGAATCTCTCAACAAGAGTGAGTTCATAAAATACCATTTATTTTCTCGTATTCTATTGTCTAATTTTTCATTTTCCCACAGCTTCTCTCATTTTTCTTTGGCACAGAGGGGTTAAACACTGTGCTGTCAGTCCTACAATCTGTCAGCACTGAGCTGGGAATAGTACATTTCCAGAAGGGAAGCTGACAGTGTGCAAGCACACTTCTGCCTAGCTGCAGAGAGCAAGGGTGGGGATCACTGTCCCACCTGCCTCTACTTCTCTATGCTGCATGTATGTTTGCCTAAAGGTAATTTAGCTAAGACCTGAAGACTACTGGCTGTAGCTTACCAAAAGGAAGAACAAAGAATTCTTCAATCCTTTTGGAACCAAAAGGTAAGAGTTTTGGCATATACAGGATGCAAGTTTTTATTTGTTTAGTGCTAATTGTCTCAAAAACCTTCCTTTTTAATTGTTACCCTGGTTGTGCAGATTTGCAGTCAAGGCAAATTTTCAAATTTGAAATTCTAAAGCTTGTTCCAAAGCATCATTTTCTCCCATAGGCACTGAGGCATACTGGGTGATGTCTCTATTAACTGAGGCTTAAAAACACAGTCACGTACTGCAGCAAGTTTTCTGTAGTTTTCCACTTATCTCAAAAGGCAGTACATTTGTTCATTATCCACTATTTTTAATTTACCAAGCTTCCTCTCCCCCAGATCCCACACTACCATATATTTCAGATGTTACTGCAAACTTCTTTCCATTTAAACTCCTCTGCCGATTATTTCTCAGCAGTTACTAATCCTTTCTGGATTCCAGGATCAGCACATAAGTAAAAGATGCTCTCATTAAAGCTGCCTCTGAAAGGCAAGCTGTAGCATGCATTATAGCACTTAGCAGCTAGCACAGAATACCTAACACGGAGCTCTCCATTTCCTATGCTAACAGGCCAGGCATTAACCTATTCTGATCTTTCAGGCATATGCATATTAGAGAGAACTGGTCAAAAATGCATTTTTCATTTTGGTTTTATGCTAGTCCTTTCTGCTTTAGTAATGTGTTTGATTGTTATAAGGGCAAATAATTTTTAAAATCAGAAAGAAAAAGAACAAAGATACTCTGTCAACTGAAATAAAGTATTTTTAGTCAGAAGTTTTCCTGCATCCTTTGAGTTTTTAGAATTCCTTCCTTTACGGAAACTCAAAACGTACATACTTTCTATTTTAAATAAGAATGTCAAACTGATCTCAGTGACAAAACTTCTGCTTCCAAAGGAGCAGGACCATCTAACATTAGAATTGGGAATCGCAGACATTTTTTTCCAAAGAGCAGGAAACAAAATTTAACATCTGCATGACAAATAGAAACCCATTCTCCTTGTAAGGCTCAGTCTTCCCCAAATGGAAGTTTTCCACTGGCTAGTTTTGAAACACATGATAAGCAAGTGCCAGACATATACAGGTATAGGAAGTACCAAGTGTAATGTTTCAGAACCAGCAAATCAACCTAAACCAGCTTTATTCTTTAAGATATTATCAAACATAAGCACAAAGAACATAATGGAATAATCAAATTTTTCCATCCTAAACGTGACTAAGAGTAGTATGTTTTCGTGCCATATTCAGAGTCATAGTGTTTGCTTTACCAACAAAAGAAACTTTACAACTGTGTATTCTCGTTTAATCATGCTGAGTTAACACACTAAACTCTCAACCTGGAAGGTATTGCAACTGATAACCAAGCTCGAATTAGTTTTCTTCCTGTTTTGGTCACCAATACAGAAGAATAATTTCATATTCCCATATAATTTTGAAGAAATCAGTTTTTAAGTTACAAGCATATACCTAAAAGCTGTCTGAGGCACAGAAATAAAAAGAAATCCTGTAATGTCACTGATTAGAATAACTTTCCAAAAGACACCAATACTTTAATGCTTAAACATAAATCCATGTGAATGCCATTCAATTAATGAGTATTAATTTGCACAGAACCAAGAACATAAGAAAATCATGGTCTCATTTAGGAATTGAAAAAAAGGAACTCTTAATATGGTCCTAGCTGAATTCTAAGCCCCAAGTTCAACTTAGAATATAGACAAGAAGAAAGTATACTTTCTGAAATAAGGAAAATAAAAATGCTAGTGTTTGCGTTTAAAAAAAAATAAATTATATTTGTCCTTTTTAATAAGCATCTTCAAATAGGCAGCATGAATATCAACCTCAGACCCAACCCTCTGCACAGGTGAGCAGCACACGGAAAATTACATTACTGCTTTGCTACAGCTTTTTCAGCTCAGGACTACTCACTTTCCTTCCTGCTCTGCCCATGACAAAGACTATGCAGAGAGAATAGGCAACAACCAATAGTTCCAAATTCTCCTTGCTTAAGTGCTCCTCATCAGACTGCATTTTAAATTCTGAGCTGTGTTTTCTTGGGAGGTGTTGATGGTGAATATGGAGCTAATATAAATCAAGGGGGACTGATCAATATATTAACTGAACCACTAGGTAAATATGCAGCTTTCCCTTGTCAACATTAGTAGCATATCTATTTTTTAACTAAACTTACAAATATAATATTATCCCCGTGCACACAATGTAGTGCTGAAGAGGTACAAGTTTCTTCAATGAAGGGAAGGTCAAGCAGCAGTCACTTGCCTAAGAATATAATTTTTAGTTCATTAAAAACAGAATCAGAAAATACTAACATTTGACAGCTCTGGTAAATACACATTTGTCCTATTTTCACCATCCCATTATGAGGATTTGTGTCATGGCACAGTTACAAATTCCAAACTCATAAGCCTGGATTAGGAAAACCATGAGGACAGAGTGAATCAGCACGGAGAGGGAAGACGCTCACCCAGGAACTCCGGCAGACTCCATGCGGTTGGCCAAGGACACGTCATGCGACCAGACGTCGTACTGCCACTTCCGGAGGCCGATCACGCCGCACAGCACGTTCCCAGAGTGAATGCCAACCCTCATGCTGATATCCACTCCTGTGGCTTCTCTCACCTGCCTGTGGAGGGAGGAGAGTACTGGAGCATAAATTACACTTTTGATTTTCTGTCCTGCCCCTAGACATCTGTTAATGGTTAGGCTCATTATACAATTAGTACAAAGACAAGAGACAAACTCATGAGCTAACAATGCGTAACTGTCCAACTGCAGCTAGTAAATACACTTTGAATGTTGTCAAGAAAACTATTAATTACTTTATTCAATATCTTCATAACCCTCATACTGTAGAGTCTTCTGTGCTATACTTACTTTATTGCTTCACACATATCAAGTCCCATCTTAACACAGTTCCTGGCGTGAACTGGTAGGGACACAGGTAGGCCAGAGACACAGTAGTAACAGTCTCCCAGGATTTTTATTCTCATGCATTCATTCTCCTGTGAAATTACAGCAAACATATTTAACAAGTGAACTGCAAGTAGGCTAAACACACCAAAGCTAGGACTTATCTATAGCATTTTCAGAAAGTCAGGCTTCGTTCAACCTGTGTTGAAGCAAAGCTTACTTGTCCTTCCCCATGTTCAGATGCCTGAACTTTGCTCACTTGAGAGCAACAGAAATTACCACCTCCACACATTTCTGAAATAAAGTCATCTTACTAGATTCTGACTTAATTCTTGGAACTGTTCACAATTGAGAAACTATAAATAAAAATAACAGAATTTACCATCTAAAGGATGAAATCTACTTATTTGTCTTTTATTCTTCATTTTTATTAACACCTGAATTATAAGCCATTTGTTTATCTTCAATTTCTGAATTTCAATGTGTGCCTGAGAGTTCTCCATTTATAGAGCCAACAAACAATCCCAAATTAATACAGCAAAGTTCCTCAATAGAGCTTCTAGAACTCTTACAGCCCTATTACAATCATTTATTGCCATCAGACAATTCCCTGAACAATACAGATAAACCTCCAGGCTCACAAATTGGAATTACAGTAAAAACTTGCTAAATTTCCTATTTTTGTTTTAAATTTTGTTTTTATGTGATTCTGCTAGTTAGCATTAAAGCCAAAGCAGTCTTCCCTTCCTGACTTCAGAAGCACTAACACCTTGTCTTGAAGAAAATACTTGTTTTTCCAGTGGTGGCCTTCATTGCTACTGCACAACAAACTGCAACACGTACCTTTGCAATCTGATCAAACTTTCCAAAAAGTTCATTCAGCATCACCACTAGTTCCTTAGGAGAGCAGTCACTGGCAAGGCGAGTGAATCCTACAATGTCTGCATAAAGAATGCTGAACAAGAACAAAAGGAAAAAAACTAAGCGAAGATGTGTCTCTTCCAGAGTCAGCTTAATTATTAGAATACATTTAACAGAAAACATCTCTCTCTTTGGAAAAAATCTTCAGAAAAAAAGTGTTCAAGTAACTCAACTGATTTAGAAGACAGCACATCAGTTCAAGACACATTATCTTCCCACAACAGGAAAGCTTGCTTCAGCCTGAAAGTCTACCTCCAAATTTTAGCTTCACTGATAAAAATCAGCAGATTAATATAATTAGTTCTAGAGTTTCCACTCACCTAACATTTTGGTGCCTTTTTACATACAGACTGTGGAAGTTGTTGTCATGCATTTGCCTATTATCATTGGTTTCCTTTAGTCGCTCTATAATTGCTAGCTTCATTTCCATAGAGATGTGAGCTGGCAGTATGGATAAAAGCAAATTTTCCTAAAAGGAGATGCAGAAAAATGATTGAAGCAAAATTCTTAAGACAGCTAATTTGAAACTTCAGGATTTTAGTGACTGCATGAAGGAATTAAAAAAATAAAATGCCTTTATTCAAATAGCTTTTGAGTAATGTATGTCAGGTTTTCCAGAAAAGACTTTTGCAATTCTGTTCCCAAAATCACCCATTTTACAGTTAAGTAAGGGTGTTGCATATATTTTCTTTGTTCCCTGTGACCTAGATGCAACATCTTTCTCTAATGATTAAACACACAAAAATTCAGAATTCAGTGCTACAATTTCTGGATACATTAAAAACATTTTTTCTACCAGTCTCTGTGTTATGTTAGCATTGTCTGATAAGGCTTCTGGTAAAAACTTATATTCTATAATGAACAATCTATTACATTAAAACTCATGAATTCTCAAATGCTGAAAAACAGCAACAGATCCAAAAGTGTCAACAACATACTGCTATAGCTTAAATTGAACCAGGGACTGATGACACCGAAATAAAATCTTTTGAACTGAGTGAGAATACAGACTCTTCAATAAACACTAACATTGTTTGACTATTCAGTGCACTGTTTTACACTGGCTTTGACTTAAAAGCCTATTCTTCAAAGCAGACCCTACCAAGTTGCTCGGCAGAGGAGGAAGACAAGGAGAGAGTACTTTTAACCCAGGAAGGGCTCTACCACCCCAGAGACAGTAACTACAGAAGAGGAAATGTTGCATAGAGCAGCTACTAGCAGAGACTTTTTCAGATGACATTCCAGCAAGGTCAACACATTGTGTAAATGAGTAAAATGCTGTCCCTTTGGACCAGATCTTAGCCCCTGAAACCTTTTTTCCTGAATACCCCATCCAGCAGTGGATTGCAGTAAGCTGCCTGGGTTTCTTAGTGCCTGCCACCAAAAATAAATGCCTTGGAATCACAGTGTGAAGAGGGAGTCCTTGAGCATCAAGCACTGGACTACACTGGGTATAGACAGCAGTTTATTTTGAGACTGCCCCCAGAAATAGAAACAACTTCTTCCCCCTCCTCTAGCATTTTAACACTAGGACATCAAACCTTGGGGAACAATTCAAACTGACAGCCAAGTCCCAGTGAATGCAATGGGGCCATTTAAGGCTGACACATTACAGTTCTCAAGGAAGTGATGCTGAACCCTGAACTGCATTTCTCACATCATTTTTACGGAGGAAAAGTGGGTGGCAAAAAGGAGACTCAAAGTTGTGTGACAAATTACAACATAGATTAAAAGAAAGCTGTCCATAGACTTAAACATATCTGCACTTCACAAGCAACCATTAAAAAAACCCCAAAACAACATGCAAGTTACCACATCACCCAAAGAATGAGAGCACGCTGCCTGTGTAAGCTGATTAGATACATCCCTGGCTGCTGTGTGGGGAAACTGTGCCAAGACTTTAATGCAGATCTGTCATCTCATCTCACAAGATTAGCATCAGAGGACAGACTGCACTAGCAGTGTGGCATTTTCTTTTCATTTTCACAGTCAGTCACTTTTCAGCCCCTTCTTTTTATCTAGTAAGTAGTGGGCAGAGAAGTTGGTACACACCAGCCTTCTAAAAGTGCTGTTCTTAACCCTACTTATACCAGACACCCTAGTTTCAGCTTTGATACTTCTTTGCAGTCCTTCCTCAGTATGAAATCCATGTTCTTTGCTTATTCTTTAAATACCACTGGAGTTTATGGAAATAAAAAACATAATACATAAACACTGTTTTCTATTACACAAATTTTTTTGTCCGTTAGGCTCCGATTTTCTCCTTCTAGCAGAAGCAAAGCAGTTTTTGAGACAAGAAAATAAAAGAACAAATAAAACTTTTGAATTGAAAACAAAAAGATGCAACCAAGGGAAGCATGAAACTAACTGCTGAAATCACCTTGCAAGTATTTTTCAGGGCATTAAGGACATGTTCTCTTAAGTTAACTTGGGTCAGTCCCAGCCACATTATATACTCAGAAGAAAGTAACTAAAATAACTGGCTATTACATTCTTGTTACAAATACTGTGATTTTCATACAGACAAGACACAGAGAACAGCTTCCTTTCTTTAACTTCCTTCTTTTGTTACAATTGGCACAATTTTTATTTTTGGCACTAGGTGGGTACCACAAAGATTGGACCAAGCTTTTCAAAGTGCATTAGTCACCAACCTTCTAAAATTACACAGACTTTGGAAATGAAAACAACCAGTTCATTACAGGAATTAGTTCACTCACTTGTTGCCTCTTTTCAATCTTCAGTTTCATTCGGACCTGAATGCACTTTAATGTGTATCTATATAAATCCCATGAAGCAACCTGCATTTGGCGTTTGTGAAATGCACCCATCAAGTTACCACAAATGAAAATTACAGCATTGGCAAGCAGCTGCAACGAGAAGAAAAATACTTATCCACTGCAGAACAGTCATTGATACTTCAGTAATACACGTACTAGTCCTTTAAAAACAATTAAAACTCAGGTCATGTTCAGTTTTATCTTACACTGTCACACATCAAATCATAGTGTTTCAATTAGCCAGGATATGCCTGGGAAATAGAAGCTAACTTTCAGTCACAGACATTCCTGTGTGAACATACAGTACTATAATGAGACATTTAACATTTATTTGCAGGTACCAGTGCTTGATATAGGGAGAAATCAGCCTACAAACTCATGCACCAGCATGTTATGTGAAGTCTGACACACACCTGCATCAGAAGAGCTGGGGTGCTCCTTTGAACACTCCCTATTAATAAGTGTTTGGAACCCTTAAAGCACCCAGTAGCATTCCCAGGCCCTGCTGACTACCCAGGGCAGCAATGGCCCTTTTGATCCACCCTGTAGGCAGTGCCAGATTAAGTTAGATAGAACCCATCTGAAACAGCACAGATTGCAAAGAACGATTGTGACAGTTTGTCATATTTTGAGTAACTTAGTTTAAAAAACTAAAATAATATTTCTGCTACCTTCTCTTAGGTCAGAAAACCAAAATGCATACTAGATGAAAATAATTGCAATTTTATGAAAAGCATGCAGAACATATTGGGCTCAAGCTCCAAATCCATGAATTTGGAACATCCATGTGGAAGTTTGGAACTTCTCTGAATGTTATAGTTATGCCAGTATCAAACAATAACATGACTAGGATATTTAATTACTTAACCAAGTAGTATTTCCTTACCTGAAATAGAAAGGATTCCTTATTTTCCTGAGAAGTCATGCTTACCACAACACTTAGAACAATAATATGGGAGAGAGCAGAAAGAACACCAATTATGACAGCACCTCTCATCCCAAAGGGTAGCATGGTATAAACCGTGAAGATTATGAATAGAAGGAATGGCACCTTTGGCAAGAAAGAAAGACAGAAATTTAAAAATAAAAACATCACCCTTATTTATTACTAGGTTTCTGCCAAAACTCACTGTGGAAAAAAAGGGAAAACAGCAGGATTCTTGCTCATTTTCAAGCTGAACAATTAAACACTGATGTTTTGAAAGCACAGTTTTAAATGTAAGGACAGTGGTAGTCCTAAAAGCTTTGAGGGAATTAGCAGCTATAGATTAATAGATGATAATTTAACATCACATAGCACCTTTAATTTTTTCAGGTGTCCTTGCCCTTCATCTTTAATGTATCCATTACTGCTGAAGATACACTTTGTACATCACATATCAGGAACAGTATGTTGTAAGGATAGCTATATTGAATAGAATCAAATTTCTCACCTTCTTCAAGTTATTATTATAATTTAATATAATCTGATCACGTGTGTGTACTCCATATTTGATAAAAACCAGAAATTCAAGCAATATTTCCTAGTACCAGCACAAGAGAATAATACTTTTTGTTACTAACTACATATTTTGCTGCACAGATTTTACCAAATGCACAATGATCCACTAAACTGCTAGGGATCAGAAGCAAGGTCTATAAAACTTAAATCCATATTTATAGATTTGTTGTAGTGTTTAGCTCATATATATATAAACTAACAGCCCTATCAGAGGAAACCATTGCTGTGTTCCTGGCTCAACTCCATCTCATCACTGCAACTCGACTTGTGCCATTCCAGATTTGAGCTTCCTTCAAGAAGTCTCCAGGCCCAGACTGCACCTAAATGTGTTTCCAGAATAGATCTCTTGTCTGGGACAGCAGTAAACAAACAAACAGGCAAATACAATGTGTTGTTTTTTTCAACAAAGTAATCTTTTCATGTTAATCTTTACTATTTTAGCTGTACTAAAAAGATCTTTTTCTGCCATATGTGCAATCCCTATCACACAATGTTCTGAACTCTGTGTAATAATTTTATAAGCATGGACAAGCAAAAGTCATACCTGCATTTAAACAGCAGCACTTAGTGATAAATTCATAACTTGAGATAAAAGTCTGAAATTAACCAATTCACTTCTACTTTCTAATCTAGGGTCTCTTTGTATTTTAGGCTTTACATCAGCATTAACGAATCATTACCACATGACAACAGCACAAGACATTGGCTTGCAGCACTGAAAGCAGAAAACAAAATCTTGCTTTGTTACGTGTACAAGTAAATTTTTTTATTATTAAGGTAATAGATTCTTCCTTAAGTAAGAAATACTGAATACCAACTGTAAATACACACTGCTGGATCCAGGCCACAATACAAATCAGATTTTGGTAGTTTAACTGATAATTTATATCTTTATTTGAAATAAAGAGAGGAAGGGGAAGAGTCAGCAAAACAAGATAAAAAGTAATTTTTATTTTATTTAAAACTCTTCTGTTTACATTACTCCTCCTTAGGAGGAGTTTCCTACATATTATTACATTTTTTGCATAATGAAATCAGAGATACTGAGCAATGAACTTTAGCCCCACCCAGCTATGCCAGGATGTGTCATTAATTCTTATTGTTGACTTCACCTTTCCCATTGGTTTGAAAACATGCTCCCTAGGGCACACCCAGCTCTAGAGTTCTTTATGCATTTCTTGAAAACTGCTTTGACCCATACAAATTAACAAAGCGAGTATTGTTACTGAAAACATTTCTTAAAGATTAATTCACAGTAAATATAATTTAGTAAAAATCTTAAATAAAAATACATTTTAATTACAACTTAAAGGTGCAACTCCCACTTACCCAGTTTTCTCAGCTGAGCTGTATTTTCATTGTAACAGAGAATACAAACTAAAATTGACTAAAAAAAAGCAATAAAAGCTACTTGGGAAAGTGAACCTGAATTGCAAGAAAAAATCATAATGTAGTTATAACATTCAGAAAAATAAAGCACACAAACACATCAACATATATTGACTACCAGTTCTATGTAAGAATCTGAAGAAACAAGATATACATACCTGTTCCCACAGTTGATAATCATTTTCTTTTTCAAAAAGGTATACATATCCTACGATTAAGAAGCAAATCCAAATCAGAACTCCAAATATTGTTAGCCACCTCCGAAACAGGGATTCAATACATAAAAGTAAGGACAGGACTGCAAATATGACAAGGGCAGCACATACTGCAATAATGAAGGCAAGATGATCATGTGCTTTCTGCAAAAGAAAAACAAAGTATTACATTTGATTTAAATGTCCCCTTTAGAAAAAAAATGTAAAATGCATTTTCAGTTTTCTGGAAACAGTTTAAACAGCTTTAAAATATGCTAGCCTGAGTTCCTAAGTAGTCTAGCTATGGCAGCATTAACACTTTTCGATAGTCACACAGACAGAGATAATATAAACACTGTTACAAACACCCTGGCTATCCCAGTTACACCATTATTATTTCCCAAATACTGGCTTTGTCTTTTAAGCTAAGTTCTAATTATACTACATTGTACAATGCAGATATACCAAAAAAATACTTTTAAGGAGTTCAAGCTTTGCTAAAAGGGAGTGCAACAGCTCTTTTACTAAGTTTTACAGGAGATTACTTCAACATACTGTGTTGCTACTTCTTTCCTAAGAAATAAAAGCTAAAAGGGATACAAGAGCAACTGGTAAGATTAATTTGTTGCTAAAGCGAGATTTAAAGAGAGTTTATCACGAAGCACAATATTTGGAAAGCAGAGTTAGAAGGCAATGAAGGATTATAACAGCTTCCTTATTACCTTTTTACAACTTCATCTTTAAATCAACTCCCCTTTTTACCAGCTGTTAACTGGAACGGCTTGAAAGAAAACTAATTTATTTACAGAAAATCATATTATGCTACACAATCTTTCAAGCTGCATCTTTCCTATGCCTATAGGATGTCTGCTCTTTGATAAGTAAGTATTGATTCAGCAGATCACTGGGAGATTGTTGTTGTGTTTTTATTATTAAAAAAAAAAAAGAGTGAATAGTATCTATGATGCCTTTAAAAAAATCTTCTCAGGAATTAATAACCAATTAATTACATATAATATTTTACCTTTCTTAGATGATTCTAAAGAGAAAATATGAAAAATGTAGGACATTTTAACTGATATTCTTCTTTCTTCCTTGTCTCCTTTATTTAGCCTAGATTATGGTTTGTTCATAACATACAGGAAGGAGAGAACCATCCTTACCAAAACTGTGCATATGCCTGACAACACTGTTCCCTGTCCCTTCAAACACATGCACAGCATCACACATGCAACTACTTGATTTCTTTCAACATTGCATCTTTGATACCATGTAGCTCAAAAACTTTAGCCAGAAAGGTTTCATCTGCTGTTACAGTGATTCCTCATAATATTTGAAAACACCAGGCACAATGAAAAAAGGATACTCACATGACTAACAAAAAAGATTATAATTAGAGTAGTCCAGAAGATGATTGCAATGAAGAGCAGCAATAGTAGGAGTGGATGCTGCTGGCTTGTATAGTGGTACTTCTCATAGAGTGGGTCTGATATCCTGCAGTCATCGTTCTCATTGAAGAAGTATTTACCTTTAGCTGGCATTTTCTCCTAGGTTGGCTGCTATTTCTCTCAGTTCCCAGTGCACACAGTAAGACACAGCTGAAGCTACTGCTTCAAAGAGAAGTTTTGTCTTTTTGCTGCTGCCTCTGCAATCTTTCAGCACACTGAGTAACCCACGTTCTCTGATTTTACTTCTCATGAGCATTCAGATTTCCAATGCAACCAAAAGCAAAAGAGTTAGCCTCCCCAAAGCCATAAGCAATTCATCATCAGCTCTATGCATGAGCGTCTAGATCAACTTGTACTTGTGCAGATAGGAGTTTTTGATGTGGTTTTATTTTTTAATTATTATTTTGCGTGTCTGTAGCTCCTTTCCATAAGCTTGACTCTCACTTCCTGGGATGAACTCTGCAAAGAAACAGTATTATTAAATTAATGTATTCAGTTAGGTGTACACCATGTCCCCCAATTTAAAACAAACAAACAAACAACAAAAATAACCCAAGATATTCTTTAATCTTCCTCTCTGCATGCTCTAACCAGCGAGCTCAAGCTGTTCCTTGCTGGTGGGGCAGAAGCCCCAGACGTCGTGCTTGGGCAACCCTGCCCAGCAGCCACGAAGGCAGGGCTGGGGCAGTGCTCACCAGTGGCTGCTCTGCACACCCCATTGCACCTTCCTCTAGCAACTGAAACATTTTCATATGAAAAATGTAGTAGGTTTATTGTCTCCTTTTGAGCAAATTACATCATTTTCCTGAGCATACTGTGTAACCGTACACTAATAACTCTTTGGAAGTGATGTTGGTGCCTGTGTGCATATCTACATATAATATGTTTAATCATAATACACATTATATTCTTTTTTAAAACATGCATCTTAATTTTTAAGTAGTCTTTTTTATTCCTTTCACATTTCAATTAAAATGCATAGAAAATGAGAAAAGAATATAGCTAAGGTAAAATTAAAGTGGTTTTGTTTTGTATTTTTTTTAAAGAAAAAAGATACTTAACATCTAGTTGTGTATGTTCCATTCAACTCTAATTAATAGTGTTTCCAAGGTAATAGGTGTGTTCAGGTAACAATGAACATTAAGGAATGAACTGTTTTGTTAATTGCTAATGACCAACATTTTTCAAATAGATTCATGAACATAGTTCACTCAATGCCAAGAGACATAATACAAAAAAAAACAAAACACAGGGGGATGGGATGGAGAAAAGCATGAAAAACAGGATTTCAGAAGTCTTATTAGAACTTGGTAACAGGACAAGAACTTCTTTGCCATTTGACTGCTGTCACCATGGTGCCCAAGGCCATTGCTCCTGGGAGAAATAACCTGAATTGTAGAAAAGCCAAATCCTAGCCAATTACTCTCAAAAGGCAAAATGCTTAACCACACAAGTTTAAATACCACTCACACTACAACCAGAAATGGTGTTAAGGAAAAAGTTTCAAAAAACATACTGTAAACAGGCCTATGTAAATAGGGCCAAACACTAGCACACTACCCAACTATTAATGACCAAGCAGGCAAAACCAGATATACCAATTATGAGACTGGACAAAAAAAGTGAACTTTTGGAGCAAAATAAGTAACTACAACTTCTTGTCCAGAGTATAGCACAAACTTCGATTAATCACAACAAGAGGAATACCATATTGCATCAGTTTTATTCACTAACACCCAGAATAAACACACATAGGCATTAAAAAAAAATGAAAGAAAATATCATGTTTCAATACATCTTTCCTGTGTATGGTCAATGGTAGACCTCATACCTTAGCTGTACTGGTTATTACCAAGCTTTTCTGCATAATAAAAAGCCTTCCAAAGCCTTTTTTTCACCTGAAAAAAAAAATTATTCTGGTGCTCATACCATCTGCATGTGCATAATAATGCTCTTGCAAAGGTGTGTGAATGCATCTTAGAAATCACTGATGTTTAAAGGAGATGCCAAGAAGAAACTGAAATGTTTAAATCATGCCCTAGTGTATTTTACAAGTCATACAAGTGATTGCAAACTTACTTATTTTAACATATTTGCAGAAATATGATTTTGAGGGTAATTTTTATGATAATAGGTATTCTGAGAGACAGCTTTTTTTTTCCAAAAAAACCCAAAGATTTTAGCAAGTCTGTTTTCTAAAAATTATTAATTCTGCTAAGCAGTCATACCTTAGCACTTAGGAGAGACTTCATATTGAAATCCAAGAAAAATTACTTCACAGCTTGCTTTCTGTACTTTATTCTTCTGACCATGTCAATGAAAATACAGTATTAGTCACAACCTCTAGTCTACTGTACTGTGTCGCTGTGGTTCGGTTTTCCAGTGTTCAAAAGATTAAAAAGATGTAAAATGCCAGCTTGGAATTGTCTCTGAATATTATTTAAGAGTTTTACAGGACATCAAGTTAAAAGGACATGTCTCCTCAATGGCTTAATCCATTGCAAGAAAAAAAGATTGCTATCTGATTGATTTGTTTACTCCCCTGCTGATCTTCATAGATATACATTACAAGTAACTATGACTTACTCATGGGTCATAGTATTTTCTTCTCAAAACTTAGGTAAAGAAACCCCCCAAAAGTACTTGGTTGGTTTACCAAGAATCTCTAATACACTGCATAAATACTTCTTTGAGACTAATACTTCAACTCAGAACTAGCTTCAGTTTGTACCCCATGTCCCACTGCATGTGCCTTTTTAAAAAGTATCACAGAGCAACTTGTTCTCCTTCGGTACAAGTTAAATATTTTCTAAATTGCAAATTACTTGCAACACACGAAATTGGCTTTTTGAGAAGCATGCAATTATGCATTAATTGAATAAACACAGTTTTACATGTGACAAAAATAACAACCTGCCAATCATCTTACAATCAAAATGAGAAATATACCCATTAGCACAAAAATTATACTTCAGTGCTTTTTTTTTTTTTGCTTTTTTTTTCCACCATTACTGGCACTACCTCTTTCCATTAACATACAAGACAAGCTTCTTTTAAGGAACGTTAATACATAGCTGAAGGTCATAACTCTTTGTGCCCCTTCCCCCTTTCTCTGATTTTTTTTTTCAGCAACCTTCTCAAAACGTAGTCAGACTTGAGAAACAGAAAAAGATTCTGTGTCATGGACGGCATCACACACGAGTAAAATCATCAATTTAACACACTCCTGTTTATATATTTAAGGATCATGGGAGCATTGTGCACCACAGAATCTCTTTTGCTGTTTTTGGTCATCGTTTCTTGGAGACTTACCATTCTAACACCACAAGAGAAGTGTAACCCTGAAACAGCAACATGCCACAAAAACCAAACAGCACTCCTGGAAGCACCAGTGGCAAATACACCAAGCCAGATGATGACTGGATCTGGGCACTTGCCATAAACCCATTCAGCTCTGATAATCATTTTGTAAAAAAAAAAAAAAAAAAAAAAAAAGCAGCCTCATTTCTTTAGAATCCTTCACTGTGTTTGGAAGAACTAGAAAGGAGAAGGAACAATGTGTCAACCAGCTTAGTATATCATAGCAACAACCACAGCAGTATAGGCTGGAAACCGCACTGAGAACCTACAGGAATGTCTACCAAACAAATACGATTCAGTCAGTTCTGGATGAGCTCCACATGCCAGTTACCATGAAAAACATTTGGTCAGATAAATTTGCACAATTAATATGTAAGAACAAACACTGGACATGTGATAGGCATAAAAAATTGGACAATAGGATTCTTTCCAGAACATTAATTCCAAATCTACTGTATTCCAAGCCACTGGGAACAATGTTCTGTTCAGATTCCACAATGAAAAACTGGGTAAGTACTGGGCAAGACCTGGTGCACACGCACAGAGACTTTTCACTTGTGAGCAAAAAAATACCAAAGGGACAGCATCTCTGTCTTCCACAAATCTGGGTATTTCTGGCTGCTCTATGCTTTTCTTCCCACAGATGGGAATTTTTGAGCATCACTAAACTCTCTGGTCTCCTACTGACAAAGCCATAGGATTTTGTTACAAAAAATATTAAAGAAAACATTTCATTAGGCTACTAGGCTTGCACTCAAGTTCTTTTGTTCTCCTGGGCTAGTTAAAAACTGCCCACAGTGTTTTGTGTCAATACATTTGGCCTGGACTCAACAGCTGCAGAAAAGTCAGGACAGTACTACAGAGCCTACAAAGACAAAGTGCTTTAAAGAAAACTGAAACATGATACCATGGGCTACATTAACAAGTATTAGGAAAGCCAGAGAAGCCTCTTTCTTTTGCTGTTTGCTCAAGATAAGTAGCTCAAAAAGCAGGTCTCTTCACAAGGAAAACTAATCTGGGAACACGCATCACAGAAACCAACCCTTTACTGAGACAAAGGATAAAGTTAAGGGCAGATGAGGCAAACCAGCTGATGAGGTGAGAACACAATTCCTTGTGCCTCCAAAGCAGCAAGGACTTCCCTCATTTCCCATCTCCAGCCTCGTCATAAACAATATGTAATGTATCGCTAGGTAACAGCCTCCCTTGCCTGTGCACTTGCACTGCAGGCATATTTTCATAATATATTTTCGTAATAAGGCTAGTTACTAAACGGAGTATTCTTCCTTCCATCTTATTTTCTAAATAGATTATTACTACTTTCCCCAGTGCATCAGCACTGTATTTTCAATTCTAATAGCCAACTATCACCCAAATAATTTTGTTATCACTTTAGATCCATTCTTTATTCCAAAACTACACACGTATTCTCAAACACATCCACAACAACCTCCTGGACAGTTTTCCAAACTATTTTTTCACTTAGCTGTCTGCTTGCCAAGGACTCGGGTCTTGCTCACCTGGACCCATTTACTAAAAAGCATTCTCACCCTTGAAACACTGAGAGGAACCCTAACAGCAAGAACCAAGTGCAGTGATACCCGTTGACTTACTCCTCTCAGTAACTGCTACACAAAAGCAAGTAGAACTCGTTTTTCATCTTTAAATACTACAGCACCAAAGACAGAAGATACAGTTTGTGTTTCACACAAATGACAACAGTGTTTCTGAAATTACTTTAGCAATTTCCATTACAAGAATGATTGCTGACCATAATTATCCATTAGCAGATATTAAAAGGGAATCAGGAATCTATAAACATCCAGTAGACTAATTGAAGGCGATTAGTAGATGAATTATGAATCTCAGGCAAAAATAATCTCCAGTCTAGTGGACTCCACAACTAATTCAGTCTAGGAAACGAATGTTAGCCATCCAAATATACTTTATAGCAGTCACCACAGGAAATATTTACAAAAGTAAACATTTTTTAACATATTTTGAAGGTTTTCATGTGAGATTTCAACTTCCTTAATTACATTTAATTTCTGAAAAGCTCCTTCTCCAAAACCGAAAAATCTTACTTATGTTTAGCTTTTGTTTTCCTACAAAAAGTGAATATACCCACTTTATACATCATCACTCAAAACTGTATTTACATTAAAAAGCCAAATCAATGCAAAAAATCTAGTCTTTTGGAAAACAATCAGCATGCAGAAGACATCCCTCCACATGTCAGAACAATCGGAAAAAACCACACTACATCCCCTAGGCTGTGCCCTTGAACACTGAGAGCCATGGCAATGATAGTGATAGAAGAAAGCATTGAAACAACTTTTATTCACATTCTTATTTCAGTAGATTGCTTCTTCTCACGACATCTGTTCCACAACAGCCTTTAAAACAGGAATAACAAGTTGTATAATTTGAAAACAGTTTTTTTTGGTCACTAGTAGAAATGGAAGATGTGAAATGGCAGAAGCTGTTTTCACAAACACCTGAGCCCAACAGTTGGCTCCCAAAGGAGGCAGCCTCACTCACTTGGACTCCAGTCCTGTGCCACCTGCCTGGAGATAGCTAGTAGAGGCTGACAAACTTCCTAAGCTCCATAAAATTACTTAATTACATACAGAATAAAATTGCTCACATTTGCATAGCAATATTTTAAAATATGCCTCAACTTTTCTATCTCACTAAAGCAATCAAGAAGTATAGACTGATGATGTGACAAGGCCAGGGTACCAGATGTAATTTGACCTTTCTAACTATGGCTAGGTATGCCAATGGATGTTCAAAAAATAACTAAAAAAAAAATATTGAAATAAAACAAGCAAAATCACCATGAACAGGCCTGTAATGGGCAGCACACATTACTCTGATTTTTTTCCCTGTCTCACATAGTTGTTTAGGGGGAGTGTTACAGTTCAACATAGTTGAACATACAGTTCAACATGCATCTTTCCCACCTCTAGGGTAAATAGTGTATTTGCACAGAACAGGTGCAATCATAACATGGCAAGGGATAAGGGCCATGCTATGGGTGGGAAGAAGATAAAGCCTGTCCTGAGCAAGATAAGAAATCCCTTGCTATTTAGGTACAGTCCAACTAAAACCAGTAAAACGGAGAAGGCAGCTCAAAGATAAAAACCTCTCTCTCCTATATGCAGTATCTCCAGAAGTGAGCAGACATTCATATGGACAGCTGAAATTCAACTAATGCACTGATGCCAAGAACCATTTTGGTTTAATCTGATTTTATTTTTCCTAGTCTGTAATTTTCTGGGTGAACTAATGTTGACATGTACACCGAACATGTGTCACTGAATAGTAGGTAACAGACCTCTAAGGCTGCTCAAAGCATAAATCTGCACTATATTCCTACTGTATTCTGTTATCAGTACAGATTTCTATGATAGAACCACTTACTTTTAAAAAAAATACATTTTGCCAAACAGCATAGCCAAAATGCAAGAGTAAACCACAATGTAAAAATGGCACCACTTGTGTCTGCTGCCAAAGGCCAAAATGCTTGTTTCTGTCTGAATTTCTGTTTACTCAACAGTATCACCTGCATCATTCTTCAGATTAGCATTCCTCTCATAGTGATCAGACCATGACAATCTCACATTGGAAATAAAACCTCAGCCCAAGGCCAAGAGACAGAAAATGGAAAGAACACAATTGTGGAGCAGGACCTGGAGCAGTGTGCTGCAGGGTGATACTACAATACAAGTATTTTATTTACGGTATAAAATGCCTTCTAAGAAAGTAAAGCCTTCATATTATTTAGGGAACAAAGAGGAAGAAGGGAGACAGATTAAATTCAATCCCCAACTTTATTTAAAGGTGAGTACTTCACAAGAGTGAGTCCTCTATCAACTACACATTTTAAAAATCTTGTTTCTGTACACTATTTACAGGGGAGTTTTACTGTTCCCCAAACTTAATCACGTCAGCTACTCAACATTTGATACATCACCACATCCGTACTTGACAGCCAAAAAAACTAAAACTAACACTAGCAACACGGAAGTTTCCTCCCTTCGAGGTATAAGCATTAAAAACACCACCAAGGAGACATATCTACACTTTTAATAGAAGATTTGTTTCTACAGTCATATCCTACCTCAGGACACAACAGCAGTCAAACCCACAGTTCCTTTTAAAAAGTCTTAAAAAATTTAACACGGGGTTTAAGAAAATACCTTTTCAGACACATTATGAAATAAAACAATTATAATGGAATGCAAGCCTCTGAAATCTTGTATTTTTCAGTCCCACTTGACAGGAACACACACTTCAAAATTGTTAGGAGTTGTATACGTATTTTCCAGTGATCTAGATGACATCCCAAAGGAGTCAAGCATTCATGAGTGCCTGAGTAAACCCCCTCAGATCACTGAAAGAGCCAAGTTGTGCCGAAGCAGCAAGAGCTTCCACAGAAAACCAACATGTCTCACAGGACATTTTTTCCATGCTAAGTTTTGAGTGTCTACTAAGCTAATGGAAAGTCTGAACACAGACCTACCTAATCACTATAATTTTTCTCGTCTCATCTTAACTTTCATCTTACCATTTTTAAAGCTTTGCTTGCCAGCTATCCCTATTGTTCCCAACCCTCAACAGAGTACTGGAAACCTGCAACCTGTAAAGCAAACTCGTCATGGGAAATATGGGTATCTCACCTGGCTTTTGCCAGGTTAGCCAAAATGAAAAGACATTTTTTAATTAAATTCTCCTTAAGCAGCTTTATCCTTTGGGTTTGCTAACACTAAGTCCAATTAACTAGTATTAAAACAGAACTAGGTAATACCAAAACCTGAAATAATATGGTAGCCACAGCAAAACTTCAGGATAGAACAAAAGCCATTTTTCTAAAAAGCTATGCAGGAACTGCCTCAGAGCAACACGAAGCCCACAGGAGAACTTTCCAAGATAGCAAAGCACGAAGCCACTACCCTAAGAAAGTCTGTCCCTAATCAGTATCTCAGCAATGCCCAGGACTGTGTGCAGCCACTGAGAAAGCATTTTTTACCCGGACTGTAATGCTGAGCTATGTAAAACAAATGACTCTGGGGTTTTATGGTCCTAAATCTTACTGAAACTACTGATAAAAATATATGTGCTTGTTTGCTTACCATTGCAGGCCACAGAATTCATCAGCAAAAGTCATGTTTCTCCACTATGGTCTGTTCAATGATTTTGAAACTCCAGCAGTAGAGTGAGTGCAGCCCACTCAGGTATGACATTATATCTTCTGATGTATCACACACACCAACCTGAAACAAGACAGGGAATCTTTACTCCAAGGATCACTGCAAGAATTAATGTTTCTATTTCTTCCCCTCCTAGTTCAAACAACAAAAAACTACTCAATCTGTTTCCACATATTAAGAACCTTTTACCCAGACAATCAATGGAAGAAAATGTCCTTAACTATGCTGTGGCAAGTTGCAATGTGAATATACCTTGAAATACTTAATCATGGGTGGAAATGTCTAAAAAGAAGGCTATAGACTGATGAGGTATCATCTTTATGCTAACTGATCCCAATGCTTTTCAAGCAAGGCCTGAGGGATAGCAAAGGATACTCTGCTAAAAATAGGAGAATGTTTCACTAACTTTTACAGCATACTTAATAATGAAAGCCCTAATGTGTTATTACACACAAAATCAAATATCAACAATTAAAAACACACCCCAAGAAAAAAAAAACTTTAATAAAATAATGTATCGTTCAAACCAGCATAAAATATTGTTTGGGATTTTGGATGACAGATCAGAAAATATGACAATATGGCAAAGAAAACCAGCTAAAAAAACCAAACCATTCCCTCCCTGTAACTTGCAGCTCTGGTTAAAGGCTTAACTACTGCTAGTGAGGAAATTAAGAGGAACCAAGAAAGGGAATAAAGAGTTATACAGCAGTGTTGAAACAATGACCCAGAGAAGTTGAGGCCCAGAGCAGGAAAGTGGAATTAAGCAGTCTGTGGGAAACCTGATATGAGTTAACTAACTGTGCCAGGAAAGGAGAATATCAACACCTACTTTGTTGTTCACCCCAAAGCTCTGCTTTGGAAACCCACTTTGAAAACTGAAAGGCAAATGAAACTGCCCAAATAAGAGTGGATGTGAAGAACTTTACTGCAAAAATAATTCAAATAAACCTCTAGTAGTTTTCTGTTAAATTTTTGCTAGGATATACAAACTATTTTAATCACCACTCAAAATAGGCACTGCTAGAGGGGGTTAAATGCCCAGGTTCAGATCTAAACCCTAGGACACTTGTGATCAAACTCCATTACCTTTTGGCCAGGAGTTAGCTCCACTCAGCCAAGGTCAATGGGCATCAGTATCTATAAAAGTGAAGTGGAAAATTGAGGTGATTCTTAAGAAAAAGGTCAAGATCCTGACAAAGCATTCTGGCAGCCTTAGAGTCAGATGAGAGAGAAGAAAAAACAGTAAGACATCAAGCAGATGTTCATCTGAAAAGGCAGATACAAATCTGCTGTGTCTTTGCATGTGTAAAAGCAGATATAAATAAGACGGTTTAACATCCGTTACATGTTCAATACTGAATACCCAAACAAGGTGTTTCTTTACTTTCACCTTATTATGTACCCAGTATAAAGGATGAGTCCCTGATTATCAGCACAGAGATGCCTCATGTTCTTTTGAAACAGACCAGTGCTGTCTGAAGAGCAATACTGGACAGCAATTTACTGATACACAGCTGGGAAAATAGTTAGGATGTGCCAGAAATTTCATCATGCCTTTTAGAAAAAAGTACTATGATAGTTTTTCAAACCATCCCAGGAACAGCTCTATTCAGAGATTTTTCGAAGAGGGGCTATAGGACCTAGAATTATTGTTTTAATTTTTATTAAGGTGTTCAAATTGTAGCAATTCGTACTTGCAGTGAACCCAGTTAGCTTTTAGAGAATTAATTTAAGGACTATGCCAAATTCATGAAGTTTCACTGATGTTTTTAAAAATTATTTTACTTTTTAATCATGTGCCTGAAACCATAACTTTCAGCAGAGCACCTGATAAACAGTTCTATGTAGAATTCACTTTGCTTCAGTTGCAGAGGGATCAAACTGCTGCTCCCCCAGAAGTGTTCTCAGGATCAGATCCTGAGAATAGTATACTTCCTATTATATACAGACATTATAAACAAAGAAAACTAGTGAGCTAAATATTTGACATCAAAATGCAAAGGGGGGATGGGCAGAAACAAAAAAAGAAAGACTCTCTCTGATTCTCTCAGTATTTGTAACCGAAACTCCTCAGAGGCAGAGCCCAGTCTGCTGATAAGCAGCAAGTTTCCGGAAGTAAAATGATACACAGGCTACGTACTTTGAACCATTTTTGATCTGCAAGACAGTCAAAACTCTCTGCATTTAACACTAACCACAGGCACCTATTTCCCTAGCAACAGCTTGCAGGCTATTTTCATTTTGACTGAAGAACATTTAGCTAGTTATGTTACAAGCACTGCACCTTGCTGCTATAACAGCAGTTGCTTTTTACACCTACCAAATGGTTATTTGCGTAATATTGAGCTGGTGGATCGATGCTGCACCTGCAGCACAGAGCTGGTTCATACTGTTTTGTTTTTTTTTAAAAAAGTGTATAAACTTCATCAAGCTAAAACTCTTTTAAAGTGGAAAAAAACCCACAAAACCCTGCAGTATTAAAAAAGTTTTGCTCTTAAGTAACACCTCTGTCCATTACTATGTACACAACTGTTTCTTTGCTTTAGGTTTGGAGTATCAGAGCACAAAGAAGAAAAGAGCATGACAATAAGTCTCTAATTTTAGGGATACTTCATTATCTTCAAGAAACAACAAACTGCACGCAACAGAAACTTCAGAACAAAAAGATGGATTATTTTTGCATTATGAAATCCCAGATTTATCATACTAAAACGTAACACTTGTTTAGAGGAATTACTTTCTAAATTGCTTGAGTCTTGTTTTATTCAAGACATCCATTCACTGGACATTCACAAGCATATGAAAGCAGATTTCACTGTGGTTATCAACATTATACAAAAGTTAACAGCTCCTTTTTCTTTTTCAAAAAAGCAATCTCCTTCCCTTTTTTATTTTGATCCAGTTATGAGATATACTTTATATACTGGCCAGTAGCTTAATTTTTTTAAAGATCAGTAGAAATTATTAATTATAGCAGCTTTCTGTACTATTTTTAAAAGTGTTCACTTCATCCTTACTCAGACTTTCTGACTGGTTCAGGGTATACATCCATAAACCTCTGGAAAGAAAGACTGGAGTGCACCAAGGGCTTCTGGTTACCTACTTAGTTTATTTATTAACCAAAAAGTACAAAGTCACCATGAGTCTCAAGAGCTTATCCTTAGCAGGAAAACCAGCAACACCAAAACTGCTGAAGACCTAACTGAATTCTCAATCTGAATAGGTACAACTGTACAAAAAACTTAATTCAGTTCAAATTAATCATGTCTACACTGAGAATTGAAAAATTTTACAGGAACTCTCTTGTATAATTTTTTAACAACTTCACTAATAATTCTGAACTGAAATTGAAATTACATTCATTTGAAGTCTTTTTGGGCAAAACATAGTAGTGTAATGTGTACCCAGTATGTGTTTGAAAGTATTTTATATCAAACCTGTAAAAACCCCATTTCATTACAATACTTTTAACTGGAAAATTAGTATTTTAAAACAAAAATGTAATTTGTAATTAAAATACCATGCAGCACTTCAACTGTATCTTAACAGGTAGATCCTTCAGACAGTATTTTATAACAACGCTAAATTTACTTCCCTCTCAGTTACATGTAGTCATATTTAAGAATATTCTTCAGAAATGCTTAAAATATTTTTCATATTATATTTTACAAAATAATCAATAATGTATAAATCAAGTTAAAAATATGATAAATACTAAGATGCTTCTGTCTGCTGCCTGGCTAACACAGATCTTCTAAAACTCACTCATACGTTATCTTAAGTTAGCGTATATGGAAATATAAATTGAACTAATGCTTGGCTCAAAGTTTACTTTATTCAGAAATGTCCAAGAAAGTTTATTGTAGAAACAATACAAATGCTCACAAAGAAAACAAAACAAAACAAAACACCCAAACACAAAAATAAACCAAATCAGAAGAAGCCAAACACTATTAGATAAAACTAGTACAACTTTCTCTCCCATACCACCTTCAAAATTACATTTAAAACCACAGGAAGAATCAAGAGTGTATTCATTTCTCCCATATAAGGGATTTTAAAGCTCCTAAACTACGACATGAAGGGGCATGCTGACTGTACATGTTACAACTCATTGAACTGTCTTCAGTTCCCTTCTTCATTTTACCTCTTGCTGCATTTGAACTTTGCTACCACTGTCTTATAAACTCCCGTGAAACGAGATCCACCTCTAGATACATCTAGAAAACTGGGTTTGTAGACAAAGACTGGTTCCTGGTCTCTAAGGAGTAAAATTTAATTAATGCAGTAACTACTTGCTGAATGCGGGAAGTTTGAAGTAATAACACACCCATGCTGAGCCAATCTTAAAAGTACTGCTGAGAAGGTCACCAAGAGTCTCTGATACAATCTTTCTTTCTCTGACAGGTCGAAAGTCATGTAGCAATGCTGAAGTGGTTTTAAGTTCAGTATTTACAGGTTTTCTACCCGATACAAGAATTAAGAACTTAGGAGACAGTAGTTCATATTATCTAAAAAGCTACATTTTTCTTTTTAATAAGGAAATACAAAACCAGAATCATCATTACTATAAGGCTGTTCCAAGTAACACATGGTTTCTGCTCTTGCAGCTGCAGCTCTCCTGCTTTAGTGGAAACTATTTACCAAACTCAGAGTGGGTCTACAGCTCTTTCTCTCTCAGCACATTCTTACTATTGTCTGGTTTACACATGTACCTCCACACGGTTGGTAGTGACGGGTATATACACCAAAAACTAGCCTGCATGAAGAGTACTACACAGCTTAAACCCCACAGGATCAGCTCAAGGTGACAGAAAACATTGCAAAAGTGGACTTAAAACTATTAATCTACACACAGATCAAATGACATAATGAGACAAAAAATTGAAAGTGACAAACTCAGAAATTACAATCTAGGAGGTAACAATTCAAAACTGAGAGAAAGCAATATCCTTTTTAAAGTTAATGGTATTAAACTATACAACTAATTTCCATAGAAGCCCAGAGTTTCTTTTAACATTGGGGGAAGAAATGTAAGTTTTTATGAACACTTTACATGAACAAAATTCAAAACTATAATGGACTTAAGCCATAGCCCTAAGATCTGACCCAGTGGTAGTTTCCTAAAAGATAATTTACAATTCAAAGACTTTACATTCTACATAGAAATACAGTTACACATAGGGAAGGTGCTCAACCAAAACCTGTGCTACGAAGCACCTCAGGAGCAGATCTGGGAAGAGAACACAGGCTGGACAGCTCACTGGCCAAATATTATCTGGTAGATCAGGAAACACTTGTGGAAGTACAAATTGCTCATTTAATTAGTGTCTCAGGCATTTCACTGCTTTTCAAAATTCTGATTATTTTCAACTTGCACTGAAGTTGTTCAGCCATTTAAGAGCAGACCTGAAACCCAAATATTGCCCAAAACCCAAGAGCACTATTTCAACAACCATATCCTACTTCTTAAAGCATAATAAATTCCAGAGGTATTTTTCTCGCCTGTAATCCTCTCTTTCCATCCTGTGCACATACAAATTCTCAAAATCTTCTGAAGCCCTTAGCCCTGTATGAGAAAAACGAACACTGTGGTTAAAGCAAAGAATGCAAAACCCATTTTCTAACTTTTGGCTCTCCGACAGATTTCCTGCTGTCTGACTGGCTCCAAGTGTGTAGTATCCCTTTTACTCTCCCAAAGGAACTGACCTAATACCATCATCCACCCACATAAGGTGCAAGCAAAATAAATGAACACTCACAAGACATTTTAGGAATATAAAGCTCTATAAACTTATCTCATAAAACACATAATTTTAGACTATAACAAAGCATTACAGTAAACAACTTCTTTGGCACTTAAATCTTTTGTTGGACTTCAATCTCAATCCTTACAGAAACTGATATAATCCCTGAAGGAGAATGTCTGTTCAGCTGCAGCAGGAAGCACAACGCTGGGCTTTAAATATCACATAAAATAATAATGAAGTTATTGTGTAATATTATTGTATTTTAAAAAATAAATATTTAATTAAATAAGAATGCATGATGTTAAGGATAGCAGAAGGTCAGTCCTTCTACTCCCACTGACAAACAGTGGTTACAAAACCAACACAATGAATCAGTGCTGTAAATTTGGTTACAAAAGGAGGGAAATCTTTCATTTGACTCCAGTTTTTTCAATGAAATCGGTATCTCCGAGCAAAAGCAAACAGCAAGACAAAACAGTGGATGAAATAATGAAGTTACTTTCATTCCTTTCACACTGTTAACACAACCTCTACATTTTACATATGCTCCAAGCTGATACACGCATCATTACTACCACTTCCTTCTTTCTATTTTCTTATTATTTCTTATTATTTCTTATTGGTCAAGCAAACAAACCATGATATAACAGGG
Organism: Apus apus; assembly: GCF_020740795.1. Lineage (NCBI taxonomy): Eukaryota > Metazoa > Chordata > Aves > Apodiformes > Apodidae > Apus > Apus apus. Next base: position 14,107,290 of record NC_067292.1, on the reverse strand, counting down.
GAAGAGCCTATGAGTGAAGCCAGAGGCATCACTATCAGGGATGCCTTCAAATAAGTATCTACTACACCAAATACATGTTTATTACTAAATCATCACTCTCTACACACAGAGTTTAAATTAGTTTAAGGAACAGAAATATAGAGAGGAAGCTTTTGCTGCTCCTTTTAAACAATTAAACCCACAGGTCTCGTCTACAGCTTTGCAAAAGGGGCTTCTCCAGTAATATTTGCTCAACCTTCTCTTCTTCCCCTCTCCCTCCCCACTCCTATCTTGTCACCACACTACATACTTTCTTTGTTATGTGCATGTCACTCTTCTTATGCCCACACACTCAGATCAGTTAAAAAAATAACTATTTAAGTCTCCTAGTTTTTGTTTCTTTTTCCCTAAAAGGCAGACAGGGTCAGTGACTGGGCAGTACAGCTTTGTAAGCAGTGTGGCTGGCACAACTGAGGGGGTCTGACTGCAAAGCAGAGGCAGATCAAGGAGACAAGGGCAGGAAGAGCTCCTTAACCTGAAAATGCTGCCACGGCCATTGCAGGAAGGAACTGTGCTCCCACATGTGCCCAGAGATGAGGGACAGCCCGGAGAGATGCTAGGAAGGGGCCAGCAATAGTAAACATGAGATTATCAGAGGAAATCAGAACTCTCAATGCCTTAGCTAACCAAGTAGTCAGGGTCACCTGAAATTCTCTATCTTAATACCTGACACCAGTCATTAACAGTTTACCCAGTCCATAAACTCCAGGAAATATTCAAGAATTTAAAGAACAGGGAACAATAAATATAGGCAAGGAGGGAAGACTCACCCCATCTCTGAAAACAGGAGCTGTGAATGAGGAGATCCAAGATGCTTTCCCAGACTGGGGAAGAGAGTCATAATTGCATCATTTTTCTAGATGAGCAGTGTCAAGGATTTAGGATCTGAGTCAGTACTGAGCCAGTCAATGCCCTGCAGGAGTCCCTGGGGCACTGTGCTATTAGAAGTGATGACTTTCACAACAGGCTGCTGAGAACGATCCAAGCCAACTTACACTTATTAAAAAAAAAAAAAAAAAAAGAGAACTGCTAGTTCATTTTTCAGTAAAAGCAAGAACATACTGCCAGTACTTGGGCAACTCCCAGCAGCCAAATTACTGTTAATATGCAGAACTCTTCCCACTTTTGTCTGGGGGCCTCCGAGATCAGTAAATGAAACCTCATGTACTCTTACTTCTATTAACATTTTGCAGAAAGAAAAACCCAGAAAAAAGTCTGACTTGCTAGAATCACACTATGAACAATATTAATATCTTTTGTCTGTCAGATTTATGCTTCCACCACTAATCACACTTCAAGTTTGCTGCCTAAAAACCCAGTCATTTCATGGGCGGGGGGGAACCTTGTGTGAGGAAGTAAAAAAGAGAGTTCTTTACTTACAGCTTCCAGCTGTTGCACAGCAAGATGTACACAAAAAGTATGAGTATTCAAGCACAGGAAAGGGGGGGAGGATTGAGGGGGTTTCAAGATAAAAAGAACTATTTAAAAAGCTTAGCTCATGCTCTTAGTCAAAAGGGAGTTAAGTGCACAAGCTGAAAAAATATCAATCATTTTGTGACCATTTTTCATTTCATAATACATATTTTATATATCTTACACACTGTCCCTAAGCAAACCTCAAAAACAAGTATTTTTGCATTTAAATACCAGTTTAAAAAGACATGCAAGTTTCCAATAAGAAAAAGACTGTAGAGTACTTCTCAAGTAACATGTTCCCCAAATATTTACAAATCCAAAACCCACTTTTACACTAACATTTCCCTGAGACAATTCTGTTGGTTTTAAATTGAGTTATTTAACTGATTTCCACAAACTCTCACCATGAAATACCATGCCTGAAAGAGAAACTATCTCAAAGGCAAAAATGTAATAAATTAAGCAGAACCCATGAAATAAAATATAAAGCACAATATAACAAATCCTTTATTCATCTCTATCACTGAGTCAGCCCACTTCATCCAGGAGCTAACAGCCAAATATTTCAGGGTAAGGAAAACATAAGCCACATGCAACCTTTTGGTGACCTAAATCATGCATGAAACAGGCACATCTACATTTTTAAGCTACTCTATGTATTACACACAGCCAAAAAAATGCTGTAACATTTATTTCAGTCATAAAACAGACTTTATCACCATGTTGAGGTTAGGCACACAGACACCAGAAGTCAAAAACGAGGAAGGGAAAGGACAAAATTTAAGTGAAAATGTCTGGTATGTATTTTTGTTAAAAAAATTCTAATCAACTCCTTAAAATTACTGAATGCAGTTACTGCTTAATGATATGTGTATTCAGGCACATATATGTTGGATTATACCAATCATTTCATCACCATCTCTTTAAGTATACATACAAGCATATACAAGCACAAAAAACAGAGGGGAAAACAAGCTGAAATTTAATACAAGCCAACAGTAATAACTTAGGTTTTAAAACATTATAGTTGCTCAGTGTTTTTGCAAAAAGACACAACTGCTTGAATATGTTCAGTGACAAGCATAGAAAAAAAGACTCTCTTTCACACAAACTCTCAGATTTAGATCAAGTTTAAAAAAAGGTGTGTGTGCGGAGACAAAGCAGATTTGCAATAAAGGTATAACAGTTCAAGTGATGTTCCAAAAAACAAAACAGTGGGGTAAAAGAAAAAAGTGTCCCATTGGGAAACAAATTGTACAGTGTCAGTAGCAGTTATCGAGTACAGATAAAGAAAACATTAAGAAAAAGTTTTGGTATTTAGAAAATAGCTAGGGACAATGAACACAGAAACTAACATGCACTGAACTCTTCACCCAAAACACTGAATAATGAAATCCTGAATTCTTAGACAGGAGATGCACAAAGCAAAATAAAGTAAAAAAAAGTCAAATCAAAGCTGCAAATCAAGCATACCAAGTACAAGAGATGTTTTACATGTACTATGAATACTAAATGTCTGCTTTATCAACATCACAGATGGAAACAAATCTGTACTGTGAACATAAAGCAAGGATTCAAGTCACCCACAATAAACAAATATTAAGATTGACAGAAAATTACATTAATGACAGCAAATATAATAATTAGCACATTATTTTAAGTGTTGTTTGATTACACATTTTCCCTAAAGTTTCCTCCCTTGGCTGAGATGAAGCCTGGAAGCTAGCACAAAAATGTGTTTAGAAACACAATTTCAACAAAAAGGAATACATAAAAGTCGTAACTGTGAGAAAAAAATCTGAATTAAATACTGCTACACGTGTGTGTAATTCCAGTGGTTCCTGCAGTTTATACTGTGAAGGCAGATTGTGGCACTGGAGTGGAACCCTGCCCACTCCCAAGAAACTTTCATCACAGCTGTGCGTGACACCCCCAGGTCCGACACCTGGATCAGATCCTTTCCCCTGCCAGAAAGGGAGCAGCACCTGGCCTGACGACTGCTTCCCCTCAAGCACTTGAGTGACTTCCCCAGTTTGCCCTCCTTTTATGACCCTACAGGAATAATCCAGACATCAGTCTAAGGAACAGGGAACATTCAATGACACATCAAGGAACTCAGACAACACGGTAAATCCAGGTCAAGAAATCCCAAACAAAAAAGGTATATTCTCATTCTAGCCAAAGTCAAACAAAAGCAAAGCTGGGAAGCCCATCAATAAAAGTAGATAGCACTCCTACTTTGAGAAGACTGCACCTCTAGTTCTTGTTCAGAAATAAGTATCTTGCACAAACAAGCTATGGTAAAGTACAGAACCAAGGTAACTGCATCAATACAAAACCATATAGCATATTCCATAAGCATAGCTTATAACCTTAGCCATATATTCCTTCATCTTGTGTTTTTGAAATCTAAAATTCATATTTTATTATAGGGAAATGTATGTAAAAATGTAAGTCATAGGCCCAAGAAAAGTGCTCCAAAGTTTGCTGACTTCTCCATTAAGACAGGAAGGAAGTCATAAGAACAATTTAGCCCTCTAGCTTACGAGGTTAGTGCTTTATCAAAACATTAGCAATAGCAGACATTTTTAGCAGATACTAAATCACAAAATTGTGTTTTAAACAAGGCTTTTAGCACTTGACCACAGAAAAAAGCTCAGCTTAGGCCAAAAACAGATTAAAATTAATAAGGTAAGTGGAAAGATGAGCCTTACAGTCTTAACATGCTTTTATTTTTTCTTTCCATAATGACTCATAACCAAAAGCTGTATTAGCTAATATTGCAAGGAAAGTACTGCCCCCCCGATTACTACCTTGCAAAAAAAGGCTACATTTTCATTAAACAGAGAAAGATCAGCTGTGTAAAAATCACTGTTACCTACCTTTCCATCCTGTTAGCTATATATCAACATAGAAAAAAATTAACAATAGTGAATAGTTTATGGGAATACAGGCAGACAACCCAAGCAGCTTAGAACTACATAAAACTACATCTGGGGATCATTCTGACAGATCTTATTTCCAATCAAAAGGCATACAACACAGTTTGTGTTCTACAAACCATCTTTCCAAATTATCAAATAATCCAGATTTAAAATAATTTTTTAAAGGCTACTATGGTAAAGAAAACTAAATGAATTAGTAGATCAGTTAAAATGTGAGAATTAATAGCATGTAAAATCTTCTATGATAATGGCCAATGTACAAATTCACAGTCTCCTGTAAAGGCAAGCAGAATAACCTGTCTCACATCTACCTTATTTAGGATAATATTACACACAGGTAATAACTAAGGAATTCAGGTTGTTCCCTGGCAACATTTTCTTCAGTTATCCTCTTTGGTTAGAATGCAGACCTGTTACCTGCCCAATTATTGTCTAAACACTAGAGAAGCTGTAGTTACAGAGTTGCTTCCCTGATGCAAGAATATATGTTAGAAGATCACACACAGCCTTACCACACACACTTCTGGAAAAGGCTGAGAAAACAATGCTATCTATCATAAGCAGCTCTGCTGTCTAATCACAAATTCCTGATGACTATCACAGGAACCTACATACATGTTCCAAGTTCAGCTGGACATTACTAAAGCTCTTTAAATGTAATATTTTTTTGTTCAAGAAGGTGAACACAGTGAGGAAGGATGGTTATATGGCATTGGATGGAGGGAGGAGCCGTGTTCAGCCTCCACTGCTGAATAAGGTATCAGTAAAAACATCCAGACTTACCTGGGCCATTCACTAGCAGAACAGGTGGTTAGTGCCTATAAAACCAGTTTTTCAGGTCTGAACTCAAATTGTGTGGTAACCATGCAACAGACCACCCAAGAGTTTGTGACTGACCAGAGGTTCACACACCAGCAGAGGGAACTGCAAGAGAATCAAAGTCTGCTTTGATTCCTCTCATGAAGCAAAGAAAAGCCTGCACTGGGGCGTAAAGTAGAGGAACAGGGACATGGGAGCCTTGTAGTGTCAATGAAACCCTGAAGAACACTCCAAAGAAGGGAGATTCAGGGATGAGGATGCAGTATAGTTTGTTTTGTGCTGAGCAGCCATCTCCAGCAGTGTTCCTAGCAGATGGGACTCCAAGAGAAGTTTACTTTAAACAAAAGCAGAGTCAGCAGTGATTTTACAGCCCAGGACAGTTGTTCTGATGGTCCAGGCTCAGTGTACAAGCCCAGAGAAGCAGCATCCAGAACTCCAAGGTGCTCAAAGCACTCACATATGGGCTGGATGCAAATCCAGCTAGCTGGTGTCTTGCAGAGAAAGCACAAATCAGGGTGGTTACACCCCTAACTAGCATACAAAAAGAGAACTTACTACAATTAAACCACAACACTGAAAAGAAAGATGGAGTTGTTCACCACTCAGTCTGCACGTTTCCCCTGCCCACTGCTAGGCCACCGCTGCAAGAGTGAGGTTCAGGTCACAGCAACACAGCAACTAAGAAATATTTCTGAACAATTTCATCTCCAATGTGTTAGGTGGCTGCACAAGAAAAGTGCTTTTAAAACACATTATGTTTCCAGATGACATATGCTGCCTTTCCCATTTCAGTATCTCCACAGTCCCTACCTCAATGTTGTCACTAACCTAGCCTGACCGTGGATCGGGGCAAGTTTTTCCCTGGTTCACTATAATATTATTATACAACATAATCAAGTCTCTTCTTATTGCACACCACAATTATCCCATTTCTGTGAGGGCAGTGCCACAGTCAAACTCTTCTTCCACCCCTTCACTTTCTCCCCCCTCTTTAAAGTCCTTCTATTTCTAGTGAGAATGTTTTTATAGCATCTAAGAACTGTACCATCTGACCCTCTTTCCAACAGCTCCACCTGAACACTGTGTTATCCAGCATGCTGAAAGCTGTGCTGAATGCACTGCAGCAGAGAAGTGCTACCTCGTCCTTGCCTTGGTTTAAATGAGAAAGCAAATTAACTGATTTCCAGCTTTCTAATTGTCAGATTTACCACATTTTCTACAGCCAATGCTTCTCAGATTTACCAGCAAGCAATGTTTCGCTGGTTTTTTGTTTTGGTTTGGTTTTTTTGGCAAGTGCTTCTTAAAACATTGGTTATTAACTTGTAAATGCACAAGCTCAAAGAATGATGTCTGGGATACTGATACACCAAAAGTGATGAGAAGCCATCAGAAAGATAAAAAGAAACAAGCACAGTATCTTTTAGATTCTGTAGCCTCCAGAATGACACTTTAGTTAGTTTTCTTTATTTATACATACACGTGTATATGTATCTTTATATAAACATATACATATTTTTATTGGCAGCAGACACAACTCCAAGTCAAACTGTCCCCGATAGAAGATTCGTGTCAGTACAGTTTAAAATAAATACAGCAGAATGCATATCTAAATACACTAGCATGCATAAACATAGGACAAGAATTAATTCAACATGTAAAACAAGTATTTAACACTACTCTGGCAAACCAGTTTAGCTACAACTACATCCAAATTTCCTGTGTAGACACGCTTGATAAACAGTGATGGAACATACAGCCAACATAAGAGAATAACAACTCTTAACTCTTGCCTAAATCTGCCTAGAATCTTGAAAAACAAAATTTCCCCCTTTATTCTTATTATTCAAGAAATGCAATTAAATCTCCTTTATCTAGCAACATTATTTATCTATCTGCACCTGACTAGAAACAATTAACACCCACACGCAGTTCTGCTCACACTGACAAACCGGTGTTACTAAATCATGTTCTACAACTTTGCAAGTGAGCTCTGAACATGCAAGTAATCAACACTCAACTCAGGGGAAAATAAACTGCCAGTGTGGAATTTTGCTTGTTGTGGCACTGTAAGAACTGCACCAAATAGTTTTTACAAAGTAACCATACTGGGTTTTTTCCTGTTTCTTTGAAAGCTAAACATGGTGCTTATACTGTTATCAAGTTAAATTCTCACTTTCTCAGAGCAACTCCTAACTTTGACTACTTTCCAACAGCTGTGAACTTTGTTTTACTATGTTACATGCAATAAACACAGCACTTTCTTAACTGTACTACAATATATGCCAACATAACTGTGGCTATACCACTGCAATGCATCTTCTGCCTTATTTTAAAAGTGCAGCATCTTGAGGAAAAAAGAAGTGGGGGGCTTGTGACTGTAATTATATTACAATTAGCAGACTAAAAATAAAAAGTAAAAACTACTAAAACCAAAACAGGGTACTCCTCAGGAACTTGCAAAAAAACTACAGGTGATTTTCATAAAATACTACAGTTAAATATTTCCACATTCATTTCCTGCTGTACAAGTAAAGCAAAGGAGCAGAGCTCTTACCTAAAAAGTACTGAAACGGGGCTAACAATTCAATTGGCAATACCTCAAATCAAAACTCAGTCCAGCTCACTTTTCCTGCACTTCTGCAGAAGTATAACTTGCTACTTGGATAAGTAGGAGCATAGTTTTACAGTACAGCCACCAACAAAGAGAACTACCCCCAACTCTCTCCAGAAGTTCAACAACGTGTTCTTGCCACTTCCTCTAGCCTGGCTGTTCTGTTCCTACAGGGAGGAAAAAACCACAACAAACTAACTTAAAAAAAAATTATTATCCTAGTACAAAATAAATAAATAAATAAAATCTTTTTGCCCATTTAGTTCCATGAATCAGCTCACCAGCAGGTCAGATGAGCACTAGTGCTGACCTTCGGGAGGGGTGGAAGCACAGGGGCAGGAATCGAGCAGCACTGCCCACTTTTAGTGACAGCTGCTCCTTGAGCTAGCTTAGCTACACCATAAAAATCACACCCTTCATTGCATTTATTCCTGCCTTTATATTCAAAGTAATGTAAGAATATTTCTAGAAAAATATAATGTTTTACATAGCCATCATTCATCATTTCTATGTAACTAGTGGGGAGAAAGAAATTTAAAGTACCCAGGACATCCCCAAAAGCAGCTGTGCCCTTCTGAACATGCACAAGCTTTTGCTGAAAAAAACCTGTTACAACCATGGATACTACAAAGCAAAATCAGACCCCAAATCCCCAAACTTCAACTAGCTCACAACATTGCAAAGTGACTGCCACATTACATCAATTTCAGAGGAAGAAAAGAAGATTTTGGGGGTTCAAAGTCAGAGGGTTCATACCAGAGGAGACACTTCCTGGGCTCTTCCTATGCTCAGCCAGGCTCCATTTGAGCTGCAGCTGTACAGCTATCTACAATAAATGTGTATCTCACAAATAAATAAAAGTTTCCTTGGCATTGAAATGACAGCCACTTCCATGGTCCCAGGCTGAAACCACCAGTAAAGGAGGAGCAGAAGATCAGGCATAAAGTGTCAGAAAGCAAGAAAGTTTTGATAGCCATACTCTAGTTTCCTCTCAAATGAGGAAATTGAAACTGAAATTCTGTTCTGCTATCGAATTTGTTTGTTTAGTCCCACATAAGCTCAGTAGCAATAACAGATAAAAAGACACAGACACACAGGAAAGCACTAGTACAATGTACATAATCTCTCTACTTGGCCCAGTCTGGCTTTTTCCCCCTCACAACCTAAGTTTGGGCTTATTTCAGAAAGCAGGCTCTGCCTAAAATATTGTAACAGATGGACTCAGGCTGACATGAGCCAGGTGCTAAAAGTATCTGTTATTTAAACGATCAGAGTTTTATTGCTCATTTCTGTTAATTACAACTGACTTTGAATAAACTTCAGTGAGCTCAGTCTGCTTGAGTCTACCTTTGATGGCTCCTTCCCAGATGCACTCATGACCCAGCCCTTCCATGGGCTTTGTCATTCCACTGGCATTCTAGTTTCCTCACCATTTTGATTACTTGGATGGAAAATAGTATCTGAGTAAGAATTAGTCACTGCTAAGTGGTTTGATCACCAAGTAGTTCTTTAAAAGAACCCCCCTGCATGAACATATTCTATTTTTATATAAATAAAGCAAAAAACCACAACAACCCTTATGCTGCAGTGGACATTAAGTAAATAATTATGAAAACCCAGGCTATACTACAAATTAAGACCATCTTACTGAAATATTTTATTCAACACATTGGAAAGCTAACTCACCATTAATAATCATAACATAGCTTCATAGAGTGAAAAGTAACAAAAAAGTTATAATATCACATGTGGACTGTTTCTACATTTATCTACCTATAAAGCACTCAGGATATTGTGTTCTTCCTTGAAATAAAGCATGCACTCTCAAGACCTTACAACTTAATCCAGGTCCTTTAAAAACACTTGTATATTTGTCATATGACAAGAGTATGTTTGTGGCTTTATAACCAGCCCTTTACAAGGCAGCATGATTAAAAAAATGTATTGCTATACTTGCTGATCATCTCAGAAAAACACATTCCTTTTGTTGTGGGCTGAGTGACAACTCCCATGTCAAACAGGACTTATTTCTGCATCAGACAGAAGACAGCACAAAGCCCTATATCACTAATCTTGAGCAAACTGCGATGCAGGACACAGGAGAATGACTCTGAAAACTATCTCATTCAATGAGGTTTAGCAGAAGGCCTTGCAAGCTACCTGAGCGGAGAAATCACACACTGCAGCAAACACAGACACACGCACAGCGCTGGGGCACTTCAGGGAGAGGCTGCCAGAAACAGACAACTGTATTCAGAGAAACTTGTCACCTTTCTCTGACTTAGGCCATTAGTTATAGCCTTGGTATTCTTTGATATTTCTGTTTTTAACTAGAATGCATTATTTATTCACTTAGTTTTAAGCCCAGAAACAGAAGTTAAACACACCCTATTTGTTCCTCCTCTCTAATTACAGACCAGAAGCTACTTCTAATGCTGGAATGAGGACTGCAGTACAGCTGTTAAAGAGAGGAACATTTTAGCATTAGCTGGGCAGGAAGCTCTGAGGAAAAGCATTGTGTGCAGCCCTGTGTCACAGGAGAGCCAGGTTTGACTTTGCTTTGACTCGAAAGCACTAACAGACCTGAAGCCTCTGAACTTCAGGGCCTATGCTGTAAAAATCAAACCAGCAGCCTGGTTGCCACGGAAGAGAAGGTTTATTTGATTTTTGTGAAATGCTACTGAAAACAGGCTACACACAACAATTAAGTCTGAAGGATACATTTTGACATAAACTCATGCCATTACTCCAAGCCATTGAGGTAAAGCAATGACTTGATTAGAAAAGAAACAGCAGCCCCATGTTCTACTTAAATTTAGCATTTTTCTTTGAGTGAACTAGAGAAAATAATTTCATCTTTTGCACCTCAATTTTACTGACTCTGAAGAGATAACACTGAGCAGAAGCAACCTACATATGATGCACAGGAAATATTATTACAGCATATTTACACTGTTTTTATGTTATGCCTGTTAAGCAAAGAGAACACTTCCAAAAGAAAGCAAATGTGAAGCTTGCTCCTCTGCCTGCATATATGGACAATCCTGCCTTTTGGCACTGCAAGACTGAGCCAGGATCCTACTCCATGTAACTCAGAAAGACAGGACAGGGTAAGAGGCAAAAGACAAGCAACAACAAGTTGTTTGAAGTTATTTGCAAGTCTCTGGAGATAATAATGATAATTATTTCTGTAATGAGATAAAAGCATTATAAAACTCCTTTTTTTTTTTTTTTAAGACAGCATTTTTTCTAAGTGAAAATGTTGTGTTTTTTAAAAATAAGAATATGAAGAAATCCCTGATCAATGTCTTTAGTGTTTTCAAAATGTGAAATACAAAATATGTTTTTCAACAAACACAAGACATGGACTATTCACATAGTATACCCTAATGATCTAAGGAAGAAGTTGCACTTCCTTATTTGAATACAAGACTATCTAACTGCACAGTGGTTACAAACTATTTCACACAGTAACATCCTGTCAACTTTGCAAATAATCATCTTGAAACTTTGCATATGCTAGCTCAATAGATTATCTCACCATTTATGCAGCATTTGGTTTTTGAAAGAATGGGTTAGCTCCTCAAACCGCTCTTCACAGAGACAGCATTTAAGCATTTGAATGCTGATTGGGCTCTAATTAGAGGGGAAAAGAGTGATCTTCGGCTCAGCCAGGTCCCAGTTTTCATCAGAACGAGTAATTTTGATATATTCTGTACTTTTAAATCCAAGTGAAAGATGTAACCCAAAAATAAATCTTGACATTCCATTTAGAGATGTTTCTATAATCCCACGGGGAATATTGTCTTCTTTTAAATCTAAGAGCAACTAGCAATTACACAAATACCCACATTAACAGAAAACAACAATCATCTGTCTCTAAGCTAACACCTTAACTAATTAGTTCTCAACCAGCACCTGCTTTATCAATTAGCACAAACCATAAAAACATAAATATTCATATACACTAGGAAATGAAGTACCCTCCTTGTTTACTCTTAATGGTGTTGACATTAGCTTCATTAAGAAAAAAAATTAAGATGTTTAATGGCTGCTTTACAAGAACCCCCAATGACCCTAAGTGCTGTTAGTAATAGTTTCTGGAAGCATAAATAACATAATGACCATTAGAAGTCAATATTGGCTTACTGTTTTCTCAGTGGCATTTCCACACACTCCTCATTTTCCATTCTAAATTTCTGAATGGGGGAAACTGTCAATGTGTTGGTGACTTTGGCAAATACTGGGTTTAATGCCAAGCATTGCAAATCCGACTTTTTTCAGAAGTACTTTGTTCACTATACACACAAGCACACCATGAGCACCCTGTATCACGGGTCTTTAACATAAACCTGCAATACATTAATTTTACACCTGTAGTGGATCATTTAAAACCTTCCAGATCAGGATTTAAGCATTTGAAAGGGCAGGATACCTAAACAAACAAACTAACCTCCCCAACACACACACAACCACACTGTTTATTTATTTAATTCTAACTTAGACACAAACATTAAACTCTCCTAGAAACTTTCTCTCCTGGAATCCCACTTGAAAAAAAAAACCCAACCAAACAGAAACCCCCCAGCTCATTAATCTCAGCACAAGGCAACAAGGTCAGTAATGCAAGTACAGTTACTTCCCAGTTCCTACTGTGAAGAAATCTTCACATTGGAGTGTCCAGCACAAGACACTGTTGCCCACAATAAACCACAAAACACAGTCTTCAGATGCATTTGCATGGATTTCCCTCACTGTGTATCCGTACAGCACTTAGCACAGCGTGGTCTTGGTCCATGACCAAGTGTGTCAGGCTCACAACACAAATAAAACACAACACGTCTATCAGGAGACAAGCAGAATTCTACATGGAACCAAACTCAAACATCACACTGCATATTTGAGTGTCCACAAATGCTTTTAAAGGGTCTGTGCCAATCTTCAGCACTTCTACTCGCCACATCATTACTGTTTGCAAGGAAAGCCTCAAATTCAACAGAGATTAGCGTGATCCTGGGTTGTCGATGATGATCCGCCCTGATAAATTAAACACTTAATCCACCTTCCGCAAACATAAGATCCTGGCAATAACGATCAAACATTGTACTATGTGTATTAAAATGTTTTAATCGCTTTAATAACAAGGAGCACTCACTTGCTACAGAAATGCTGTAACACTTCTTACCGAGACGAGGAGTGACTTACCTTTTCAGCAGTCAGACGCGAACCAACCTTCTGCAGGTATTTCAAGCTTTCCGTAGACATTTAAGCACCCCTTTCAGCAATTTAAAGCCCTATTGTGCTAAAAAGCTACCAGCAAGAAAGAATCCAGAAAGAGTCAGCTTTTGGCTTTCGAGTGCATTCCTACGCAAAAGTCAAACCCAGCAAATGACTTCTCCATTCAGCCGGTGTGAAGAAACGGGCGTAAATTATCAGGCCTCAGGGTTTAACAAATCTGCCTCCCCTAAGCAAAAGAACCCTGGAGAAAGGTTTATGGCCTCGAAAATTTGTTTGCTGCTCCCGAGCGTATCAAGGGGTGTAATAAAGGGGTAGTAAATAACCATTACACAAGAAAGCTATCCAGTCTTCGACGCGTTTAATCTCATGCTCTGCGGCGCGGGGCTCTGAGGGAGCTCGCTGGCCCGTGCGAGCGGGATGGGAACCCCCGCGCCTCCCCCTCCCGGGGCACCTCTGCTCTGGTCGTGGTCTCTCACCTGCGGCCGGCGGAAGAGGAGCGGGCAGCGGCGGGGCCGGGGCCGGGCAGGGGCCGGGGCCGGGCAGGGGCCGGGGCTGGGGCAGGGGCCGGACCGGCCGCTCCGCCTCCTCCCCCGCCGCCCGAGGTGTCTCCGGGGCCGCCGCCTCCGGCGCGCAGGGCGGGCCGCGCGCGCCAGCAGCGCCCCTCCTGCCCCCTGGCGGGGCCCGCCGCGCGCCTAACGGTCCCCGCGCGCGCCGGCCGCCCCCCCCTCCGCCCCCAGCCGCGCAATTACCGGAGGGAGAGTGATCAGCTGGTGCCATCCGCGGCGTAGGGACCTGGAAACAAACTTCTGCCCGGGACCCTAAGGCACACAAAGATGTGCAGGCAGCTTTCTAAAGTCCGGCCTCTGGTGGGGTGCTCTGGCAAGACTCTGAATTTCCCTGCAGCCGTGTTGCACCCCTGGAGATCAGGGGCCCGTCCCTCACAGGACATCACCTGAGGCCATCGGGTGGCACCTGTTTCCCATTCCTCCCCTTACTTACTGCTTTACTCCTCTCAGTCTGTTGCCAGGCTGGCAACCATGCCTCAGTGTATCATTGAATCATAGAATCATCCTGGTTGGAAGGGACCGTGAAGATCAAGTCCAACCATAACCTAAATCCCGCTACCATAGCCTGATTTATCAAGCATTAAACGTTTGGCCACTAATTCCGACCGAGCCTGGCTCTACCACACATAGTCTGATCCAAAGCTCATTGTAAGGTAATCACAGATTAGAAAGAAATGCAGATTTCCACGGATTTTAGGATTAAGTTTATCTGGGGAGATGTTATTCACAGGTGACTGCCCGCAGCCCCTGGCAGGCAGGCAGGCGTGTGCCCAGCTACCTGCAGTGACAGCCATGCATTAGTCACCCACAGTCGCACCCTTACTGCGATAATACACGACTAACTAAATATAGCACTTTTTACTTGTGTCCTGCTAGCCAGCTGGTATTTTCTCTACTCTGTAGGCCCGAGTTGCAGGCTTGAATTGACCCTCTGAGGGAGCAGCAGTTCATTGTACACACCACGAACACAACAGCTTCATTTCGCTCTCTAAGCTCCCATTTCAGTACTGGTGGGCACATAGGAAATGTGTATACTGAGACTGCCCAGCCAATTAGGATGCTTTAGGGCTGTTAGGATTGGGAAACTTGGAAAGAATTTAAATCCAGAACTTAAATTTCAGCACTTTGGGACAAGCAGGTGAGGAATACAGCCAGAGCTGAAGTGATTATGTACCTGAGACACAGGATGGGGCAGCAAGTGAGCTGGACTCTGCCCCTCTGTACCCTGCCCTACCACTACCAAGACTTCTATGCACAGTCTTGAGCAAGTTACTTAATCCTACATAGGTCTTCCTGTTCCTGTTTCAGACCTTGTGTATCTGAAAAGCCCCTACGAAACTATCGGAGCACTGAGGTGGAAGCAGTGCATAACATACTCAGACTATTTCTTAGGGGAGAGGAGAAAAAGGATCTTCTGGTAAAATGATTGTTAAAAAGAATTCCTTGCCTTCACTGAAAGTTGGATGAGATAACAAGATTTTAAACTGCAGGAAATGGAAAATACATTGTTCTGCTGAGATCATAAACGGAGTAGTTTCAGAACAGATGGACTCTATTTACTACTTCATCAAAATTTAGTGAACCTTCTGAGTACACAGGTTGCTTAACATTTCTGTATACCCACAAATATTTGTTATTCCAGAGTAAGATCTAAAATTCCTGCATGATTCAATGTGACTTAACACAGTAATCTTTTTTTAATAGCAGCACTTCTAAAGCACTCTATGTGTTATATGTACAGTTGTGCAGATTATTCTCAAACTATTGCTAATTACTGTAACACATTTCTAGTAAAATGCACGTAAAAGGAAAAAATAACATATGGAAATTAATATCCAGTTCATTAGCTGCTGTATGTGATATGCATAGACTTCCCCTTTTCTTTTTCTGTTGCTGCCTTCTCGAGTGCTGTGCAGCTGAAGTACAGTCAGAACTGATATTCACAAGGCAGATGCTACCACCCCTTACTGGAGAGCACCTGCCATTGCTGGGAGCCCTGCTCAATGAGACTACCCAAGCGCAGGGTTCTGTCCTGGGTGAGAAAAAGTGATAGCACCTCACTTGTCCATTTAATTATTTATCTTTTTGCACCTACAAATTGATCTACAATAAATTTCCGACATGTATGTGATAATCACAAATGTTTGATATTGTGAAATATGTAGCCCTTAATCAAAGGTCCATCTGAAATGATGTTGTCCAACTTAGAACAAGGCAAATTCTTAAGAGTTTTACTTGCTTCTGTGAAAGTGTTCTTCAAACAAGCATTAAGCTCTTGCTTAGGAAAAAAAAAAGTCTAGCTGCTCTACGATCATACTACAGATTGAATATATAAAAGCAGAGTATAACACACGAATCTTTCCAAAGATTGAATCGGATAACTCTCAAATATTTTTAGATTTTTCATTAAAATAAAATGCAACACTTCAGCTGATAAAATCTAATATAGAAAATTGGAAAACAGCTCTAATTACATTATTTAAACTGTTTGTAGGTAGGGTGTTCATACCAAATTGACTTGCAATGTCATTTACAAATGACACTCTGTAAAGCATTACAGAAGTCTGTTTTGTACAATTCAGATGTGTGCTTCAATGTAAATTGCCATAGTACCCAGTGCCATGAATCATTATGGCATAGGGAAAGATGACTATTTTTAAAAGAAGCAGAAATAGAAAAACATAGTAATCTTCAAGAATAATTGTCATGTGGGGGTTACATCTTCCTCTTAGTAAGTTACTGTGTGGTGCATCTGCCTTCAGTACATGCATGCTTGTACTATTCACAGTAATAAAGGGCTGTCAGCACTTGCTCCCAGCAAGTTACTTCTAAATCACTCTATTTGCAAAATATTTCAACATTCAGATACCACGGGGGTCCCAAAAATGAAACAGCTAGAGCCCAGGGGATGGTTGCTGACCAAATAAATATGTGATGAAAACAAATCAGAAATGTAGTTATAATCTCAACATATTCTTTCAAATCCTTAGGAATAATTTGAAAATTAATAAACAGGAGACTATTTTGTGGGTTAGACATAATGTAATCTTAACTAGCACAGTATAATAAGCAGTACTTCTAAAATTAGCAGGTAGATTTTAAATTATATTCACTCCTTGTCAATATTCTTTTGCCATCCTGCAATACCACAGCAGATAGCATTTGGGAAAACGTGCTCTATCATGCTGCCTCTTTGCAGTTCCTCAAACACCCAGAAACAGTGACCAAGACAACCTTAACTTCTGCTTTTTATTGCTAGTTTCATCATTCTGTTTCAGAAAGCTGGAAGCAAATGGTTGTCTTTAGTAAGTGCTACAGTAGGAAGAATTTATCAGAACAGGGTTTTTTTGTTTTGGATGAAATTTTACATCCATTTACCAGTGTGTACATGCACACAGGACTCTGGCTACTGATCAATTTAGAGAATGAGAAAAACAGCTAAAATATTTGCTACTTACTGTAAATTTATGAATACAAATATATCCAATAATAAAACAATCCCAAAGTGCTAGGCAGTATATGCTTAGGAAGGATGCAATGAGAAATTTTTTTGAGCTGCTACGTTTCTATCACCCTCATTTACAGGACAGTATTAGAATCCATTGCTGAAGACCATTAGGTTTATTCTATTAAATGCAGAAGTATTTTACTCCATCAGGCTAAAGAGAAGGTAGAGTTTCACTGCTGAGACATTGTTTGTATTTCTAATCCCTTTCATCAATTGGACAAACTTTTAGGAATCATTTTCTGTAAATAAAGCAATAAATGCCGTACTTGTTTCATTAGGGAAATGAAATGCCATTCAGGTCTCTTGTCCTGTTACTTCTTTTAAAGTTGTCCAGGTGTCCAACTGCCTTAGAACCACAATCTTGTTTTCTAACATTCCAGATTTTGTGAAAGTCAGTGTGACTTAATTCTACAAAAGTAATTTCTTCAAAGAAAAATTCAAGCCCAATGCAAACTCACATCACTGTGAATTTACAGAATAAATCAGGAAAAGTTCCAACAATCCAAAAAGGTATGTGACTGAGAAGCTAATATGCTGTTTTCTAGAGGCACTAAAGGACTTCAAGTCCCACTGCCTGCAGTTCCAGAGCCTGGGTTCAGAGATTTTGTTTGACTTCTTGGGTTAAGAACCAGAAAAATATCTCCATCTCCTGCTCATGCTAAAAATTCTTTTCCCAGAGCAAGAACACACATTGTGCTTTGAAAAATCAGTGCCTAGATATTTGTTTAAGCCTTTTACTTGTGTTTGTGGGCGTGACCTGGACTGCACTAAGGACAGACTTGTTTAAAAACCTTTCTGTATAGTTGACCTGTTTTAAAAACAGAACATTTTCTTCTAGAAATTGAATTACTCTCAGCAAAAAGTGACAGAAGATCTGGCGAGTGACTTCCTAGAAAACTGTTATGATGGTGTTATTGATGGGTCACTCTTCATTAATTGGTAAGTTACACAAGGGAAGAAAATAAAGAAGGGCCATTTCTCTTTTAGATACCATAAGACTGCAGGTGGCATTTATAACAAAATGGAAGATGTTATTGATTTAAAGAACACAGAAAATAGCAGATGGTTTTATTTTTCACAGTGAATGATGAAACTATTTAGCTAACTGTTTTCAATTTGCACTTCCAGTATCTGTCTTAGTAGCCAGGAGAGCATATTGGAAAGTTAAGAAGAATACTTTGGAAAAATCAGTAAGGAACAAATGGACCATGTATATTAACAGGGACAAATGCTTTTATGTGAATGGAAATACAATTCTAGAATAAACTTTTTTTAACTGAAAAATCCATGCATGGTCAAATTACCAGATCAGTGTTGTATGTAATTGCAAAAGCTGGATTCCTTCCCTTTTTTATTAATACCTCAACTTTCAGATTCCCAACTTCTGTATTTGCCTATACTCTCTGAGAAGTTTGTTCTGGTTTTGATAGACCATCACGTAACTTTGTTCTGAAGAATTCAAAAGTACTTAACTGTTAAATGTGTTTATATAAAGTACTTGTGTAGGAGAGCAGGTCCAGGTCAGCAAGAGCTGGCCATGGTGGTGTCTGGCCCAGTTTGCTGGAGGATGTGAAGGCTAAAGTGCCAGGGCAACCAGCTGCACTGCCTTCTCTTCCTAGTAGCAGGTACCACTTGTACCCCCTTGCTTTTGGACCCTACCAATATTGTGTAAGTTTTTCTTTTTAGGCAAGGAAATTCAGTTTTTCTCATCAATACCCTTAGAACAGAGGGATTCCATGAGCTTTAGGATGCATAAGTGCAGGCAGTCAGTTACTACTACCTGAAGGTAGTAGTAACTCAAACAGCATTATAAAACAGAAGCCCTCAAACTACCTTTTGTAGTTGGAGTATGTTCCTTAGACACTGCACAAAAGTGATTTACTAGATGGCACACACTCCAGCTCAGAAATACTTAATGTTTTCAGCAACTAGATTGCTTTATTATGCTGTCTTGATGGATAAAAGTTGATACCATAACATAGATTTAGTAAGATACGCTTTGAGATTAAAAAAATCTTACAGAAAAATCTTACATTGTGTTAGTCCTCCTTTGCACTGTCAAAAATTTTGACAAGAAAAAGCAAACAAGCTAGCATTGAAGGAAGTCAACATGAAAGATTTCTACCTGCCATGTGGTTAGCCCTTGATTTTTCTGAGTGAGAATGGTCTTTTCATAGCTACTGATGACCAGGCAACCACAAATGAGATCCACTACAGTGAAGAGGGGGAAAAAAAAAACCCAAACCAATCCAGCCTTAATCAGTTCCCTACTTATTGTAAGAATGAACAACAGTCTTGTTTGGAAATAGGGCACAGAGGGAGGGGAATGCAAACAGCAACCATTAATGCACATTTCAGCTAAACCACATAAAGTTACTGTTGTAAGAAAAAATATTTGTTCATACACACAACACTGTTGGATACAGACCAGCAAGGTGGATTTGTTTTGGTTTTGTTTTTCAAGATAGAAGCTCTAAGCTTAGGAAATACAGTGTTGTGTTAGATTACCAGGCAGCATAAACAAGCAATTTGAACCAGTTTTATTTTCAGATTTCACTGTCACCAAATCTGGTACAGTAAATGAGCTTTAGACCTGGGAAAATGTAGCTGAGAGCCCAGATTACTTTCTCTAATAGCTATTCAGAAGCACTTGATTGCTTAACAATCTTTCAGTTCAAGTCAAACATTGCTTCATATATAAGCAAAAGTAATTTTATTATAGATGTACAAGAGCTTTTTCTTTTCTTTGAAAGAAGCAAAACACTCACCAAATCTGCACCCATGGCTCCTCAGGCTTCCTCCAGCACCACACAAATGCATGTCTTTAGAAGCCAGCTCTTGCATAAAACCAAGTAGTTTCTTCCTCAGCTGTTTTGTACTATGGGATATTAGGACATTATACAAAAGGGTTTACAAAAAAAAGAAAAGAAAAATCTGTGTAGCATCCAAATATTAGATTGTTGTAACATTTGCACAGAACCTAGCTTCAAATATGGATGTATGAGTGCTAGCGGGACATATTCACCCTGCTCAATAAATGAGATTTGTGGGTTTTAATTTTTCTTTAAGGAGCAGCTGTAGCAGCAGGAAATATTATTTTAAAAATATTATAAATCTCCATCTCCTTCCTGCTTCACTACAGTCTGTTGGACAGGATTTGATAAATGCCACATTCATCACCAAATCTCTGGGTCACGAAAACCAAAGGGTGGACTCAGAATTAAAAAAGGATTAGAAGACTTAATTTAGCCAGTTTAAATATCAAGTCATCAAGGATTAAAAAGACTTCTTTTGAAGGACTCCTAGCAGGAGAGAGCAGAACCAAGACAATACCAGTATCAGTCTAATTGCCTGTAAACACATTTGCAGCTATTTAAACCTGCTGCAGAATGTAGAAACCTTCAAAACACTTAGACAGAGAGCTCAGGTCATTCAGTATCTGACAAGAAGTAGTATCTAAGCAAACTGACTCACCAGAAGGCTGGAGCACTGTGATGTTCACACATCCTGGAAGGCAGAAAGATGGCATTCCTCCCAAGGGCTTTTATGTGGGGCACCTCCAAGATCTCGTCTTCCCTTACTTATTTGTGAACAAGTGATTTTCAAAACTCTTGTCAGCTTTTACCAATTAATTTACGGCAAACTAAAGATTAACATTCCTTTTTTTTTTCATAAATATCCAAGTTCACCACTGGTTCCACTGCTATAGGAAGGAGCAAATGGGAACAGGCAATTTTTAAGCTAGTTACTGCCTGGAGAGACCTATTGAACTGTACAGTCAAGGTGTCTAACAAAGGCATCACACTTCTGTTAGGTGCTTTTGGAGTCCACAGATCAATAAAATGATTATGGTGGGGAAATCACTAAATATACTAAGAATTAAAACCAAAGCTGTTCAAAACTATCTAAATTTTAGAGTAATCTGAAATGCATAATAAAGTTGATCTAGGACTACAAAGATAAAATGCACAACATCCACCTTCTGGCTATACTAATCCTATTTCCTTTCCAAGTAGATACTTGACACAACTTACAGATGAAATATGAATACATATCTGTCAGAACTGCTGGAACTCATGGAAATACAGTCAAGACACATTTCCATTCAGGTCACTGCACCTGGCAAACTTCTGGAAACATTACAAATCAGCTAGAAAAGAAAGCTCTCCGATTCTGCACTTTCAAGACAATCAGTTTCAAGACATGGTAATTTGATTCTTAGAAAATTATTTTGCATTGTTAAGCAAAAGAATCAAGTTCTAGGAGTCAGCAGAATAAACAAACTCTACTTTTTCCTCTTAAACAGTAGCTGGAATAATTAAATGTATTTTTTGTTACAGCTCCTAAATGGGTAAATATACTCCCTTCTTGAGTAATTTCATACTTCAGCATCTCATATAGCTTTTACTCTTGAGGAAATAAAATTGGAGTCACACATTCAGTTTTTACTTCTATCACGAGTTCCAACATCCATCATGATGTCGAATAGTTGGCTGCTTTTATTTACAACATATTTTCAAGGTGAGATTATTTTCTAATCAGCTGCTCACGTTATATTTAGGATACACTCCTGATGAGTCCAGACCTAAAACGGAAAAGGTCTATTTTGAAAGTACATTTAAAAAGTTGCCACCAGCCATTGGACTACTAATTACTTTCTGAAGTTTAAGTTCTAGGAAAACAAGTTTATAATAAACACTTGAAAATCCGAACTGTGAATTCTGAGGCAGCTGCAGAAAACATGGAGATCAGTAAACACAATCAAGTCATGTCTCACAAACAGGAAGATTTACTTACATTTCAGTTTCTTTTCTGCCACAAGGTAGAAGACTGACAATTAGAAATATAAATAAACAGCTTTTAACTATAAACACCATTTGAAGTGTTCTGGAAAAAAAAAAAAAAGTGAAAAAACTCCCTTAACTTATCAATCGAATGTCAAGCAGGAAGATACAGAATCACTTCAGCTTCTTATTTACGTATTTCAGCTGGTCTCAGAGACTACCAGCCACAGGACCACCACAGCTTTCAGAATGTGTACGTCTCCCTGCTCATTTGTGCAAGGAAGAAAAATAACCAAAGTTAAGAACATACTTTAGTAATACCAACCGTGCTTCAGGAACTACACTAAGCAGAGTTTTGAGCTGAAGGTAACTCAAGTGAACTTGTATTTCTACAACGCCAGCCTCAGTGTGGCAGCTTTGAACAGCTGTTCTGCAGCTGGAACACTACCCCTAGCCCCAATTCAGAAGGCAAAGAAAGTGGATCCTTACATGAGTTTCACACTTACAGTGCAGAGGAATGTTAGAGAAAAATAATACATTAATAAGCCTTGATATATTTATATTCTTCCACTTTTTTCTCAACCATACAGACTCTGCTTCAGCTCTCCTGGAAGGAAACATGGCAGACCAAGCCCCTTGAACAAAAGAAGCTTCCAAATTCCAGGCAGAGAGGTCCAGCACTCAGCTGAGGGAACACCCAGATACTACAAAAAATGTTCCAAAGCACCTTGAGTAGTTTGCTCTTTCCACAGTATTGTGAAGGAAAAAAACAGGTAAGTGTCAAGAATGGTGATAAACTGCAGTAGTTAGATTAAACATTTATTTTCATATATTCACAAAATCTTCACAAAAGTATTGAAACTCAAAAAGGAATTAGACTCAAGTCAAATACAGAGATGAAATGTACAAGACAAATGAGCAGGCAAACTAAAAGGTCTTGAAAGTATTTTACTTCAGATTGAAAAACGAACAGTTCAACTGTTCTGTTTAAATAAAGATTTGCAAGATATACAGTATTTTATGAATACAATGCTGGTCATTTGAGGCAACGTAAAATACCTCAATTTTTCCTTCATGCTTTTTTCTTTTTTTTTTTTTCTTTTTTTTTTTTCTTTTTTTCTCTTTTTTCTTTTAGAAAGATACTGTTTACCAAAAAGAAACTTGAGCAGTCCAGGAAAAGCTATTTTCCATTAAATTTATGAAAACCATAAATTGAGGCAAACCTAAGATTCCCAATGGAATCAAGATTATCTTCCCGCTACCACCACCTTAAAATTATCACATGCTTATTGGAACACTAATATCTGCACCCTAAGAGTACATTTGCTTTCAACGATGAGGGTGATTCTTTTAAAAACACTTCAGTGTGGTAAATGCAATACAGGTCTTTGCAAGTGTTAAATTTTGGAACAGTTTTGCTAATAGCAGCTAACAATACTGGATTAATATAATTTATAAATAATTGTTCCCTAAGAGGTGAACATAACTCTACACATTCACAATAACCTAAAACAAAATAAATATTGTGATTATGCATAATGTGGTACAACTTTTACTAGTTTCTATGAACAAAAGCTCAACACCTTGTTGATAAAATTATCTGATCAAATTAAAATATGAATCTAAAAATTAAAAAAAAAAACACATTGTCAAATTAACATCACGTAAGCTTAGTGTTTGAGTAAATTTTATAACTGTCCATATTTTTGGAATATATATATATTTTCCGTTTTGAAGTAAAACACTTAAACACATCAAAAATGTTTATTAATTTAAGTGATGACATCAGTTCTGGTCTCATTTTATCATTGTTTTACTTTCAGAATCATTGCACTCATTAGTGCCCATCGAAGGTCAGGTTGGTCTGTAGTATTCAGTAAATGTATATAAAAAATTTCTAAAAGCTAACAGTACTTTTTATAAAAGCATCATCTCCAGAACAGCTGCATTAAATACAGCCACGTATGCCAAGTACAGACTTTCCTCTTTAAAGAAATAAGTGAAAGTAAATGCCACTTTCTACCACTGAAGTGTCCCAACTCCTGTTCCAAGCTTTGCCCGTGAGTGTCACTACACGTTTGATTCACATTCATGGCATCCAAGCTGCTGCAACCCAGACTTGCAATGCGACTGAACCAGACAAATGCAGAGTCTAAATTAAATGATAACAAGGTCAATGAAGAAGTGGTATGAGATATGAAAGGTTTGGGTCTTTAAGGCAATACAAAATATATTATTTGAAGTTGTTTTGGGTTTCTTTTTTTTAAATAATTAAGTGTAAATATAAAAATGTCTAAGAGGGGAGTGAGAAAAAAATACTTTAATTGTAAAATTTACTTAAAGCTTCAACAGTTATCATCTCCTACAGGAGTTAGCAAAAATATAAAAGACAATAAAACCCAGACCTGGAAGGGCAAGGGAAGGCACAAACGAAGAGGCATGGGATTAAAGCAGCCCAGGAATGCAAACGTCTGTAACAAACTGAGTTTTGTTGTTTGTTTTTTTAAAACCGAAAAAAGAAAAACAATCACCACCACCAACCAAACAAAAAAACCCCAAGTGGCTTTATATTCCTTCTTCTTCAAAAAAAAACGAGTCGGTGAGAGACCACTAAGGGGAGGGAAGAGAGGGATGCAACTATAAAACCCCATTGCCTGAAATGATGGCCCTCTAGAAAACAAGGTGAACATTACTTCTTTGAGATGACAAGCTCAGGGTCTACACAAATACATGTACACTTTACACAAATGAAAAACTTCATTTGCCACCATAAACATTTCTTTCAGAGGAACAACTTTTGCAGATAAAATGTTCTATTAAATCTTTTAAATGCCAAGAAAAGAAATTCTGAGCAATGTAACTAGTTATGTCTCTTTATATGGATGTTAAGATGACAATTCAGATTATTTTCCAAACTAATCCTGAGAAAAATTTGTTTACAATTTAAACAGCAATGTTATGTAAAAAGTATTAACAAATCCACTATTACAAATGTCAGTTTTCCTATATGGTCTTCTATATATACACAATAAAATGGTAAGTATATGCAAAAATAATAAAAAAATCATGCACAAATTACTTTCACCTTTAAAGGCTGGGTTTCCCTCAAAATACATTTTTTTTGCCTTTTTTTTTTTCCTATTTTTTTGTGTTTTATTTGTTACCACCCCCTAGACACACTGAGTACTACCTCTACAGGTCAGCATGAGCTGATGGGAAATAAATTTATTTTACATTCAAGCTTTTATATCCTAAATGACCCTGTTGTAGCATATGACTTATCGAATGAGCAGCCTTTTTCCTCTGTTTTTTATAAAAAGTATTTTTAAAATTTTTTCTTTTTTTTTCTCTCTCCTTTTTTTTCCTTTTTTTTTTCTTTTTTTTTCTTTTTTTTTTTTTTCCTTTTTTTTGCAGTGATCAATCTTCGTGATCCGTTCCGTGGCGAGCTGGGAAAAAAAAAATGCAGCTGCTAATCAATGTCTGAACAGTCTGAAGCTCCGGAAGAGATCCAAGGAGTCACTATCAAACTATCCTGTAGCATGAGATCATTGCACACAGAAGAACAGTCATAAAACAGGCAACTATCTACAAAGGTCTGAAAGGGCTGCATCCCTCTTGTGTTTCCTCTTTTTGCCGTGGAAAAATGGATGGTGTGATTTGCTGCCCTGATGTTGTTTGTTTGTGACTGAGGTACCGTGGCTTGAGTTTGTTGGACCTTGGAAGCCTTTGTTAGAAGAGCGAAATAACCGTGCAGATCCATGCTGTAAAAGAAGGAGAATCTGGTAAATCAGTGCTAAAAGGGAAAAGAGTTTGGCAATTACACAACCCTGTTTCTGGATAGTGAGAACGTTAGCTCAGGAAAGTGTTACACTTGATAAAAAACTGCTATGGCAAGAGAAGCGAGGCCAATGCTTAGACAGCAGCACTGCACCACCAATGTAGGTGGTTGCAAGCAAATGTTAATCTCTAGACCCAAAACCACACAGAAAAAAAAGCAGAGCACTTCGATTTTGGAAAGGATAGAACTGCTCTATCACACTCATTTCACAACAATCAAAAAAGTGTTTTACAGAAACATAAATTCATAATCCAAGATGAGAGATGAAGACTGATCAAATCTTATCTTCTGTGCAAAATTATGACATTCTTTGAAGACAAGGACAAATTTTATACCACATCTTGTTACAGATGTAGAGTATCTCAGGTTCTGCATATCCACACTCCAGCACCACCATTAGCTCTGCGTAACAACACAAACACACACTCATGGTATATCCAAGGCCTAGTCTGGAAACTGCCTGGCTAGACATATAACAACAGGCAAACTGGAGGCAGCAAGTCCTCAGAATTACTTTCCAGAAATTATATTCCAGAAGATTCCAGACTGTTTTTCAGACATTAAAGAAGTCCTAAATTCTGAAAAAGCATACAAATTTAAACTGCATATATCCAAGGTATATTGTACATAGAGGCACATAATATTTCCAGATTAGTGAGTTGTCATAGAAGCATTTCTCAACATGAGAAATCCCCTAAATGCATGAGCTCTGGTAGGTCTCATCAGAAAGATATTTGTCTTTAGGGGGAAATTAGAAGAAATTTCATGTATCAACAAGGAATCTTTATGTCCCCTAATGAAAGACAGTTCAACAAGTATCAACAGCTAGCAGAGCAGCCAGCCATAGTTTTAAACATACATTTTTGATAGCTGTTTTTCACTATGGGCAGACACATCTCACTAGTTGTGAAATTCTGCAGTAAAGAGCAGACTGACATGCTTTTGGCAAAAAGGAAATGGGTGCAACACAACTGTGCATTTCTGCCAGATCTACACTTCCCAAAATAAAGACAATCCAATTTAACCAGTTTTGAGGCTGGGAAAGCCACGGTTGCAAACCCATCTGTGTAAGCAAAACAGAGAACCAGGTGATTTTAGAGACAATCAGTGCCCAAAGCTTTTTAGCGGTGTAAAAGGTGGTGAAAACCAGAGTGTTTCCTTTCCATAACAAGCTACTCTTCCATGGAGAATGTGTAATATTAAAATAATCTACACAATGGCTGTTTCCAAATATTTCACAAACCTGAGATTTGTTCGTGTTGCTGGATGTATTGGCTGTTTGGCTATTTTGTGTTTTCCCACTTGACTGGGAGGATTCCAGTGACACTTCTTGTGACCCCACTCTGTTTGTGGTAGACTGACGACAACTCAATTGTTTAGAGGTTTTGCAAGGTGTTCCATCAGAATCCTTCAGGAAAATGTAAAGTATTAGTGAGTTTTTCTTAAGAGTGAGTTTTTCTACAACTGAGTTTTCCCTTAAAAATAAAGCTAGCAGTGGACAAAACTTGAAAGGTGTTTATTTATTAGGTATGAAAATTCTTTCAATCCAGAATTCTTACTGAGTAAAATGTATTGATGTGCAATTCTGTTCTGAGGATTTGCCCTTTATTTTTAAATAGAACTCCATGGGTTAAGGCATTTTAAAAAACCAAAGCCAAAAACTTATGGCTTAGGACTACCAGTCTTTTTTTGATATAGTTTTCCCAGAGAAAAGAAGGCTATGTAACTTTGCATCTACTGTATTCACTTTCTATGTGTTGTGTGTTAAAAAGCACACTGCAACTTACATGTGTAGAAATTGCATAAGAGGTAACATCTTATGCAAGTTAGGATTCTGGATGAAATAACTAAGTAGGATTCAGAACTTTCCAAATGTGTTATGCAGCAATAAAAATCAGGTTAAAAACCCAAATAAGCTGAAAAAAACCAAACAACAAACCAGAAAGCCTCCAGTACTTACTACATCACTAGAGCTGGACAGTGTAGACGATGATGATGATAAAGGACCTGATGAAGAATTTGAAGAATGTTTACTAAGTGTTTCTGATGTTTTATTTCTTGGTTTTCCCAGTGCTTCATTCTCTTCAGCAAGATTATTGTTGCATTTGTCTAGCTGCTGAGTATCTACTATCAAGGTTACTCCATTGCCTATCAAAACCAAAACAGACACATCACCACACATTAACTGCTAGAGGATATTGTGCTTTTTTTTTTGTAATATGCATTCAGATATTCTGTTACACCCAGCAGGGAACGTACAGACACCTGCACAGGCAGACACACGTGCAGGTGTCTGTGCTGCACACAGCAAGCCCACACCTGGCAGAGTGCACTGCTTTCCTGACAAGATCCATTAACCTACACTATGAAAACCACCAAGCATTACCCACAGATCAAGATGGCAACTAGAAGACATGGAAGAATGTAGTAACAGAGCTCAGATGTGCTTCTTAATAAGACTGTTACATGACACACTTCAACAGCACTCAAGTACCTAAGTTTAAATACTGTTCCTATAAGGCAAAAACCCAGCAACTCCCACTTTTCCTCTGCTGGAGCTGCTAGAGCTGTAAGAACTCCAAGTGCGGCGAGGTGCTTTGTGAAATACCCTACACTGAAAATATAATATACAGAACTCTGTTATCTCACTAACTTCTACCTTAATAAAAACAAAAAAGAATGGGAACTTAAAGCTAAACTAGATCTGCAGAATGGCCACTGTAATTGTCATCATTATCTTCCTGACATGGGGTGGGGTTTATTTTTTTCATTACTGTTTTCTCTCACATAAGAAACCTATGAGTTACCTGTGCTTGATATAACATACAGGTGTTGCCTCACTAGTTGCACACAGAGTTTAATAAATCCATCCCCATAGGCAGCTACAGATTACCCTGGAGCCTGCAGGAGGGACGCGGGGTAAGCTGCCAAAGCAGGGGGCACAGCAGTGCCACAAGGCACAACTAAACAAAATCCCAACCTAACCTAAAGACTGGGTAGTTGTGTCATCTTCTCTGATTAACCCCTAACAAGAGAAGACTTCTAGTAGCTAACATTCTAAAATTAATTTTAGAGTATTACAGTTAATTTTAATTTGAAAACCCAGCCAGCAGATACACACACATAAAAAGAGGGTGATGACTTGGCTAGTGAATTCAGAAGACAGGCAATAAACCAAAGATTATTTTAAAGGACAATTTCAGCAAGTTCTCTGACTAGATTTTGTGTTTCCATTTATTAGTAACAATAAAAATTATTGACATTTCAGGATTTTTCTGTTTAAAAGACTTATTCCAATTATCTGGTCAATCCTGCATTAAATATTGCTTCTGTACACACACAATATGTGAAACCGTAACATGAAAAATAAAAAAACAGAGGGTAGGAATTTAAACTAGCCTTCCCAGTAATTGTCCACATTTGAAGGGCAAAGGAAGTGTGACAGTAACAACACAGGTAACTTAGATGGGAATGTGGTGACCAAATCCATGGCAGTAGAATAAAGACGTGGTGTGGCATTTTCACTTTGGTACAAACATAGATTTTCTGAGTAAACACAAGAGAATTTCCACCACCACTGAGCCAAAAAGTAAACTCACACTAAGATGCTTGCACTGCCTTACGTGGGGCAAACGTAACAACAACATTTATATGACCAAAATATGCAGGAAGTTTCCCACTGCCAGCCATGTGGAGTCAAGACTTACCATTACATGAAGACTCCGTCCTACTTTGCATTCCCCATTGTTTTGATATCCAGTCTCTGTATGTGGCCACTTCTTGTGTTACTCTAATTATTCTACCTAATATACTGTAAACAAGGAAAAAACCAAAACCATCACCACAAGTGATTTTTAGACACACCAAAATATAAGCAATTAACATCTGAGATTTAGACTCATAAAATTTACCTTTCCGTTTCGTTGTTAGGATAATATTTAGCTATTGGGGAAACTGCATGGCTCAAAACAACATAGGCATAATCAAAAGCCTGCTTCACTTGCATGGCACCATATGAACTCCTCCCAACATCATTACCTTAAAATAAGAATATAATTAATTAAATAAATAAGATTGAAACTGTGGTTATCTCCTTTCAGACAGGAGACAGTAATATTTTTTTTAATTGCCCGTAAGTCCCAACTCACTGAAGTTGCTTCTTGTAGAACAGGATGAGTGAAGCATAAATATTTGAAAGAGTTTAAAGACCCATAGATATTTACACGTACAGAAGTCCAAATTGGCAATCCTCTGGGAAGAAGTGCAATACATGAAGAAAAAAAACAAAATCCTGTACTGCATATATTAAACATATAATAGTACTATCCTGGATGACATTTTTCTAGGTCAGAAATTTGTTATGAACACATGAACAGAACTTGACTCACCATTTCAAAAGCCTCCCATTCAAGTCAACAATCAACCTTCTTGGTATACAGAACGAAACCACTACATGTGTGACTTTCCAGAATCCAATAGGAGAGTGTGCATAAGAACATCCATACATTATGAAGTGCAAGTGTGACAGAGGCAAGCACAGCTGGAAAGGGACCACACGTACACACACAGGTCCCTCTGGCCTGCGCTCAGGCCTGTGCTGCTACAGCTTTATTGCTGCCACCACAGAGCAGGGGAGGGCTGCTTGGTGTGTCCTCTGGCACCCCACCTCCTGCCTGCAGAACAGGCAAGCTCTTGCGTAACGGGAACTCATACTGGGAACACATCTTAAAGCCAACTATTCTGAGACTGCACCCTGTCTTCACAGACATGAACGAGGCATTTCTGTTCAGTCTGGGATGGTCACTCTATGCTATTCTTTGATTCAACTCCCCCAGATTAAGCATTGCCCTCAATTTTTTTCTTAGTCAATACATTTAATCTCGGTGTATGAGGATACCTGGCTGTAACGGGTCTTCAATATACAGCATTGATGGTCTGTAGCCATCCAACATGCTTTTTTGCACTTCATCCTTGGCAACGTAAGAGCCACCATCTTTTATTCGGATACCAGTCTTCAGATAATTGAAGTGACGTCCATATAATTCAAAAAACTCTATTAAAAGAACACCATAGTTGGCATTGGGCATACAGGCATCTTCCCTGGGATGCAGCTATTAAGAAGAGAGAAAAGAATTAATTTTCTTAAGACCCCAAGTCCTTTTTAGTGCAATTTCTTTTTCACAGTATACATGTTTATATACAATAATAAATAATAAAGCATAATATATACAGCTAATATGCCCACACATAGTATTTTTCCTTCATAAAGCAGTTTTGCATTTTTAAAACAAGATACTATAAAAACTTTTATAAATAAATTACCTCTTAAAAATAAGGCTGGTGAGTATTAGTATTTTTGTATTTGAACTTTCAGTTCAGTAAGTGAACTTCCAGCACTAGTGGCAGGGTTCTTGTAAAACAGCAAAGATATTTGCACTTCACAAACTTGGGTTTGCAATACAAGCACAGGCTTTTAACACACACAGCTATGTAAAAGATCCCTTCTACTGTTAAATATGCAGCCTGTGTGAGATTATAAACAAAAACAGTTCATAAATGTAACAGATACAAAACTTGTTCTCTTTTCCTGCAGGAGCAAATGGGAATGCTATTTGTCAATGTAAGAAAAAAACTGGAGTTGGGAGAGACTTTGGCTTGTTTCAAGAGATTTTGCCTGTTGCCTTCCTTTCTTTTGTGCTCAGCAGGCAACTGCACTAGCGCTCCGCAAACACTGAGCTCCAGGTAGAGGCTCCGGTTTGGAAGTGACTACAACCTAGCTAAGTACAGACATACACACAGTTACACAATAACATTTAGTACAAGCAAAAGGAGGAGACTGGTAACTCGGCTACTTTGTATTTGTACAACATTTTTTCTCCCCCAGGCACAACAATATAGATTTAGCTCCTGCATTTTGTTCTCTTACATTTAAGAGAAAGCTGTAAAACACACATTTTATGCCAGCCTAACAACCTGGGTGAACCAGCAAAACTCCCTTGCGTTCATTACAGCACATACAGGGTGTATGAGCAGGAAACAAGTGGTACAAAGGACAGCTGCATCTAACCCCAACCTAGTCAGTTACACAGTAGTCAAGTTCTTTTGCCATGAATGACACATGTACCTGGTACCCATATACCAGCAGATATGCCAAACATCCCTAAAATCAAAAGTACCAGTATGGCAGAAAGAACAAAAGACAGGTGGCATGTGTCTATTTTTAATTTAAAAGAGGTTGCAAAACCGTAACAGGATAGTTTTAATTACCAAATCAAAAGATTAAGTTCCTTCTTAACATAATGTCCTTTTGCACAACGGCATCAAAAGATTTCATTAAGCTTACCTGAAGGAAACTGACAGCCATTAAAAAAAGACTATAAGAACCGATTCCACCTGTAAATACTTCATTAAGGTCCCTCTGCAAAAGGAACTGTTTCAATACTAAAACTAGATACGGTAATACAGGATATTTCTGAAAGAGACAAATAAAAGTGTTAGGAAGCTGTGATGCTTATATACAATTGATGATAAGAAAGCACATTGAAACTGTTATATTAAGCTTCAAAGCTAAGTGTAATTCTAATTTACTGCTTTCAGTAACGGGAGAAGACAAGTGCTCTGCCTGTGATCAAGACTGGTATTTCACTTCTTCAACTCCAATGATAGATATTAGGAATAGAAAAAAAAAATACTGACTCATAAAATCAGAATTATTTTGTTTGAATACATAAGTACACTTGCTTTACTCATATAAATGAAAAGGAAAGTAAAGGATGAACTATGAAGATGTCCATGTCAGTAACAAAACCTTCCTGCTACAACTGAAGGGTGCCAAAGTAGACTGAGACTTCACTTCTGTCCTGCAAGTTCTTCAGATGCTCAGAATTTAAAACAAGTCTTCTAAATTTGTACACCACAGTAACATTTTCAAAGGAGCCAAATGCTTACCTCTGGGGAACTGGTCCTTTAATAGTTTGTCCACATGGACTCCCTTAGAGGTGTGCATACACTGCACGTGTGGAGAACATGGCCCTTTGGGACAGCAATGGAGTTGGGCTATGCCTGCACTCTGTACAACCCCTCACAAGGGGAGGGGCACAACAGGCTCAATAATATCATTTATTTTTAACAACACAGAGCTAAAACATTCCATAGTGTCAGAGAAAAGAAGTGGATCACGGTATCTGAGGTTGCAAAATATTACAGGAAAAGAAGAATTTCTCCAAGATCTTCTCTTCATGAGTCTTACAGAGGGTACTGGAAGCCCTAATTAACCACAGATCCCCAGATGACCTTTTTGAACTACTAAGAACCTTCAATCACAAGCTGAAGTTGACTATACCAAAACTTAAAGACAGGACTTTACACAGGAAACTGCAAACCCTTAATTAAGGCTTCAGCTGCCTCAGACTTCCTAAATAAGTTGGATAAGGAGAAATACGCATTTCCAAGTGTAATACTGAAAATGACACCTCAGTTAGGTATTCAAAGTTATGTGGGACAAAATAAGACCCAAGAGAATGCTCTGCAAGTGTTTTAGAGAGAGATCCTCGAGAATACTAATGAAGTCTCTTGGCAAGTACACATGAAGTTTTCTCCAGGTCCAGTGGCCCCTGAGGCAGTGCAGCCAGTACCTGCTGTGTGTGAGAGCCAAGTGTCACCTCTCCCCTGCCACACCAGGCTCAGCTGCCCATGCTCAAGGCCAGCTCCAGTGTGGCACAGCTGTGTGGCCTTGGCTTGGGCTGCTGGAAAAACAACCGTGTGGGAAAGCACCATGTGGGAAGCCTTGTTGGGCATCCTTCCCTTTGCTCAAGCTGCTTTTCATCCCAGCTGTTCCCCTTGGCATCTGCCTGAGCCGTGCTGCTGCGTGCTGACTTGGCAGCCTCAGCCTCCTTGCTGGGGACTTGTCTGCCAGTCACTGGCCAGACTGTGACCTTGCCCTGGCTGCTGTCACCAAAATGGCTCTGCTCTTGAACTGGGGTACCTCAAGGCTGCACCCCAGGGGACAAGGCCCTGCCCTGTGCCTGCCCAGATGCCACAAATAGCTCCTGCCCCCTTCCTGGGGGCACAGGTAGACACACCAGTGAGACAACACAGACAAGTGCTCATATTACCCTACTGAAACTGAACTAAGTACAGAGATTTTTCTACTGTGCCCTTCTACAGGTTAAAGAAATAGACACTGTAGAGGCAAACGGAGCTACTTTCATACTTGCTACTAAACGTACATAAAGGATCTGAAGATAAACAAGTTTAAGGCTGTAGATTCAACTCACCAGCAACTGAAAATCCCCCCAGATTTAGAAGACTTCTTGCAATTCAATAACATGATTAAAGCAGATGTACATGATTTCTAACCCTTATGATTGAAAGCATTTGCTTTACTCAGTTTTACAGTTTTCTGACGGAGTTTTACTTGTCTAGCTATTGAAATACTTTGATTCTCCTGCTGTCCATTCAGTTAAAAAACCAAAGCAGTCAGTAGTAGAACAGTAATACCTAAGCACTTAACTGAAACTCAACTGCACTTGGTGTCTCTATACAGAAAAGGAAAACCCAAGAAAAAGACATTTACTAGGAGGGTCCAATGAACTCAACAGGGAAAGGGAAGGAAACAGGTGTAATGATACTTGAAATACAAAAGCTCATTAATCCTAACACAATGATCCTACATATTAAACAAAGATAATGTTTTGTATCTACAAAACAGGTATTACTGGAAGCCTGAACACTAACTTAATAAATTTAACTTTTTCTACCTAATTAGCCACAGTAACAACCAAGAACAAGTTTATTCCTAATTTCTCCAGGAATGTGTGGTTATTATTAATTTAGGTTCAAGGAACCACAATTAGAAGATCAGACATTTAAGATAGGTATTAGTGCATTTTCATTAGTCATTGTATCAACTTCTCCGTAGTTTCTTTGTACATTCTGCTATATTCATGCCTTTTAGGGCAATGCAGCTGAAACCCAAGAATGTCACACAATAGTTTCAGAGAGCAAAAAAAAAGAATGAAAGCACATATCTAGTAAAACAGAAAATAAAATTAAACAATCAAATATTCAGCTCTGTATTTCTATTATAGTGTTGCCTAACCTTGATAAAATCTTTGATAAGCTGGGCTGCTTTAACCCCGTTCTGTACATTAAAGCTTATATCAACTTTTACTTCAGTGAAGGAATCTGTCAGTTTAATAATAGGTACCTGCAAAAGAAAGACAAGTTAAGTCAATGCAAATTTCCAAAACACTATTGGTTACATTCATACTTATACGCACCAGTAAAACCGAAATGTTTTATGAATTTGTAGAGACAAGGTAGACAGAGAAAACAGGACTCCGTCCATTTGCCAACTCACACTCATGCCAATTTGTTTACATAATCTTTACTTTTCTAACCCCTAAATGCTATTTTCAAATCACTATCCTGTTGAACAGAAGTTAAGACTTCAAGGTGATTACATTGTTGTTAGTCAGTTCCTGGTGCAGAAGCACAGTTCTAGTGGGAAAAACAAACACCAGAGGGAGACAAATACTTAAGAAATAAAGATAGAGGGTAATAGATTTTCTTAAGAAAAGACAGGCTTGTGTCATTGTGGGTCATTGATTCCTCACCAAAATTATCTTCAAACAAGAAGCACAAGATACTGAGAGCACTCTGACACCTCCTGAGTGGTTTCCAAATCACCTCTCTCTACTAATATAGCCATCAGTCAGATACCTGTTTAAACCCCAACACTCTTGCATACTGTTATAATTAGCAAAAGCTGGGAAGTTATAATGGAATTGTAACCTGCACAAGACATATTATTACATATTTATACAAGGCTGTATTTACAGCTTCTATGTGAAAATGTCTGGATCTGTTTACTTGGCATAAGAAAGAAAAAAACACACATTTCCTTATGCATGTACAAACTCAAGTCCAGAAATTCACAAATCTAATCAAATCTAATCAAATTAGCTCACACCAATGACCAGTATAACCTCACTTAAAAGCAAGTGTATGTTGTGCAGTATGGAAAAATCTGATAATCTTCCCCAACAGAAGAAATGTTTCTCTTAGAGCACTATCCATTATTCTGTCAGTAATAAAACCCATACTAAATAAAAGGTTCTATTGATCCTATTTCAAATTTATATATAAAATAGTCTGCTTATGAAAATTCATCCTTTTAACCAAGATCTTCCTTTGATCAGAAATTTAGCTTGGAACACGGAAAGACCCACTTCCCCCAAACTTACAGTTGCTTTATCTAAAACCTTTACTGAGTTTTCATCTGCTACATTGTGCTTTCTAAGCGCTTCTTCCAGGGTCCAGAGAGGTAATGTCTCCCATTTTCCAAACACAACTAAATCGATATCACTGAAATGGAAAGAAAACACAGATTTATTCAAATGGAACGACAAACACTCAAAAGATAAACAACTGACATCCACACAGAACTAGAATAAAGCTGGCAGAATACAGCTTAAACAAATACTTTATTCTTAATCTTCTGAGGAGAGCGGCGAGGATGAACTCTTACTCTTAGGTAACTCTTACACTTCAGGTTACCAAGGGAAGGAGACAGTTACACATACAAATCAGTTAGGTTTCAAAGCCTGAGATT
Source organism: Apus apus (assembly GCF_020740795.1). Classification (NCBI taxonomy): domain Eukaryota; kingdom Metazoa; phylum Chordata; class Aves; order Apodiformes; family Apodidae; genus Apus; species Apus apus. The sequence goes on along the minus strand of NC_067292.1, from coordinate 14,070,911 downwards.
AGTCTCCTCAAGGCCACACTGTCAGCAGAGGGATCAGTGTCTCCAGAGTGATTCAGAGCAAGAAATGAACTTATTGTGAATCACCACCTTTGGGCTGTTTTATCAGTAAGACTGATATAACAGCTTGTCACTGAAAGAGAAAGTCCTGTTCCCCATCCTCTACTCCCACATGCACAGCCCTTTCTCCTCCTTTGCCCCAGGACTGGTGTTTGTCTAATCCACAACAAATCAATTCAACACATTAATGGGCCTGGCAGAAACCAACTCCCATCAACACTCTGCCCTTTAAAAAAAAAAAAAAAAAAAAAAGAAAACAAACACCAAAATATCCTGGGGAAATTTCCTGCTTCTTGGCAGCTCAAAGTTGTTTTTCTGGGTGATCAGAGCACCAGTGGGCACATGGTAAGCAGCTGGCCTGTAGTGCCAAGAACAGGGAGCACGGAAGGAGAAAGGAAAATGTGGTAACTTCGACTTCAGGAAGCAACATGCTGTTTAATAAGATCAAACTCTAATTAACTTCACCCATTAACTCAGCTCCTTGATGAAGTGTCTCCATCCCACTTCCCCACTATGCACATACATGTTTCATTTGACTACACAGGGAACTGACACCCTAATTCGATGCCTAAACTCAAATTCAAAAGGTGGCCAGTGCCCAAACTGAAGCCAGTGATGGCTACTGTGAGAGCTCGAGCACCCAAACTGAAGCCAGTGATGGCTACTGTGAGAGCTCAAGCTCTCTCCTCCTCAACTTCTTTCATTTCCCCTGCTTGGTTGGGAACACAAAGGAGGCAAGCATATAACCCTGCAGTTACAATAGAAGGCTACTTCAGTAACATGGAAAACTGCGTAACAGAAAACACCAGAAAATTTAGGAATGCTCCCCACCCCTCTGTAGGTTCTACAGGTCTGCTGATTCACAAACAACACTGCTTTAACCATCTGCATTAGATGAAATATCTCATCCGACGAGCCATGTCGGCAGCAGGCAAGTCCAGCAGCAGTTCAGTTGCACAGTGTTCTGCTAACAAGGACAGGCAGCTCTTGGGCAGCTTCAGAAAACTATGTTCAAGCCTGCTTGGAGAGCAGGAAATGCCATTGGATGCTTCTAAACTAAATTATTGTTAGACGCACTAATGATACTGACAGTTAACAATAGGAGATAGGTTTCTGATGCACACAAAGAGAGAAAAAGCAGCTCTGCTACCACCTTGAAGATCAATATTGCCTGCAAAATAACACAGAGACCCAGCAGCTAAACAACCATGTGCCCAAACCTTCAATATCTGCTTAAGTAAAATTCTGACACAGAATAACAAACTCAAAAACACACTGCAGGCCTTTCTGAATCCCAGAACCTGAAAAGTAAATGCGCTACACGGATGGGTGGGGAAAACCTAAAGCAAAGGGAAGCTTTGCTAGAAGGCAACTGGGAATCAATTACCAACACCTCGGTTACTTTGAAAGTTTGGCCAAAAAACAAGACCAAATGTGAGAATAATGCGTATCTGCACACCTTAATTCTGACTTTCCAACAGAAACCAAGCAATTCAGCTTTCCAGCAACTCCTTAGACTAAAAGCACATATTGAAGTATCTGACAGATACTTTCTTTTTCAAAAAGAAACAAAACTACAATTTGGGTACTCATCACTTGCAGTCAGTACTAGACATTAATTCCTCATCTTCCTGAAGTATGGAACTCAAGTGTTTAAATGCATTTATCCCCAGCAGCTATTTAAGCCTTTCATTCTGTTTCTATTTAAATGTCAAAAATACGTACAATTTCTATATAGAAGATACTAGTGTCCCTGGCTAATTACTTCTCTTTATGAAAACTAGTAATAAAAGTTGAAAAGCAGAGGTTGACTATTGTACAGATTTCACAAAAGGAAATCTGAAAGAAAAACAGAGCTCTGTATGTATTGTTTATTCATCAGTGCTAATGCTGGCATTAACATGATAATGTTAAATGTTTCAATTTAATTGTCTGTAGAGATAAAATCTAACTTTTCTTTTAAGGCCAACCTCTTATTTTGGTTCAGTCATTTAATGCAGCCAAATCACAAGATGTCTTTTTTGACAACATGGTCATTCAGAGCTTTTACTGATACATGCAAAATCTGATACATGCAAAATCTACACAGACACAGGTATTATAGTTAACAGTCTTAATTACTACATTTCTGTACACTTCGCAGAGTACTAATATCTTAACATTTTCTTAATACAACAAGCATACACACAATGAACACAGAACTTGGGTGATCAGATACATCACTACACAAACTCCTCCTGAACAGAATTTACACTGAAAAATTACTAACCTTGTAGGTAAATATAAACCAGTTTTAAAACTTCCAAATATCTGCACCTGAAACACAAGAACACGATATATGAAAACCAATTTTCAGGCTTCAGAAGACAAACAAGTTCTACTAAGTTGCTTGTAAAGGGTGGTTATTGCTACCCTCCATTGGTAGATTTTGGTATTGCTAACAGGCATATTATGAACAGAAGTACTCTTGACTGATATTACATCTTCAATGTAGTACAAACAGCTAAACTTCATTTTTATTACTCACAAACATGAATAACTTTGATTTTTTTATTACAAACCTTCTCTGTAATGTACAAATTTTCACTGTGACCAAATTTGGCAGAATCCATAAGCCAAACCATTTTTAAACACTTACAAAATGACAAAACATAAATTCTGTATCAGTTTAATTTCTTTTTTGCTTTCATAAGTCAAGGTACACCTTTCAGCTTTTAAACACATCTTCTAAGTTTAATATATTTCTTTGGCTTTGCCTACTGAAAAAAAAATATTCACTATCCTTTTTTTTCTCCCTCTGAACTAGAGAGCAAGCAGCATCACTTTGTCTATTTCTACTTAAATAACAAAGTTTCAGAAAGTTTCGTGTCCCACAGATTTAGTTGATTGTGCTGGACTTTTCCTAGTACTGGAGGTTTAAATGATTAGGTTTCCATTGTAAGATGTCCAAAACCACCTTCTCATTAACTAAGCCAAGCCTCCCAGGGAGGTCAGACTCATACTGTAAGTCTCAAAGAGGAACTAGTGAAACTTCAAAGTAAAAAATATGTAAACATTCGGATCCATTTTCAACCAGATAGTCTTCTGTTGTGTCTCCTGAAGCCACCTCACAGATTTGTGTATTATGCTGTAATGAGTCTCATATACTGGTTTGATTGCCACCTATTTGTATGTCAAGTGTCCCACTTTTTATGTTTTTCTCTTTCAAGATAAGTAAAAGGGGAAGACAGGAAAAGATGTTTTGCAAGTTCAGTGTCTTGATACTTTAGTAGACTAAGGAGCAGTATCAGTGGTTCCTCTTGATTATTTTGTATCACTTCTCTCTTTTTACCCCCTCAGCCCCAACAAAAAGCACATATGGGCAGCAAATTTAATGTTAAAAGTTCATAGCTTCTCAAACTAGAAAAGAGATACCATAGAGCTAACATCAATATTGCACTAGACCTTAACAAAAGCATAAAGGCATCACAAAGCTAAGAATGTAATAATTATTACTATTTTTAATCCAGGATAATAATAAAGGCATCCTTTGTCTGGGTTGAGTCAAACCAGATTTATTCGGCCACCAAAAATATCTGAAAAGTGCTTTTGCACAATAAAACAGCCACTGATGGTTCAGAAAAAACTAAATGTGCTTTCACATTATCCAATTAACTAGTGTGTTCAACTCAAGAGCAAAAGGAGTCTTTATTGAATAAACAACTCTGAAAGTATTCATAAACTTACTGATACAACATATATGACCTTTACTGAAAGGAATGAGACAACATCTGCTGTTGTACAATGATTTGGAGTATGAGAAACACTGCATTATTGTAAAAGAAACCCACACCCAGACTTCAATCCTCCCTCATCAAATCTGGAGATGCAATAGTGGAGAAATGTGAACAGAAATTTTAAAGGATCTTGATTTGTTACCAAATCAGAATTGAACTGTTGAAGCTCTATAGCCCTGTACATATTTAAAGCACCCCAAACACAGGATGCTGTTATGACTTGAAGGATACGAGCACTAGTTTTTGTGGTGTGCTAACACTGCCGATTATGGTTTTATTCCATGTGGAATGAGTTATGTATTTACATACGTAAGATAACTTATGACTTAACAAGTATCCAGTGAACTACTTCTGTATGTTGTTGTTACTACTTAGTCTACATTTCTGCTAACTTGTTCATATTCAATTCTAAAAAATCCCTCCATCAGAACAAAAAATATATTGGTAGTGAATTTCTAAGAAGAAATAGAATTAAGTAGAATTTTCTGAAGTTCACCCAACTAAATAGAGTTCATTTTTCTATTTCCATTCCAAATCATAATGTTTTCATACCTTAAGTGTGTGAAGTATGCACTGTTACCTCTTTTCAGGTCTACAAGGCCATTTAGCACTCAAATACAAAGCTGAGAACATTAAGACAAATGTATCCTAAATTCCACTGTATAAGTACTTATTTGTTCCATATCAAAATTGTCATACTCAACTGGTCAAAAAACTTTGTCTTAAAATGCTTTCATTTAACATTTTGCGTTGTTCAGTATCAGTGTAATTAAAGCCTTTCTTATGGTCAGAGCCTTGCTGATGCCAAGAACACTTCTCACTTACTAGGAATGTTTCCTTCTAAGCACATTCCCTTGAGTAAGAGCAAATGACACAATTGCTAACTTCTATAAATAAAGTAACAGTTTAGGATACCTAGTTTTACTCCCCCTCCATCTGCTTTTTCAGCCTTTTCCTAAGTGGAATGGGGAAAAAAAAAAAAAAAAAGCGCACAGACACATTCCACACACTTTATACATTTAGATTCATGAAGCCTGATTTTCCTTTTCTTGGCATCTTATTTTTATAGAGTATGCCTTACCTCCATGTTATGTGAGAAACTACAAACTAAATGTGTATGTTCAACTTACAAGTTTATTTTAGCTGGATTCACTACATCTATGACTCAAAAAGAACAGCTTAAACATTAACTTATCACTTTACACTACAGCTAAAGCTGAGGACATTGGACCAGATAACACTCCACCTTCCCAGGGCATGTACTCGAAGCTTACAAGTAGTTAAACCAACACAGATTTCCAAAAGGTTAGTGATTAACTCAAACTACTGAAAAATTACAAAAAACTGTCAGCAGTTCAGTTCCCAGGCAGATCTGTAAAGCAAGTTTGAGAAAAATAACACTACAGTAATTTCCAGTTTATAACCTGGCGTGCTGTTGTCAGCATTCAGTTCCCTCCTAGCCTCCAGAAAACAGAAGGGTATGCAAGAGGAGAATTCTTCCTTGACGTAACAGCAACAGACAAAATGCAGAGTTTGTCTCTGAAGAACAGCCACTGATTTGCAAAAAAGGAACCGGCATGCTCTTGCTCTCCAATACTTGCAAGAACAGCAAAGAAAGATGGACATGGCAGTTTTAACTGGCACTAGTTGAAGAGTGAACTTCAGTTCATGGTGTGCGCTGCTTCTCAGTCAACATTACAGCTAAGCTCAGTGGTCATATGTCACTGTGTGGAAAGGCTTGTAATTTGCTTCCTCTTCTTTAAAAGATTATGGCTACAAAACCCAGTTTCAGTAGCTTAAAGAAAGAGTATTTTCTGAAGCCCCTGAAGTGATATATATATATAATTTTTAATATTAAAGACCTAGCTTTTACAGATTGAGTCTGTCCTACAAACAGCACCAAGTTCTGGTGCCACAATCATAGTATTAGTGGTAACAATGAAAGATCCCCTGGTAATAATCCCATTCACCCCATCACACTAGTTATGTCTGCAGCCCACAAACCTGTCTAGGAAATAGCAGCATCTTCTCTAGGCAATGAGTTACTCTGGTGAAATCAGAAGCAAACAGTTATTCTGGTGAAATCCCCAACTACAAGCCTTGGGCAGGGTGTACCACGGCAAGAACTGTTTCCTACCTGCACTGGTCCCCATACTATTGTCTGTCAGACTGGAATCGCCCACTCCTGCTCTTGATTAGGGATTACACCACTGTTTAACAGGGTTAGACAGCAGCTACACAACACCTGTGAGATATGCTGAAATCTCTTGCACTGTTTCCTTGTAAAAGTTATTTGCTGTGCTCCAATTGAAAATGACCAGCCACATGTAGTAGTGGCTCTGTCAACTCCCTCTAAGTGTGCAAAGGCAGTTGACACTGAGCGGAGCGTGGTCCTTCCGCACTATACGTTACTAATATGTTGTTCATAACAACGTGGATCCTCTTGAAAATGTATGTTCTACACACAAAATCACACATCACATACACAAAGCTTATACAGAATTCATATTCTGTCATATTCTGTCAGTTTCCAAAAACTCATTCCAAAATCAGGCTAAGATCTGAAATGAACAGTGGGTTTAAGTCACTAACGTCAAAACACTGTATCTAACAGTGCCAAGATCAAAGCGCGTTTCTTATACTATAGATTCTGCTGCTCTGGTTTGCCATCCCAGCTAACAAGTCCTTATTTTCAGATACTGCTATCTACAGATAGATGACTATGGCTACAAATCTGCATTCTAGAAATGAACACCATGTTAGTTATTTGTATAATTAAGCTAGATTCAATTATGCTAAAAGTCCGACCGTGTCCCCATAAACTACCTTGAGTTGTAAAAGCAACTTCTCTACTTGTCTTTAATTCAACCTTTATTAAAAAGAGCACAGCTCTGCACAAGAGAAACTCTTGTTTCAACTGACTAAAGTACTAGCAAAAATCTGTCTTTGGTAGAAAGAGGCATTAGAGGTATTATATATCTAATAGATACATATAGAGAGATCTACAGACTTGTTTCTTTCTGTACAAAAGCCTGGTTCCTTTACATTTGTAAGATATTTGAGCTTATTTTAACAGCATTTCAAAAATACCACAGTCTACATAACGTGGCATTGGTGGCATTGCACCTCAATAGACTTCCTCAAGAAAGAAGGTCTTTGGACTAGAAGCTCTGCTATAGATTTTTTCAGACAAGCCATGAGTTTCAGAAGGTATTTTTTAACATCACATTTTACAAGCACATGCATGCCTGATACTTCCTCCTTAATCTTAGTAAATAAATATTAATGAGACTAAGTGTTGCCACTCCTCATGCCCTTCCGTTGACTATACTAGGTCTAGCTTGGTTTTGGTCCCATGTGCCAAAGAAACCATTAACCTGTATTATTCTAGAAATAAAATACTATCTTTCTCATTGGACCAGCAATCCTCCTGGCTTTTTTTAATTAAAAAAAATAAACAGTATTTTCAATATTCAATACATCACAAAGTAAAGAGGCACAAAATGTTGCTTTTATATATTAACAAACAGAAGAGTGTCCTACTCACGTCTGCATTAGGCCAGAGCTCTTTGATAACGTTTTCTATCCTGTTCACCACTTCCATCCGCATTCTCTCTTCTTCAGGTCTGGGAGACATATACTTATAAAAGTCAATGATTTCTTCATGAAGACTAAGAAAGAAAAAAAAAAAAAAAGAGAGAAGGTCAGAAAAAAAACACACCAGAGAACGAAATACCAACTACTCTAATCAAACATTCTTTTTAAGCTCCTAGTTACCTATTTAGCTAAGAGGCAGTGTGAGAGCAGCATGCAATTAAAAGAAATCCAGATTCACAAAGTTTTGTAATCTTCATGTTAGTTTCTTGCAACAGAGGTCAATATTGCACTGCGTTTGCCAAAAGCATGGAAACAAACCTAAATCCAAGTGCCTTCAATTCATATTGAAAAATCACACTCTGTATTTTAATGCCAGTGGGACACAGAAATGGTTCAGTGTTCAACTACGAATGCAGCTGTAAGCACCAAGTACAGACTTGGCAAAAACTTAAACAGGAGGTTTTCAACCCCTGCTTCCCTTGGCACCAGTTGGGTAGCTTCAGGCCTCCATCTGTATTCAGTACTCAGTTTTTTCAGAAGTTGATAGTAATTGTGTCAGTGCTAGGGCTGGAAAAACTGACTTTTATTGCTTAGAGAAGATGCATAAACCAAATATGCACTCTCTCCCCATAACAAGAAAATAAGTAGTACACATGCAGCAGTGATGGCTCAGAAGAATAAGTGATTGACAGTTAAACCATATATTTGACAGTTTACCATGTTAAATGTGCTTCTCACAGTCGGTAAGTTATGTTTAGATTGCCTATGATTAGAGCTGAAATAAAAATTTCTTCATACATTGCCACAAATTTCTATGCTGCTATAATACCATAAACACCAGGACAATCATCTTGACTAAAAATGTAGTTTTAAAGATATAACCCTTTAATTCCAGCAAAATGTGAAGGCACTCTGGCACAGCAAGCTAAATTAATTTTGTTTGTTTCCTGCAATGACCATTACAGTTATTCTTTTTAAATGTATTTTTTCTAGTTACCAAGTACAACTGAATCTTTTCTTAAAGCTCTGAGGGACCATCAGAAGAGAGCAATTTAATAAGAGCAAGCCCATAGATGACATGTGGAATCTAATAATTCCCCACTGCACACACACTTAAATAAATCAAACTTTAATAACTGGAAGTTGTACACAGGTATCAAGAACCAGATTGAAATATCTGAAAGTTGTATTTAACGGAGTCAGGGTAGGGACAGAACCCAAACCATCTGCACCATGTTCTTCAGTACTGCAGCATTATGAACAACACAAGCTCCTTTCTCTCAAGAGAAATGAAATACGCTAGTTTTCATTGACCATTTATTGGAATTTTACACACCCAGTTAGGGAATAATCATTAAAGCCTAACAACTTGAGATGGGCACCACCACAGGCTCTCTATAGCTAACACAAAGAGAAAAACTCCTCCGACAAATTCCTCCAAAGGGAAATCCAGCCAGATACCAAATTTAACTGTTCTAAATCAACCTTTGGAGTAGCTTCTCCTCCTTTGACACCTACAGAGGGAGGCTTACAAATGCTTCAACTTTAAAATATAACAACCCCCCTTCAGAAGATCTCACGCAAAAAAAACGCAAGACACCATCACATTGCCCCCTCCTCCCATTACCGACATACTGGCACCAAGCCCTGTTAACCCACAACATCTCCAGCACCACAAGGATGTTCTGAACAACACCACTGCAATATTCATACATAAATGCTGTTTCCAGCATTTCTTTTGACATGGCTGAGAAATCTCTTACCTCTTCCTACGGCTGCTCCTTTGCTTTTTCTTAGAAGCTTACAACCTGGGGTTAACATGCACATTCCAAAGCACCACTGCCATCCCTTATATGGGCACCAATTCCTTTCCCTTTGGCTTTTCAGCCATCTCCTGTTCTACTCTTCACTGCTATTCAACGTGTTGGCACTTAAACCTTCTTGCAGCTATCCTCCCATTGCGGAAACTGAATTCAGATGAGAATGCGATAAAGGACAAGTTGAGCACTCCAACAACCAAGCTCACTCTCATTCCCATCACCAGTCACACAGACTGACTTGCTATTTTAGTCTCCACACAAGGTAACATTCACAAACAGGAGCAACAAGGAAAATAGGCCAAAAAAAGGAAAAAAAAAAAAAAAAAAGGATAATGAAAGTCTAGAAAACACCAATTCTTTTTCAACTGTAATTCGGCGAACCAGCTTCCAGGAAGACCTGGGAGTCAAACCAAGGCTTCCTATCATGTCTGGCAAACTCTCTGCTTCCTTTGTGGTCTACACTGTGAGGAACTGATAAACAATACAGCCCTGTTTCTGCCTGTGTTCCTCTGGACTAGCTGGAACAGTCTGGTAACATCCACAAAGCACAAGATTTGCCCCAGAGCCATGTTTCTAGCAACAGAAGACTGAGTAAGACTGAGTGCAGCATGCACTGCGTGCACTAAGGAGGGGCACCACTTTGTCTGACGGTACTTAACAGCACAAGACTTGCTGGGATAATACCAAGGGACTATCCCTGGAGAGAATTTCATGTATAGCAGAGCACAAGTCCATACTGCCCGTCATTAGTGGACCCAGCTGCTGCTTTACAGGAGTTAGTTGTTCCTCTGTCCCATAAGGGAACTTTGAAAGAACAAGGCAATCAGAAATGAGGTCCCTGAAGTGCACAAAGGGCCAAGCCATATAGACACTGCAGTTCTCAGGGCACTTCTCTCTATTAACTCCACTGACACTCTTAATTGTGATAATTATATCAATTGGTGCATTCTGTAGAAGCATGAAAAAAAATAAATGATGTGTTGTCAGAACCAGACGTATTCCTTTTTCTAAACATAAATAACATATGTACTGATCACTTCAAATGAGATCCTTTCTTTTTCTTTGGCAAAACAAAAAACTAAGCAGCACACAAACTCACAGAAACTTCCGTTACACACGCACCAAATGTTACTCAACCACACAGATACAGGAAAAAAAAGGAAATTTGAACTTTTTCTACAATAGAAAAAAGACTTAAAGACCACTAAAGAAAGTCCCCATCAGCACACCAGTTGGAAATAATACAGACATCTCTGTGTTTCATCCCCTCCAACACTCCATGCTGCTAGGAACACCTGTGCTGCACAGAGCTGCAGCACGCAGAAGGCAGGCAGAGGCTGTAAAGGCTCATGACAACACCTGGAACTGTGTTTTCCTGCCCAATAATGGCTGCTGCCAAGAAATAAGCGAATGATTCATTAAAGCTGAGACAAGCAGAAGTAGCCACATGCAGATTTCAGAGCAGGACAACATGACTTAGAGACGTGACTCCAATTAATGTGGAGTTAACTCAAGCTGTATTGAAAATTCAAACTCAAGGTTATTCACTGTCTTAATCAACATCTATTATAGTCGCTGTTTTTCAAAACAATTTGTTTGGATTAACGGAGTCTATTTACAAGAGTCTCTAGTGGAATTTTATATCTTTAGCTGAAATGAAGATCAAAGAGACCAAGAAGTTATTCTTGACATTGTAACATTATTATTTAATGCCATTACATTCATTAGTTATTTTAGATAAAAGTCCTTAAAAGGAGACCTGTTTTTAGAAGGAAATTACACTGTAATAAACCTGATTTCACAATGGAGAGATAGATACTTCATTTGGCTTTATGGTCATATTGAAGTACATCAACACCTACTTAGGATACAAGACTTATTCATTTGGCTTTATGTTCATATTGAAGCATATCAACACCTACTTAGGATACAAGACTTATTTAGGATGCATGGCCAGAGTTCTCCGCAATGCATATGAGCATTGATTTACTGCATTTATTACAGCAAATAGCAGTACATGAGCAGGTCTGTTTTATTTTCTTTTCCCCATGTGTTAAGATTTTCTGAAGTACAGGACAGTCTCTTATACTCTTCTCTAAGTATGTTTTAAAACCAAGTACTAGCTGCATCACTCACTGTTTTCATGCGTGCTAAGCTGATTCTACCAGAATTTCACAGACAGAACAGAATTATAGAGAAGGGAAGCCACTACATTCAATTTATTATAGTGCCTGTTAGATAAACGTAACAGATAGTGACACATCCTTAAAACATGAATCATGGCTGCAAAAGTTGTCATCACAAGGACTTCCCACCATAACATCACTGAATAGCACCATGAAGAATGCAGCTCTGCTAGATTCAAGCTGTTCAGGTGAAAAGCCACAGCTTTTGGTGCAGATGCAAGCGCTATGAAACACAGCGCCTCATGTTTCTGTCCTAGTTTGATCACACTTTATTGTGCAGCAAAACTTATGGGCTCTAAATGTGCAACTCAGGACTCTCAAACTAGTTTATGTATATCCAAGATATGATTCTGGAGAATGAATCTTACTCCACCTCTGGCAATCAATTAAAACATAATCATGTATGAACAAAATGTTATTTCAGTTTTATATGCAGAGCACACAGGTACGTGGACAGGCACACAGACTCTGCTTTGGTTCCCTGACACAAAAAGCAGCACAGCTCACTATAGCTTTAAGTCCAGACCTGGAACCAGGAGCAATACTGGGAGGCATGTTCCTTTGTGAAACATAACTGAGATACTACAAGTTTCACTTCCCTGCACTAGAATCCTGACACAGACTGAACGACCACCATGCTGGCTGGTGCCCGGCGCTCCCTGCCTGAGCAGCCTGGCTGAGCAGAGCAGCCTGCGAGATACAGGTAATCTGTGTGGCTTTGCTTCATCACAGGAGAGTAGTTAAGTGTTGCCTTTGCATGCCAACATAGAGCATTATACTAACCAGAGTAATTAGTTTTCATTGAAAAGTTTCCTGCTTTTGTCATTCAGGAATTGTGTTATACTTCCACTCTCCTCTGGCTCCTCTTCACTCTTCATTTCACAGGAGAAATTATGCAGGCATGCATGTTCTAATTTCTCTCACCAGGGTGTTACCCATAGCTTCTGCTCCAACTGTTAAAAATGACTGGGTTAAAAATTCTGCATCTCCAACCCAAAGAACTTCCTCTGCCCTGGACATATATACTCCTTTGCACAGGAAATAGTATTTGCAACATCACAGAAGATAATTTAAAACAATGTATATTAGCCATATGCAACAAAAAAAATATAATATCGTGCTACTGCCCTACAGTTTATTCTTTGGCAGGATTTTCTGAAGAAAGCTTTATTTTTGGAATGACAGAAATCTAAATTATTTAGCATGTCTGTGGATGGTGGGCAGAAGCAAGCAAAAAGCACACAGCTTTTGCCTTCCCAAACTATGCTTTAAGATTAATCACTTTTGATGGAACAGTTTATTGATTTAATATTCACAGTTGGATGGGATATTTGCAATGTACCCTTGTAGCACCAAATAAGCCTTTTGTACCTGAATTTTCTTTGGATTAATAACTCCTATAGAACAATGTTTATCTGCTGCTACCATTTTAAGTCTCCTCTGGAGAAAAAAAAAGGAAAAAAGCAACAAAAAAAAATATTGTTAAGTATCAGGTTTATATTTGTCTTTGGGGAAGAACATAAAGGAGGAACTTGAGATATGTTAACTTCCTGAAAGGACCATTACTTAAGAGTTCTAACTACATCCATGCCTTCACTCACTAGCTTCAACCAGGGTGAATGCTATAATCTTAAAACTGATCCAGGTTATTTCTCATTAAAAATCCCAGGCATATTCTTTAGTCAAGAAGTAATAGAAGAGACTCCCTGGTGATGTAGAATTGAATATTTTTTGTCTGTTTATAAATGGCAAAGTGTGTTCTGTCTTCTAAAATACACTCAGATGTACTGAGTGTAATTTTTCAAACAGAAATTTGTCTTTTAAGAGGAAAAGAAGTCCTACTGCATCTTAATTATAAATCAGATCCTTCAACTAGTCCTACCAACAAGCAACGTGAGGTATAACTAACTCTGATCAACTGATCAACTGGCTTTTACACCCACACCATAGGCATACTCAGTCTTGTTCTCTATTTTTACAGCATTTCCAGCAAAAACATCAAACGCCAACTTGAAAGAGCATTTTGAGAAGTACCCTTATTCCCGTATCTTGTTGTTTGGTTGGGTTTTTTTTAAATTATACTGTACATAAATTATCTAGCAGACTCACTACATGTGTGGGAACAGCCTTCTGTTTTCATTCCTGGAAAGTATCTACAGATCGTCCCATTGCTGTAAGCAAGGGCTGTCAGTGTCTGTTGTTTCTCTTTTCCCAGGCCATAGGCTGCCAAACACAGGTGCATTTTGCTAACAGAGGAGTGAAAAAAAAAAGATATTAACAGAAACTGCTACCTCAACTTAGCTGAAAGAAACAGTACTAAAAAAAGCACAAGACAAAGCAGGAGAGAAAAGTTTTGTGCAGGGAAAACTAAACGGGAAGAACAGAGATGGGAAATCGCTGTTTTAATTCACAATGACAAAAAGGCTACAACTCCAGTAGTATTTAATTATCTTGAAACATACCAGTAATTCCAGCATGTCCTATGAAATACTGCTTCGATGTTTTTCTGTAGCTCACTTGTAGAGAAGTATTAATCTGTTGGAACAGTTGCAGATATACACCAGCTACACATTTTGCAACCTTCTAATTTTAAATAGATATATATTTCTTAAAAACCTTTAAGTGTAACTGCTAGCATGCACTTCATACATTCTGTAATTAAAATGTGAGGTAAATTTCCAAACAGCTAAAACCACAGAGAAGTTAAAGGTATCTATTTTCTACAGTAAGGAATTAGCAATTCCTCAGCCTGTCAAAAGTAACTATCAATAGTAGTTCATTTATATTATCTGGATTTTCTCAGTAACACAGTAAAGTTTGGATCTGTGTTAGGATTGTAACAAAAGTTACAGCCAGCAAATCCCTGCAAGACTTGTGAGTAGGTCTGACCCCTTCTGTACCAGTACAACATGTAGGAGAAGCCAGTTAAAAAAGAAACAAGTGTACTAGATCAGTATTGCAAGTACCACCAGTGGTGTCACTATTCAAGCAGAACAGGACACAGCAGATCACCTCAGTTACTGAAACCACTCCCAGAAAACAATTTCAGTAATAATTTGGAGATCAAGCAAATGCGTCCAGTATACAAAAAAGCGAGCAGAAGGTGCAGCAGTGGAGACCACCTACCAGAGGAGCACAAGAGGGGCACTGCAAGCTTTACAAGCTGCTGAATCAATACCAACTAGAAAGAGCATGTTTCGGCACGCCTGGAGCAGGTGTGTTCAGAGGAGCAAGGGCTGGAGTGAACTATTCCAGCATAAAATGTTCAGTGACTTAATGCCTACAGGCAAATACCATATTATACAAGAAACCAGAGAGGATGTTTGTTATTACACAGTAATTCTCTTTGATTGCTCCAAGGTGCTGTTATGCCAGGAGCTGAAACATTTGGCCAAGCTGTAACAAGAGCAGCTTCAGAAGATCACTAGTTAATTCAAATTTAGATAGATTTTAGCCAAAAAAAACAACCAAACCCAAAAAACAAAACAGTTGCAGCTGATGTATAATGTAATTATAAGACAGCAACAAAAGTGAGACAGTACTGTCCTCACTGCCTAATCTCAAAAACTATCCCGAAAGAGGAAAACCAAACCAACAGCTTGCTGAGGCAAACTTCTCTGCCACCTGATTTTGGAAGCAGAGACCTATGTAAAGAAGCTGCTCACCTCAGATAATGAACTAGTTCTTCAAGGCACAACTCAACATGAAATAGTTCTCCTGTGAGTACTTGCCAAGTATGACTACTACAAGGAAAAAAGCCTGTGGATGAATGAGAGTGAGACACACAAGTCCAAAACAAAACTTGAAGGCTAAGTGATCAAGTACATGAGCTGAATCATCCAACTTAGGAACAGGGTGACATAACTGAGCAAAAATTAACTAAAATAAACTATGAGGGACTGTTTTTTTCAGCCTGGCTCAATCCTGACCCAAGACTGTGTGATTTGCAACCATGATCATTATTCAGATCAAGACAGTGCCTTCACCACACTATGTTTAACTCAATACTTTAACTGACAGTTGTGAAAGCTCAGCAACCAGGAGTACTCCGAATGCACAAGAGACTAAGTCATTGTGCAAGGCACAAGTCCAGAGTAAAACTTCACACAAAGGAGGAATGTCAATGCGTATAAAGGAGTATGCTTTTTGTCACTATTCCTTTGAAACAAACAAACAAACCTAAACAGAACAAGAAAACGTTTCTGTTTATAATACATAAGAAAATATCACCTGTTCCTAAAGTAATAGAGGAAGTTAAAATTAACACAGTGAGACAAAGGCTTAAAAGAAGAAAGCTAAGTTACCACACTTCCTCAGCCTAGATCAGTCACAACATCAAGAGGTCAGGCAAGGTCAACAAGGACTTGCTATCTTCAGATTACACACTGACACAACAGTAAGATCAACACCTTAGTCATCAGACTACAGCAAGATATTCCTGCTTGCTGTATTTTAGAGGTATCCTTACTCTTTATTACAGTATGATATTACAAGAAGGGCTTACCTAGACCTGCTATTTGTGACAGTTTAATACAAGATCTTACATATTTTACTGGGTCTATAAACAAAGAAAATATAAGAAAGCACATGACACTTTAAATGTGAGTACTTAAACCTATCTGGAAGTAAATCTACACTGAGTGAAGATTATGAGCCAATGTTTCTACTTACCTACATACCTCTTCCTCTACTACCCTCACTTACCCTGATTTGTAAGTTTCTAGAGGACTTTAATGCTTGCATTTGACTGTTATTACACCCCATTACTTGCAGAACCACAAAACTGTTTCCTCTATGCTGGCTAACAACATTTTCAATATAGTGTTGGCTATTTCACCCCCAAATAAATCATGCTGACAGGACTGAAGAACGGAGATGCACACACTTTGATCCTAAGCCTCTGCTACCATCGCTTTGCAGTAAAAATCCTCTTAAATGCAACGCAAAAAAAATATAAAAATGCAAGATGCATGCAATGCAGAATGGTAATGGAGAACTCCACACTGTAAAGCCTTCTCAAACAATTGTAGCAAGACTGTGCCTCTTTAGCTACATATTGCTTTTTAAATAATTCAGATGTAGTTCTCATGCCATGGAAGACTTTACAAGACTGTCAAAGTGGCTGATCTGGAACAAGGGCTGCCAAAGAATCTTAATTCTCACCATGGGAGGATGAAAATTAACAGATGTTGCTGATGCACCAGCATAAGACATCCTCAGACCCAGTCATGCAGCCAGTTCATCTTCACACTGAGCTGATGTGCTGGAACCACCCTCAAGCAGCTGGCTCCTACCTGCAACCTACCCTCAGAGCTTCAGTCCCTGGAGGCAGACATGGTACTTGATCAGCTTATGGGCTGCACTGCTCAACCTCACAGATACTTTGTGAGACAGCTTCAAAGGTCAGAGAGACAACCATCGGGGACAGCTAGTAGCAAAAAATCTACACTGAATGCAGCAATACTGATATATTAGTTGGATTATTATGATACAACATGAGTATCACCATACAAAGTTACTGAAAATATTTTAACAGGCTCTAGAGAGCTACAGGAGAGGTTTTTGTACAAACTTACTGTCTATGTTTAGCCTGTATGTGAGGCTAATCTATAGCAGTTGTATCACCCAATGACCTCTCCCCAGCTGAGAAAGGGCATTAGGAAAAGGAGAGAAGATCCATGGGTTGAAATGAAAACAGATTTAGTGAAACACCAAAACTAGTAATAATACTAATGTCAATAAAAAGCACATAAAATTATACTCAGCCTAGTGAATGTACAGCAATCACAAAAAATGGGAAAGCAGTCCTCAGGAGCTGGATGATGAGGGAGCCCCTCCAGGGAGAAAGAGGAGTCCTCTGTCCTCAGTAAACTTTCCCTTTTATAATGAGCATAATGTTTATGGTATTGCATACACCTGTCAGCCAGTTCAATTGGATCAGCTGCCCTAGCTTTTGCCAGCTCAAGCTCCTGGCTGACTCCAAAGGGCTAATGGCCTGCATACCATGGTTAGCCTGGGATGCTATCCCAGCAAAACCACAGCTACAAACAAGAGTTCTGCTGCCTCAATCCACGTCTATCTCTTGCTATGACATCATAAGTTTATAGTAGTCCTGGAAAAAAATCCTGCTGTCTTATCTATTGTAGTTTAAAGTTGCAAAATGACTGAAGTTGAAATTGCTCCTTCTGTAAAGCTTCTTGCAGTCTAGGATAAAAATCTGAAGCCTGCATCCTGCTCACTATTTTCCCCTCTCTTTTTCTTGCTTATAGGAATTTTTTATTTAGCCCCATTTTCCAGGCAAAGAAACAGAAAGCAATATTCAAATATGACCTATATCTTCAGTGCTCTTTGGCAGTTCATCCAAAAAGATAATTAAAAAAGATGAGTGGTCATAATTTAAGAAATCCCAGCATGTTCAAATAATGAATTAACATGTCAAGTGCTCACTAAGAACAGAAACAGTATTTATTTGCTTATAATATGTATTATGCAAATTTTCACTGGTTATGTTGCTGTACCACTATTGGTACCCATAGCTCTCAACACAACATCTAAGCTGGCTTTAGGCCACATCCTGCTCCTGCTGCCAGTTTTAACATCCAGCAAAGAGAGCAGAGGAACCACTGTCTTGCATCCCATGCAACATAAACAAAAAACTTGGAAGCAACAGCCATGTCTTAAATTTTGCCACATGCATTATTTTAGGAGCATATATGCCCTATATTCTGAGTCACCATATTATGAGGTCAATAAAAATAAAAACTTTTATATTATTGCCTACTTTTGATAGTAAAGTTATGTACACGACTTCTCAAAACCTCATTTCTAAGTTTTTCAAATAAGCTTTCATGATACAGGTCTCCATCTATGTGTGTTCCGTAGGACCAACAGTATGATCTCAGACTTCCTGAAACTGACTTTATACTAACAGTTTGCCAATGAAAAATAAGAGCTACAACCCCAACACAGTTTAATATAATACTAATAAAGATTCAGAGTGAGCAGATCCTCTTTTTTTTGAATGCATACTGCTACAGAAAGCACATATCAGCTCTTGTGAATCAGCAAGCACAAAGAGGGAATGACATACTCTTTCTATTACTTAATATAGACATCTCTATCTACCAAAAAAAGTCTGACAGATTTCTGTTCCTTATATAGCCACTCCAAGGTAAATAGGTGTCCAGGTCCCAAGCAGAAGGTAAGAACTGGAGAAAACAAAACATTTCACAAGAATACATTCACATGCTGTTTCCTTGCATGTGTAGAAACCAGCAGGCCCCTGAAGTCCTACTTAAATTGTTTAAACAAACCATGCCGAATTGTTGGCACCATTCCAAAAGTTTGCAAGCCCAAACAATACTATTATGTAATATTTACAGTGTATTTCCTAAAGGTTTCCTCAAACTGCCTTTAGTACAACATCTTCAGCCCCCAGTAAACTTGTTTCTCTTTCCCAACCCCTCCAATAGAAGTAATGTCTTCCTACAGGAGGCCGTGGGGAAATATCCAATGTCACTTCCATAAAGCCCAGCTGACTGCCTCCAAGTGCTGCACAAGCTGTCACAGGCTACTGCCAGGGCTGTGCTGTGCCATGACTCAGGGCCAGACAGAGTGACAGTGGATCTTATCAGACAGATACAAGGAAAAGGATTTACACTCGAGTCACATCCTTGCACTTCTGCCTTACAGCTTACGTATGCAGTCACAGAGTGAGGAGAGAGTACTGTTCTAAGAGGTGGTTTTGAGAAGCAAGCAGGTTTGTGTCTATGAATTTTTCCTGAATAATTCATTTTTACACATTCACATGGTGAATTCAACTGCAACCTATGTTTTAACGTAAATGCCTCACTAGATCTAAAACACATGCAACAAGTCTAACAGAAGATATATTAAGAAGTCACGTACACCCCCCTCCTTGTTTCACCAGAAATCAGAAGTCTGTGCACAAAAATGCTTACTTCACTTACATGAACCATTTGTATGTGCTGAGTAACGGAGCATCAAATCAAGCACTGCCCATGCATTTGATTTAAGCACTGAGGAGTACATGATGAAAAACAACACATTTAGGATTTCATCAGATTTCCCTAAGTTAGGCATTCAGTCTGGCTACATGTTTTGCTGCAGGTACACATAGTTGCTCTGCTCACACTACACTCAGCTCTGTTTCCTTTCTCCAGCCCACATAAAATTCATGCTACAGTGGCTGATGGCATACAAGAGCCTGAGCAAGTAAGAGGTAAAGAGACACAGGGTAAGTTATCTCAGGCAGCCATCTGCGTTACTGTAGCTACATGTCCTCTGGTCAGCTCAGAGCCTGCAGAGAATGAGCTTGTGGCTGCCTTAATGCACTTAGCTTCTTTCAAAAAAAGAGATGAAAAGACATGAGAAGCTGACAAACTTCACATGAAAATAATAGTAATAGCACTTCTGTAGCAAAGACATATGGCTTTAAGCTATTTTCTTCCTAAAGTAGCTATGAGTTTATTTCACGGCATCCTCTGTAATCCTGGGCAACATGCTGGGAACTCTTCTATCAAATAAGCTGAAACCTGCCCAATTCTGCGCCAACCAATTGGGCAGCCTGCAAGTGTCTGCAGGTCTGTGTGCACAACCCTCCTCTGGGGGTCACAGGGTTCTCTCCCTTCCACAGCAGCTTCCATCAGTGCTTCAGAACAGTGTGCATTCAATATTTCAAAAAGCATTGTTTTCTATTTAACCCAGGTTCCTCCTCAGGAGTACACAGGACAGATTTTCCTCCTTAAACTCACACATTAATTGGGTTCTTGTGTTTGGCCAGAGATCCCGTGAAAACTAACCAGCTCCCTACAGGGTCCCAAAATCCACATTTACTACATGGGAACTGCACAGTCTTATGGGTTTGAGTTTTGCTACGCTTAAGGATTCTGGCTTAAGTGGCTCTTATTGTGTAACCTTTAGCTAGGCTCAATCCAAACTCAGTGAAAGCTGTGAAAGTTACTTCAGTATCCCAAATACTTTTTCTTCCTTTATAATTGTGATGCTACTTACATTGCTTACTGTTGCCCTTGGGACACACACAGGGAATCTCCCCTAAAACCCCAACCCCACACATCCTTCTACTGACTTGAGTTTTGCTACTAAGCACCCTGTCAAGGCAATCCAACTAAAACCTCTAAAGAGATGTTACATGTTAAGTCAACAGTAACATCATACACATCCTGCAAAACTTTTCATTCACTGTCTGTGCTATCTGTTCTTTTCAGCACTACTGCCTGTTGACAAGTCCCCAGAGGATGCAAGACACTAAAGCTGAATCCAACTGATGCAAAGCAACTTGTAGGTAGTGCCAGACAGTTCATTCACAGTGGTATTTCAGAAGTCACAAAATTAAGAAGGCCAGAATAGAGCATCTGTAACACAAACATCTACATTATTAATAAAACTGCAAGTCTGAAAATTCAGAATAAGGGAACATTTAAATAGCCCAGAATATGATGTAGGCAATAGCACCATTAACTCTGTGGGAGTGAACACAGGCCACCTGTTGAATGTCAGTATTTCAATTCAGCACTGGTGAATGTTAGCTAGTATTGTGCATACTATGTGAGAAATACATCTTGAAATCAAAACAAATACTGTTATGGGTTATTTTGTAATTATTTTGTATGTAATTATCTTTGTGTGTATAAATAGCATTAACTAAGAAAGTACATTCCTTAATAAAAATAAAACATGTGAAAAGAAAAAACTCAGATCTGACTGAACAGATCCTTGGCTTTAAACCAAAATCTCTCTTATTTCAACATATTTACGTTACCTAAAACTTCAGACAGCCTGTTACAAGCTGTTATGTGTTTACATAAACTGTCCAACTACCTAAAAATCACAGGACTGCATTTGCAAAGAGCTGATCAATGTAATTGTGATTTCAGAGCTGGTTTTACACAGCTGTACACTCAAGTGACATCCTTGCACTGGAAATATGAATGCCACATGCCAGCTTTCAGCTGTGTTTGCCAGCAAGTCAGAACTAACCTGTCAGAAAATGGGACTGTTCTACAACATCGTTGTATTCAAAGGACTCAAAATGTAAAGTGGTTAACTGAAGAAAATTACAGGTAGGTATACAGGGAAGCGTTGAGAGCCTTTACTATTTCTTCCACAACCTGCATCAAAACAATTAAGGAACCTGTTAACACACAAGTAATCCTGTAATAGAACAGCAGGTAAGTTTTTTCCCTGGTAACTATCAGAACTAGTCAACACATACTTCGGAATTCGTGTTGGAAATAATTCAAAATATTTACTTTAGCAACAACTTCATTTGCTAAGTTACAAACGACTATATCCTTCAGTACTGTCCAGTGTCTCAAGACCCCAGAGAGATGCCTTACAACAGTTTTAAAAAAGAAACTTGTATGCAGGAGCAATGGCAGCACCTCAGTGCACACCACAGGGAAGCTGCATGTGGCCTTGCCAGAAGCCAGTCAGTCACACTGCAACCTTCACAAGACCTAAGCATTTTCTGTGCTTTCCTAAGAGGCCTCAGCTCCTTTTGGAAATGGTCTTCAAAATTTTTCATTCCAGATTTGTTAGCCAACTGCCTCTAAATGCCTTCGGAATAAGTAGCTTTTTTAGAAGCAAACACCGCTCACTTCCATGATTTAGGAAAAACAATGTAGGGATGTATCTCAGAGAGAAGCTACAGGTACTCTGCTTTGAGCAAAGGAAGTACCTAAAACAGAACCTCAGCATCATGTAGATGTAAGCCACAAACTAGACAGTCAAGCCAAATGTAGACCAACACACTTGAGTACGTGTCCACAACCTCCTTCCACTTGGAGTTTGAAACTGATTCAACCAAAATTCTACTCTAGTAACAGATACCACCATGAAAACTTTGGTACAGTTGTTGTCATTATTACTGTCTTACTGAAGCTGACCCTTCCCCCCATCTCCAACATAGGGAAAAGATTTATGGACTTACAAGACGGAAAGAGAAAGACACTCCTAAAAATGTTCTCTCAATCTTCAAGTAAATAAGTAACAAGCTAGAAGATAAACAGAGTCCAAAACCTAAACTGCAAAAACGCAGTACTTGGTATGTTTTGCATACATTACTTTTAAGTTGTGTGGAGAAACTTACAGAAGATTCCAATGTATAGTGACTACAGACTTCAAAACAACACGATTCTGCAGTGTCATTTTATGATTATTATAACCCCAGCAGTAAAGGCAACATGGGAGCGTACAAGAAAATTGGGAGCCAGAGGCAATAAGTTTGTCTTATAAAGTGCCCAGCAAATCTGAATAATAATGTTGACAAATCTTGCAGAACAGAGATTTTGGAAGTCAAAGAGGTCAATGCTCGCAGTGGGAGGGAGGTGAAAGACTCTTAGGTACTAGCTGGGCACATAAAAACGGACACACCAAAATCATCACTAATTTCTAAAATGACCTCTTCTGGTCCTTCAATTGTCACCTTCACCATCTGAACCCTGGAACCAAGGCAGACTTGTTTGTAAAAGGGCAGGATTGGAAAGGGTATTACACCTGCACACACCCCATCAGAAATCCATACTTAACAAGTCAAACCCACATCAACATGCTCTTACCACAGGGAGAAGTGGTATTGCTACAGGTCAAGGCAGAGGTTACATTTTGAAAAGCATGAACTTAAAAACCAATAATTTTAAAGCCACAGAAGTTACCAAATGGCTTTTATCCATGGCATCACCCATATCAAAAGCCATCCTTGTGTTTAAAAATGGGGGGGAAGAAGGAGGGCTCAGAACCATTTCCAGGTAAACAGATGTTTGCCTTGGCTCAGTCTCTGTGGGCTCATGCAACACCGACTGATGAGACCTAAGCCAACACAAAAACACTACAGACAAAATAATCAGATCAGCACGTGCATTCCACAGTCAAGAGATCCATGAAACCATTAATAATCCCATACTGAAATCCATAATACTCTATACATCCATGCAAATTCGCTTCTGAGGGCAAGTGCCACCATGTGTGCACACCTTCTCTGTCAGGTCTGAGAAAACAGACTCCCCAGGTAATTACCCAGCCTACACTTTCTTTTAACAGCAGCAAACTATTATTTTTTTTAAAGTTACAGCTCCTACGACGCCTGTGTTGCAGGCGCAGCACGAAGCTGCTCAGGCCGGGAGGGCGGGTGCCTGTGCTGCCTCCCCCCGCGCCGCAGCCCCGCCGGCCCCGCCGCAGCTGCCCGAGCAGCAGCGGCGGCATCGGACACCTCAGCAACGACAAAAAGCAAAGGACACCCGCCAAGCGAGCGGCGGGGTGACAGCGGAACGCTTGTGCTTCGGCAGCAAGGCGCGGTACCGGGCGAGAAGCGTGGAACAGGCCCCACGTGCACCGGCGGTGACAGCAGGAGCCTGCGAGCAGCTCCCGTCCCCTGCGGACAGCCGTGCCCGCCCCAGCCGTGCCCGCCCCAGCCGTGCCCGCCCCAGCCGCACGCACACGGGCACACGCTGCCTCCGGCTGCCGCCGCCACCAAATGCGTTTATTCCCGGAGAAGTCCCCCGGCTCCTCGGCCGCCCCGGAGGGCTGGCCGCTCGGGGCCGCGGCGCAGGAAGGGGCTGCCCCGCCGCCGAGCACCGCCGGGGCTCCCCAGCGGCCCGCGCCCACCGCTGACAGCCCGGGCAGCCGCCCGGCGCCCACCGCCCCACCTGCCCCCGCGGCCCGGCCCGCCCGCCCGCCAGCCCCGGGCCTGGGCCGCGCCCCGCCGCCGCGCCTCAGGTGCCGCGGCCCAGCGCCCCCCGCCGCCACACCGCGCCGGCCGCCCCGGTACCGCCGCCCGGCCCCGGCGTGCGGCCGCGCTCCCCGCGCTGGCCCCGGGGCGGGGAGGGCCCCGTCCCCCGCCTCCTCCTCCGGAGGCCGGGCCGGGGCCAGGCCCGGCGCTGCCCGCTGCCCTCTCACCCGCCCGCCCTCCGACCCGGCGCCGCAGCCGCGTACCCCACGACTCCCTGGCTGTAGTTCCTCTTCTTCCAGGGGGTGCCGGTGTAGAGCGGCTCAGCCAGGCCAGCCTGGGCCCGGGCGGCCGGCTCGTCCCCCAGGGCGGGGGCCCGGCCCTGCCCGGGGGGCCCCAGCAGGAGGCTGTAGTTGAGCCCGAAGGTGCTGGCCTTGTTGTCGCGCTTCCTCTTGTTGCTGGCGGCCGCGGCGGCGGCGGCGGGCGGCCCCCCCCGTGCGGGCCGGGCCCAGGCGGCGGCCCCCGGGGGCGGCGAGGCCTGGTGGTGGCTGCGGTTGTGCTGGTTGTTGGCGCTCTCGAGCGGCAGGAAGTCGGGCTGGGGGTCGGCGCGGGGGGCGCGGTACATGCCGGGCGGGGAGGCCGGGCCGGCCCCGGCGGGGGCGCTCTGCTGCTGCTGCTGCTGCTGCTGCTGCTGCTCCTGCTGCTGCTGCTGCTGGAAGTAGAGGTTGCGGACCCCCTGCGTGGTCTCCCAGATCTGCATCCACAAGCGGTTCGAGGGGCCGAGCTGCTCTGGCTGGAACCAGGCGATCCGGGGATCCATCAAACGGGGACCCACCCCGGCTGCCTCCGCTCCCCGCCGGCCGCCGACGCCGAGACCCTGTCACCGGGTCCCAGCGCTAATGGCGGCTCCTATGGAAGGGCAGCTCCGCGCCTGCCTGCTCGCTGCCGTCGCTCCACAGCCCCCGCCCCTCCTGGCGAGCGCGGCGAGGCGGGGCCCGGCCGGGCCGGCACACGGGCCGCGCGCAATGGAGGGGGCGGCGGCGGCGGGGCGGGCGGCGGGGCTGCCGTGCCCCGGGCCCTGCCCCGGCCCGTCAGCCGCCGGTCCCGGCCTTCCCTCGCCCCCCTGCCGCCCTGCCGGCCCTGCGGCCGGGGCGCTGGGGAGCGGCGGCTCCTCTCGTGGCAGAACCGTCCCGGTCCCGAGGCGGCTCGACCCTCAGCGAGGCGCGGGCTGCCGGGAGCCCAACCGGCGGAGCCCAGCGGGCCGGCTCTCCAGGGCTGCGGGGCAGCGGCAGGCAGGGGTTGCGCTCGGAGGACGAGCCGTCCCCCAGGCTCCCCAAGCCCGCCGGCGGCAGGTGCGGGGGAAGCCGGGCTGGGGCGGCGGGGAGGGCGGGCGGGGGGTCCGGCTGCTCGGGGCGTGCGGGGCGCTGCGTGTGCCGGGCCCGTGTGCGTGAGGGACGGGCGTGCGGCGGCTGCGGGGGACGCGCTGCCTTGCTGCTGCACCGGCAGCTGCCGCTACACTCCCCTCAGGTTGTGGGGGGGATTATTACAGAGTCTTCCTGCCTGTCACTGAGCTCCGAAGGAGCGGCAAGGATAGCCCAGGCGCCAGGCTTGTCACAGCCAGTGCTTCTGCAGGTAGAGACATCACCGCCCGGCAACCGGCAGCGTTTCTGGTCAGATTCGGTTTTAGTGTTTTCATGCTACAGCCTTAAAACATCTTTAATATCAGCCAGAAAGTTTCCAGCATACTGCATCGAGGGCTGGGTGGTACCAGGAATTTCATGTTCCTCTGACATAAAAAATGCAAATAAAAGTGTTTCCATTCACAAACTTCTTTTAAAAACCAAGACACAGAAAATTGAGCATAAGTCTAATAAAGGATTTCACGTTATCCTTAAGGAGGTAACAGGAACAGAAAAAAAAAATATCTGTTTTTTGTTTGGGTTGTGTTGTTCGGGGTTTTTTTTTTTTCAAAAAAAGGCTAATTCTGCAAAAAAGAGTGACTTATTCTACACTCATAGCACATAAATATGAATAAGTGTTGTTGTAGGAGTGAGGTTTATTAATACACAGGATTCCTCAGGAGCAGCCCTAGTCCCAGGCAAATAAAGTGAGGACAACACAAGTGGTGTGATACCACAGAGGCTTCGGATCAGGGAGTAAACCTACAGGGTATCATGAAAAAAAAAAAAGGGGGAGTGGGCAGCAGCAAAAACCCACCCCAAAATCAACAGGTGCCTCCCCCTCTTGAATAAAGTCAAAGTTATTTTTTGGTCATGATTTTGAACTTTTAATTCTTTTATTTAATAAGAAAGATAACTTTTCAGAAGAAGTTTAGAAATATCATTTGTTTTCAGCCGAGTCAGCCATTCTTCAGTTAAGTTCTCTAAGTGCCTTTTACTCTCCTCTAATGGGGCAGGGAGGAGGGAAGAGGCCAATGCAATTTTCCTTAAAAGCTCAAAAACAAAACATCATCTTGTCAGAGGAGGAAGAAAATAAAGAATACTCGCAAGGATTTCTTTGTCCAAAAAGGAACACACAAAACCAGGAGAAGGCACACTGAAATCCCAATGCATCTTGAAAAGTGGTACAGGTATTTCTGGGAGTGCCTCACAAGCCCAGGGCTGCACCAGGACCCTCTGCTGTGTGGAGAGCAAGTAGCAGCCACAATCATTCTTACAGAGTACAGATTTCTACAGTAGTATCTTATTCCAGTTCACAAGCACTTTGATTTAAGCCCTTGATGTGACAGTAACTCAAGGGGTTCCTGAAACCCAGATCTGAAAGGAAAAAAAAAAACATCTTACCATATCCTTGGAGTGCAAGTCTCAACCTATGTTTTTATGTGGTCATTGGATTAAGTTTGACAAAATGCCTCTCACAGAAACAAATAACTTGGGAAAATAATGCAGACACAAAAGGAGATTCAAGTGACCTAAATGCATACTAGTTTTCCTGGAAGGTACAACAGTTAACTGTTTGAATTTATTTGGAAATTAGACCCAAACCCCCAGCACTCAAGTAAAAAATTCTTCAAACAGAAAGGCTCACCATGTTTCAGCTCTTGTAGAAAAAGTTCAAATTCCTTAATCTGCTGTGACTGTCAAGAGTTCTCAGTTTTTGCCAGTTACACTAATACTATATGTCTTAACAATGTCCAGCACAAACTGTATTGAGATTGTTTGCTCAATTCATCTCTGCCAGAAAGGAACAATTACGTTATTTTTAATAACCACTACCACTGCCTGAATTTGAATTTGCAACAGTAAGTGTAAGCCTAGACATTTCTATCCAAGCCTCTGGAAATGCTTTTACTGAAAATTAGTACGGAAACAAAACTGGGGTTTATGCACATTTTTAGTTGGTTGGTTGATGTTAATACTCCACAAGATATCCATTTCATTTGTAATACTTAAACTACAAACAGATTTTAAATTAACTTGTTCTCTGTCACAGTTCTCTTTTTGTCATCTTACTGTGCTCTCTTTTTAAAAATATTTTCTCTCAAAATACAAATGTAAAGCCAAGCCAAGTAGTACTGGTAAGAGGTATTTGTGTTTCTCTAAGGCGACAATCTTTAAAAAAAACATACTGTACAAAAAACCCACTATCAGCAGACACCACAGACTCCAAGCAGCTAAGCTATTGGCTGTAAGGTGGCATACAGCCATCTCCTGAATGTCAAGGCACGATGTATGAAAAGTACTTCACAAAAATGCTTATTTAAATCTTGCCACTTGTTTCTTTTCACAGAGAGCAAAAATAAAACCACACAGAGATGATAACTTCTTATCTACACAGCTGGTGATTCCACATTTTGCAGGCTGCAGAGGCCGAAGCAGCAGCAAATGCCACCAGTCCTACTGCTCCTGACCAGGGCAGGGAGCACACAGCCTTCTTTACTCAATACCACAGACCAACTTAAACTCAGCAGCTATTTTGGTATAAAATGTCAATCTGGAGACAGATTTTGTTGTTCTAGGTGTCAGACAGGGAGACAAACAAAGAAGCCATCCACGCTTTCGAAGGATTGCAGTTTTTTAACTGAAGGACAGACAGATGATGCCTTAGGGACCAGTATTAAGTAAAGAAATTCAGTTTCAGATACCTGTTTTAACACCAGTCTTATCTGTGTGATTACGCTGATTAAAATCACATCTATTTAAAATCTCTTTACTTATGCTGCATGTTGTCTAGATCAGCCCAATTTCTGCCACTCTCCAAGTATCTTCAAGATATGACTTGGCCTTCGTGGGTTGTCAAGGATCTTGTCTTTGCCTCAAGCTTACTCTAAACTGAAGTTAACCAGTGCCAAAAGAGTCCCCAAAACATTTAATCTGCACAACGTCATCACTTCTGCTGCTGCCTTAAAATTCCTTAACTGTGTCAGAACAACTTTTATAGTTACAATCTTACAGCTTAGCTCTTCTGTACTTATAAATCTCATCTGGTATTAGGCCCTGATGTAACACTGCTTTAAATCACTGATAACTTGCCTTGTCTTCCATAGAAAAAAGTCTTCAAAAGTTTTCCATGCTTTTCCTAGGAACTTCTGTCTTGCCTCTTACAAGTAGAACGTGCTCTCTAAAATATAAAATTACTACCTGTCATGCAGCCACACCGAGACCAAGTTGCACTAAACCTGTGTCTAGGCAAGTGATAGAGTAAGATTTTCTCATTGAGTGAAATAAAAGTATGGCCATTAAAATACACAGATGGCCAGTTAGTATTAGCTAACTGTAACATCATAGAAATGCCAAAGGAAAAGAAAAGGTTTCATTTTGCAATGGGCTGCTGGCAAGGGCCATTGATTTGGCAAAGATGTTAGAAGATGTGATGTTAGGAAATCACAAATAAACGCTTCATTAATATTAGCAATGAGGTTAACAAAACAACAAAAACACCTCCCAGGAGCCACAGCTTACCTCTCTATCACCTCACACATATCTGCTGAGCTGGGGACAGTCACAGGCTTGTCAGTGCTTCATGCCCTCAGCCAAACAGTCCCACTGAAGTGTTCCAGTCTCCTCTTTCAGTATAAACTCCCAAGAAACCAAAATGTCTTTGCACGTCCTTATTTCTCTTCCAGCTATTAGCTAGGAATGGTCTGTACCAGAAGGTAGCAGCAGTTACTGTAAGCACTAAACCCCATATACTTCCACAAGTGATGTTTCATACTATGCACCTGTCTTACTATGACACTAATGATTTTTTTAAGACATTCAACTAGTTAGTGCATAGGAAAAAAAGAACATCCATGCATTTCTACTGCTGGAATACTTTAAGATCTAAATGACAGTCAGTCTTCCACTTGAAGGAAAAAAACAGGGTCTGATAGATTATATCGAGAAAAACAGATTTTCTAGTGGATGTCCTTCTATATATTTACCTGCAATTTTCAGATTCTTATTTGAAGATGTAGTGCTCCTTCTCATTAGTAACCTAAAGAAATTAATCCCTA
This sequence comes from Apus apus, assembly GCF_020740795.1. Taxonomy (NCBI): domain Eukaryota; kingdom Metazoa; phylum Chordata; class Aves; order Apodiformes; family Apodidae; genus Apus; species Apus apus. Next base: position 14,041,311 of record NC_067292.1, on the reverse strand, counting down.
AACACAAACCAACATACTTCATTGCTCTAACAGTCCCCAGGAACCAGATTCTGACTGCTACAATTGATACAAAATGCAAAGTCCTACACATGGGACAGAGTAATCCCATAAAGTGGAGCAAGCTCTAGACTGCATAGAGCAGCTCTGCAGAGAAGGACCTCAGGGTCCTGGTGGATAACAAGTTGAAGAGAAGTCAGCAGTACACCCTTCAGGTGAAGAAGGCCAACAAAAAACGAGCTGCACTAGCAGGAGCATGGCCAGCAGGCCAAGAAAGCCGATTACTTCCCTCCATTCTGCGCTCATGAGATGACAGCTGGAATACACCATGTCCAGTTTTGGACACCCCAGTATAAGACACAGTAGGGCAGGTCAAGCAGAAGGCCATCAGGATGGTTACAGGGCTGCAGCACATGATGCACAAGGACAGGGTGAAGGAGCTGGTTTTATTGAGCCTGGAGAAGAGGGGAATGTAATTGTTGTTTTCAACTAGTAAATTTAGGTTATAAGAGGAGGTGAGACAGACTCTTCTTGCTGATGTGCAGTCAAAGGACAAGGGCACATTTTGCAGCAGGGGGAAGTCCTACTAGATACAAGGGAAAAAGAAAAAAAAAAAAAGTGTTCACAGTCAGGGCAGATAAGCACTGGAAAAGGCTGCTCAGAGTTGTGGGACTTCCAGATTTGCACTCTTGGAGATGCTCAAGGCCTAGCACAATTTACATGACACCAAAGTAAGACTTGCTTTGAGCAGAGGATGCTTTCCAACATAGATCATCCCCCAGCTCAGTGTAACACCCAGAAAATCAGAGCAGAACTTCCCGTGTGAAAGTTCTTTTAAGTGCTACAAACAAATATTAAAGCCTTTTATCAGGATAATATTTTACTATCTGCAGTGTACAGCAAATATAACATCAGGATTAAAATCCATGCACTGTGCAGTCTTACACCATAATCCATCTAGCTACTCTTTCCTCAGCTGTCCCACTCCAGCCCTCTTTGCTGCCAGCCCCTGCCAAATCCCAGGATAATGTTTCAACTGCTCCATGCTCCTCAGAACTGCCCCAGGCCAGGCTCAATGGCCCTTGAGCCCTCCTGATCCCACACTCTCACTCATCTGACTAGCAGGCATCACATCACACAGTTTATCCAGCTTCTGCAATGTAGTAACAACTACAGAACTTCCAGGCAGCATAGCTGCTTAAACTCATTTTTCACTTTTTCTTGCACTTCACAAAATACCACAAGTCAGGAATTCCTCAAGTCAGTCATTCACAAGTAAACCAGTCAGTTCCTGAGCCTTATTTCCAATCCAAGAGACTGAAATCTAACAAACTGAGCAAATTTGGTCTTTGTAGTTCCATGTCTAATACCGTGGGCAAGATTTTGCCAAAACCTGGATGTCTCTGCTAAGGCAGCATCTTAAGAGAAGAGGGGGAGAAAACCTCCCATTTAAAAAATCGGCATAACAAAATGATTGTGTTTGGTTGTGGGTTTTTTTTCCTTAAAAAAGGTGTATGAAAGGGTTTGCATTCACAGAAACAAACCCAGAGCTTTCAATCTTCATGAATCCGTGACATTTTTTTTTAAATAGCTTCTGTATTTTACAGCTTCAAGTATCACAAATATTTGAAAAAGCTATTTTTAAGCCATTATAAAGTTACTTTCGATAATACCTCAGTACAAAAAAATACTTACTAGGTTTACTACTTCCCTGAATTCAAATTCATCCTGATGTAGAACTACAAGGAAGAAAGTAAACCAGGAGACTTGATTTTCAGAAATACCAATAAAAATAAAGTAAAATCAGGGAGCTGCATATAAGGGTAGGATCCTCTTACACTGATTTCCACAGGAAAAAAGCAATCATACTGAACTTATCATAAATGAATCTGAAACAGTTTTTGATAAACCTCATGAAGTAACAGATCCAAGTGCTAACAGACATCTGTATATTTGTCACACACTTTTCTTGGGTAGCTCACCATAAGTGCCTGTGCAGTTCTAGAAATAAGAGTAAATAGCAAATATGAACATTCAGTCACTGCTCAATTCCCTGAAAAATATCTTGAGCTTTTAAACTTTTGTCTTGATCTGGCACATAACTGAGAATATTCTCTAAATTATTTTTTCATGCAATGATAGTTCTCCACCAGGATAGGTGAGGATTTCTAAACAGCAACAGTGGTGCTACATACAGACCTCAGGGCTGTTAGAGCACATTCTTATCACTGCTAACACTTAACCTCAAAGTACATTCTGGTTTTTTATGCTATTGTGACTTTCATATTGCATCAATCCAGAAGTATAAAAATACTGAACATAAAAAATGCAGTATTAACATGAAAGCAAAACTGCTCTGCTCAAGAAATTTTAGAAGTTCAAAACAGTTATATTTTTGGAAAACATTAGTCAGTAAGGAAAACCTTAATTTAAAGTTCCTCGATGGTTCAGGTTGGGGTTTTCCCTAGTGTCTCCTGATATGCAATGAATCTTCTCAAATTCATCTTCACGTTGTCAAGAACACACAGCTGATCTGTACTATAGTGGCCTTTTCCTTCTTTTCGTACCTATAAAAGCAAAAAAACCACACTTTACTAATGGAGAAGTTTCTCATATCAGATCACCTGAAATTTATAGTAATTGGATATGTCTTCCATCTGCATGACAGAACTCCAGCTTGTCCCTGTGTGCACATACACAGCTAGCAATTATTCCTGCAAGTCAATTTACTATACATCTCTGCCTAAAATTTGACTACTTCAGCACAGTGTTTCACTCATATATCTGAAACATGCACTTATGTTCTGTAGCTTTTTACATGAAAGACCTTGCATATCTACCTATGCTTAGCTTTCAGAGTATGAAAGTCACTCCTCATACTTCTGACTAAAGGAATAACATTCTGCAGGTCACTCCCCATTTAAGATAAGGCTGTACTTAAAATTACAGTTTGGAATTTTGGCCTTGTGAATCTTAAAATAGATCATCTATTCTGTATTTTCCATTAACCAACAACAGAACAAAAATGTCTACCTACAGCTAGTTAAAAACAAACAAAAAAGAAGATGTCAACGTAACTTCAGAAGGGACTTCTCTCCCCCGAGTCTAGCTGATCTCCTCCAGAGACGTGTAGTTTTTTTTAAAGGGTTTCAGAACAACACAGTGATTTGGGCATCAATAATGCTGATGGTGTAATGCAGACGTTGCAATGCACCCTTGATGGTTCCATGAACTGCAAAGTAGGTGTATTTACTTTCCTCTAAAGCAGAATATCAGGAATACAACTATTTGCTTGCTTTTTTTTTTTTTTTTTAATCATCTTATAAAGCCACACATTCTTGCTTAATTATCATTTTTAGCAGCCCAAATGTCAAAGCTTGAACCCACATGGTCTGTTGAGACCTTGAACTGGCTGCATTTGATGCCTACCCTCATTTTGAACACTGGCTGAAATTCTTTCAGTGCTGGAAGCAACTTGATCTGTACCGCTGCCTTTTCTGCTTCTTGACCATCTGCAAATACATCAAAAAGTGCATCCAAGGCTTCCCCTGCTACCACAAGAGAAGATTCCTTCATAGCAACCTCAAGAAGAAATTTTCCAATCATCTGAAAAGAGAGAAAATCTGAGTTTTCCAGCAATGCTTAAGAAAATTGAAAGAAGTATAAAAACTGTCGTAGGCTTGCAATGCAAAGTTTGCCTCCTCACCTTTAGTGTTTCAGCTGTATCTTGTCCTTTTGCCAGGACACTGCCAGAAATGCCAAGGATGCTCACTACGTTCACTCTGACACTGGCATTACTGCTGTGAATACCAGCTTCACATAAAGCCAACAGCTGCTCAGGAGTCATACACTGTTCAGCAAGGGGGAAAGAAAAAAACGTAACAAAGATTACAAGATATATTTATATTTTCATGAAATTTTTCAATTATGACGTTCAGATCATTTGCTTTCACAGAACACAGACAAATGTGTAACACAGAAACCAAGACCTGCCTTATTAAACCACATGAACTCTGAAAATGCAATCAGCAAGAAAACAGTTAAACTCTCCCTTTCAACTTCTTAAGCTGCTTCTTCCAGAACATAACCAAAGCTGTCATGAAGCTGAAGGAAAAAGATCTGGGCTCAAAGGGATTTTCACAAACTTCCCCAGCTCAATAGTTATTTTCAACTCATTACAACTTATAGTATAGAAGTTTAGTTTTCAGTTTAAAACCAGAAAGGACCAACAGATCATCTAATATTATGACTTGTATAACAAACTGTTGTACTTCATTCCTGTATTGAGCTAATTCATGTCCAACCAAGATTCCAGAAAGACACCCAGCTTAAACTAGGTGACATCAGGAAATAGACTTTACATTTCTAGCTGCTTATTTACTAAATGCTTCTCATTATATCCATCTCCTAAAGTTACTATCTGTGGCTTATTGCTATTTTGGTTTTGAAAACCCTTTCATATGTTTACATGTTAAGGAGGTTTACATGTTTACATGTTATTTTTAAGGTGCATGAAAAATACAAAGTGTGAATTCACTGGTTACAGTTACTGAAATTTAGCACTTCATTTAAATAGTTTTGTTTCAGGAACTTTCCAGCACAATCTCACATGGATTTGAACCTACTAGAGCAGGAGTTTGAAGGCTTTTACCTGGGAGATGTTCTTTGATGCCATTGTTTGTAGAAGAGCCCTTAAAGCACTGGTTATGGCTTCCAGGAATTCCGTGTCTGTAAGGAGTTCTGTCAAAGAATTGAACCCAGAGCCAAAAGTTAAACAGGGAGGTGAAGGATACAAGAAACAAAGAAATAAAAATTCTTTAATCCCGTAAATGTTCCTCCAGGTACTACCACAAACAGGAAGAGCTAGACTTGCAGAACCTGGTCTTTGCAGGTTGTAACCATAGTGATTTGTTTGAATTCAATATAAATTGCATCTGGAGGTTAGACCACAGCTGGTCCTCATTTGCAGGCACATCCCTGGTTATGACACTTGTGTGACATAATGTGTGGTACAAACCACTGCAGTCAGAACAGAAGCCTGAAAACTGGTATCACATGGAAGCCATCACACAGGAACCGAGAAAACTACAGCAGCTGACTCTGGACTTTAGCTCCTTCTGTCTTCTAAGCAGGCTTTTTAGATGCCCAGAACACTGGACTCTCTCCAATTAGTATAAAGAGCATGTTTTCCAGGGTTTAATAACCTTTCAGAAATTTACATTATCCTTGTTTAATTACAAATTCATCAATGCCAGCCATCATCTTCAATCATCTCATCATCTGCATTTCTTAAAGCTTTTTATTTTCCTCTAATATGCTTTTATTTTTTGGACTACTCCAGATTCAGAAACTCTTGATGATTTCATGTGTATCTCTTCTTTCCCATGGAAGCAATTAGATCTATATACCTCTTTTTCACCCTGTAAACCACAGAATTCCTTCTAACCACATGTTGTTATCAACTCATTCTGGCAGTTTCCATTACATACCCTTTAACTGTGAAAAAAAATGGCATGTTAACAAAAATTAATGTGGGCCATTAAACTAATTCATTAGCACCCTCTGTCATCAGCTACCCACATCTCCAGTTTCATCTAAGAACTTTCTGACTATTACAAGTGGACCCTGAATTCTTTTAAGTCCCACTCTTAAAGCATAAGGCAAATATTTTATGTGAAGTTCCTTGCATGTGTCTTCATATTTATTTTCATTTCCTGCATTTTAGGTTTTCAAGCACTAAGCTCTCAGTAATAATGTTCCCATAGACTGATCACATGCTCTCAATGACAGAGAAAAAAGTGTTTTGCAGCCAGATGCATTTTCAATCATCAATGCAGTGTCATACTACGCACTAGAGCAAAGAGGAACTACGTACACTCATTTGTGGCTACAAATTAAGATGTTTGAAGGAAGGGAAGAAAATTGAGCTTCTCGAGCTTCTAAGAGACTAGAAATGAGAAAGCCATGCATATGCTAGACATCAACAGATTTGTATCAGGAAAAATGTCTTCTGACAATTTTGAGAGTGGGCAGGCTTTTCCAGGCTCTAAGAATACCTCGTATTTTCTGAAAAACCATCATTACTGACCTTAAAACAAAACCAGATTATCAGAACAGTCTGAGTGAAGCAGATCATTGCATAAATGCCCCAATGGTATAATTGGAATGATACTGATCCAATGTGTAAGATTACAGAAGGAAGCTGGAAATGCTAACTGCTGCCTATCTACACTAGACCACCCACAACACTGATTCCAGCAGATCTGTGGGGAAACCATCACAGTATCGAACACCATCATAACAGGAAGTTAAACAGCTTCAACATTCAGCCATAAAAACTTTGCACATTTTCTTATTCAAGTATATTTTCAATGTGCAATCATACGCATAAAGCACATCCTGAAGACAAGGTGGCCACTATCTTTCCTACTGGAACTAGCATGTACATTCTGGAGATTATTGCAACAACCACCTTTGCCATCATTTCATAATATTCCTAGAAAAAATGATGTGAAAGACTGTGTGAGATACCCTTTTTTTCATATGTCTATTTAGGCAAGTTAGCACATTTAAAATGAAAATCTCCTGTCTTCTTCATGGCTTGTCTGACTGATAAAAAATTGTTTTTGTCACAAATATGATCAAGCAAACAGTTCTGGTATCACACAGCAAGGCAGGATCATCCACTTAGTGACTTTCTGCAAACACACACAGATGGAAAGCATATTCTTGGATTAGGAGCATACTTGCTCAAGAAGCAATTTGGATAAACACATCTTATCAGGCTACACTGTTTTGTCAGCACATTTCTGACATTCCTTCTTTTGAAAGACCAAAGGGATAAAATTAGTAATGAAATAGCACTGAAACTTAACATACATGGCTTCCTTGTATCTATACAAAATAGGTCAGCAGGCCCTCTTTACTAAACATCTTACCTGTTTTAGAAAAGATCAGCTGTGAGAGATGCTGTGCAAGAGACTGAAGTGCTGAAGCTCCTCCAAGACAATCCACGTCTGACACTAACAAAATGCTATGAAGACATGTTAAAGCTCTACACTGCACTGCATTCAGTCTGAAACAAACAAACAAAATCCACTTAGCAGATTTTTGAGAACAGATGTCGAAATAGAAAGATGAATCTCAAATTACACAGGGCTGTGATGCAATATGCAGTGTACACAAACATTTTTATCTCTTCATTCAAAATCACGGATCAGATCTGCCATTGTCCAGATCTTAAAAGCAACCCAAGAGGGATAATCCTTCTAAGAGTTCCAAAACAACTGAATATACATGAAAAATATTAAGAGACAATGAAGTTCCTACTTTTTGATTAATGGTTTCCAAGATGGATTGTGCATACAGATGTCTAGAGCAACACTGTTCGGAAAAGCAGTTTTTTCAAGAATCTGGGGAGGGGAAAAAGAAAGGTTTAGCAAGGAAGCTTTTTTTTCTTAGGTGTGTTTGCAGGGAAGATTAAAATTTTAGCTTTATGTCAAACAGATACTTCCAACTATGTATTTCAAAGCTTTCCAGGTAATAAGTGTCTCACCTCATAAAAATGCTAGAATCTCCTCAATCGCTCAAATGGTGCAATTATACACTTGGTTTAGCATAATATATTTTAAGTGTCTAACTGTAGTGAACAAAAGGTGATTTTCTGTGTCTCTGCTGTTCTTTTTATTTCCCTCTTTCTTACAGATTCTGCTACAGAATTTTCAGATAGCAGCAAGTCTAAAGACCTTACACCCAAAACTTTGATGCTAGAAAGTATAAAAAGCCTTGAACATTTTCATCTCACTCCTTGATATTTTGGGACAGAATTTTACCACTCTGCTGCACTAGGATAATGACTGATTCAAAAGACAAACTTCATCTTTACAAGCCCAAATAAGAATGAACAAAACAATTCTGAAACAAAAACATCTGAATTCTCATCTGTGTCGAATGTCGTACTTCAGATACTGTATAAAATATGGAAAAGAGAACTTGCACTTTTTAGTGCTGACTGTTGCCATCCCTATACATTACTTCATCTCACTCAGCTAACATGGAAATCTGGCAGTCATGTTTCTACTCAAAGTTTCCTTTCTTTCTGCAGGTCATCTTTTTCATGTCCAAATCAAGGAACAACAACCCTTGTATTTTGGAAAAGTCAAATTTAAAAAATACAAACAACCAAAACCACACCACCACATTTCTGAAGCACATGAACCTTCTATTCCTAGTTACATTAAGAAATTTTTTAGGTTGAGACAGCTCATGTGATGTTGCTCCACATCTAGGCCAAAAAATAGTGAAGCTAAACTGATTTTAAAAATATTCCTTTTCTCCAGATGGATTGGGATAATTGGTTTGCTTAATCTGGGATACAAACCAGGCACAAAGGAAAGATGGTACCATGTGCTGGAAATGAAATCAAAGACAGTACCTTCTTTGGAATGAGGTTGTTCAGAAATGCTGAGTTGACCTCATCAGAGAGGCACAGAGGTGACATTAGCAGCCCATTCCCCTCATTGTATGAGTTTTCCATAAACAAGTCACTTTCATCACTGCTGGAGAGTTCTTCCCATTCCTCATCAGAGGGATCTGAGAACAGAAGACAGACTTATAAATGTAACAGCACTCATGCAACAGGTATCCTACTCCTCAGTTATCCTTGACTCAAGCTCTTGGTTTAGCAGTCTTTAGGCTCTTGGGCTCTATGAAGTCCACACAAACCAAGTGCCACAATGCCACAGTTCTAAATACTTGTGTTTAACTAGATTAAAAAAAAATATAAATCTATTTTATATTCACTCAAGCAACAAGTATGAGAGAGGTTCTTCATACACAGGAACTTCATTCTGTGAAATGAACTATGCTTCACTTAAAGATACTGGAAAACGTATAGAAGAAAAAAAAGCATTTCATAAAGCACTGACTAAGATTTTAAATTGGATTATACCATTTTACTTTTTGAGGAAGATTCAAGTGTGCAAATACAACAGTTTAACTCAACTTGTTTACTAACTGCAATCAATTTAAGGCAATGGTTTCTTCTGGCAGTACTGAAGCCACAGACAGATGTCCTCTGATTGAGCACCAACTGGCTGGATGAAGATGCTCCTGTCACCATAGCAAAGCCAGTTGAAAGGAAATGACAACAAAAAACAAGCCAGATCATCTCTCTTGGCCATTTCAGGCAACTTACTTTAAGTAAATTAAACTAGTTTTATAGTTATAAACCTGAAGTAGGATATATTTATATGATACTGTCCTAGAAGATCTGTAAGGTTACCCACAAGCACAGCTACTGCAGAGTGAACAATCTGTTCAAAGCTTAAGGCAAACGTGGCCTGACAAGCACAAGCCAAGTCCATAATTTATATTTAAACTGATATTTCTATGTCCACGGGGTTTACACTGATTTATCTAAAGTTGTTTTAAACGTGGTTACATTTTAACTGGTGAGACACTGGTGTTTACTTAAGTCCTAAGTCTACAAGTTGGACTGATCCTCCTTCCTGACAGGTGAAAGCTCTGCCTGTGTACATAGGTCAGGATATTTAACTACTGTGACCAAAAAATATCATGTTCACTCCCAAGTAATTTTGTCTGACAAGACAGATTCACGTGAGATCCAGGTACTACAGTAATTATGGTACATGCCCTTTTTCTGTGGCAAAATATAAATCCATTCACTTAAAGCACAGCAAGAAAAGCCTAAATGAATTCATTTCACCTGCACTGTGCAGCAGCTTAAGGATTTGTTTGGAGGTGATGACTACTGTTTATCTGATGCAAAGGAACTCCAGGCTGTGGCAACTTTATCATGTGGGCATCTTCTTTTGCTTATGGTAACAACCAATTAATTCTACAGCCATAACATGCTAGTGTTAACAGACTTTGCATGAGAAAACAGTTTACTTTTGTATGTTTTATCTACCCACAGTAGCCACAAGCATGAAAACAAAGCAGACAGCCTCATTTCAGTCTCTTGCCTCTTCCAAAAAAATTCCATCTGCATCTTTAGAAAGCAAAGTGAACAAAATCCTCCTTTGAAAATTAAATCATAACTATATGAGCTGACCATGCAATTCAGCAACAAGAAAGACAACAGTTGTCCTGTGTTCACAGTGAGTGACCAGGGCAGAGCAGGAACTGGACTCTGGACATCAGCCCACAACTAAGATCAGATTTCTTGTAACGTTCTTGGAAATATAGCGGCATTTCCAATGGTAATCCCATCTTAAAACTAGCACTGGTTATCTACACACTACAGACTGGACAGCAATGCTGGAGTCTCCTGGCTTCCCTCCCATATCCCCATTACGTAGAGAGCACTCTGCTGCTTCCAAATGCCAGCCAGCGTTCAGTAAAACACATCTCTTGCCAGCCTGGTTATTTCCCTCAGTTCTGCAGCAAGCTGAGTGTTTCTATGAACTCAGCATAATGGCTAAAGCTATTTCAGTCCTCAAATAACTTGAAAATTAAATGAACAGCTGCCTCTGGATTCCTCTTAATTTCTACACAGAATGTTTCTGTCTGCCCATGAATGGGTAAAGCACTGTAGTGAAATACAACACAATCAACCTTACATTACACTGAGTGAATGGCAGAATATGCAGCTTATCCACAAGAGATTTTCCAATTAAAGGGGAGAGCTTATGAATTACAGCTCATTAGATGAAAAATGCAGTTATGAAAGGAGCTTCATATACTAGGTGCAGAATTTCCTTGAGCTGTAAGAGAAAAAAAAATCACCATTGGGAATATCTGGATATTACTGCAGATTTTATTAGAACCTGAAAGATTTCCTTAGAAAGTATCTCCTACACAATTACTTTTGAATCAGGCTCTCACACTGTACTAGCAATTACAAGTTTCAGGTTTTGGAAGAACACTTTGGGTTTGTTTTTTTTTATTTTTTTCCTGTTCATTTTAAAGAGAATTTGAGAATAACTTCTTTGTTTTCCTGAAGATCTGGAGAAAAGCAACCAAAACTGAGTGCAAGAGTTCACAGAAGATACAGAATATCTGCTTCCCACTTCCCCAGGGTAACACTCTTTTTCCTCCAAAAAAATCTCATAAAGGTGGAACTCTGAACAGTCTAAATCTGAATTGCTGGCAGATGTGCATGCAAAAGCTGTCTCTCCTTCTTTTGCAACACTTGTATCAAACCTAAATCAAAATTAAGAGTATCTATCTACTTCTAAAAAACTGATGCCCCAGCCCTGCAACAGGATTCACACACATATTGGATCAGATGAACATTCAGGCCACACTCTTAAGTGAGTAAAGAATTTGCTCTAATACTTCTTAGGAAATCTCTCTTTGGCACAAGTGTTTTGTTTTTTTTTTCATAAATGCTGGCACACGTAGTATCATGCAAGAAATGTGTAAGCAACAGAAATTACTTAAATGAGGAAAAAAACCCTTAAAATAGTAATAGAACTTACAATCCAGTCTGCCCAAAAATCAGGGTATCAGGAACAAGCCTATGTGTATTCACCCTTAAAAGCTAAGATCACCAAACAGCGAAGTAAACACAACCTATTCTAGAAACAAAATGCACCACACCACTCACTTGCAATGAAAAGAGATTTCTACAAACCTTCACTGCAGCACATATTGACAATGATTTCCAGAGCAGTCTGCTGAGCCATCAGTAAAGCTGTCACTTCTTTCAGTTCCCACTTATCAGACTATAAAAGAAAAATATGAATGAAATTTCATTTTGTAAAACAAAATTAAACATTTCAGAGCAATTTTAAGTACTCAGGCTGTCAGTTAAAAATACAATCCAGCCATTTCCTCTTCTCATCCTGCCCTGTTAAAAAAAAAAGGCAAACAAAACCAAGAGGCAAACAAACCCATTACCTTTGTGCTGGCTGCTTCAGAACAAACTTCTCCTTCAAGAAATTCCACCTGCTCTGAATTTGTAACAGGTAAGATTACCTAATGTTAGCTAAAGCCCTAGCAACTATTTCTGTTATTCATCTCATGTAGGCAACAGTGAATGCTTTGGTTAAACTCTGAGCCACCTCCACTCCTGACTGAAGGGTTACAACCATCCAAAGACTCACTCAGAAATTCCTGCACCAGCCACAGGGAGAAGCATCAGATGAGCCAAGGCCTTCCACTAGAGAAAGACAATGCAAACAGGCTTTCCTGAGGTGCCCTGCAGTTTGCCTGCATTTGAGTAAGTTGAGATGATATTCTCCAAGCACAACTTTGAAGTTTTAGCAAGAACAGTCACACAATTTGGGACTTCTAACTAACACAGAGCCAGCTACTCTGGCTAATGCTCAGCCAAGGGCACTAAGCTGTCCAAGAGCCAGCCAGCCACACTTACTGGAAGGAGGTCTGAAACGTCATTTTCTCTTCTGACTTTTCCTTTTGGTGTTTCTTCCATGTCATCTTCACTCCAAGCACAGTTGTCTATAACATCACTCATGTTTTCCTCAGTTTCTGCCTCCGCAGGGAGTTTTAACCTGTTTTTTTCAGCTTCATTCATACGAATAATTGTTTCACCAGCATCTATTGCTAATGATTCTGAAAAAACCTTCAGAATTGCATTAACCATGCTTCCCAGGCTGCCTGGTGGAATGGTGTCCTTGATGTTCCAGATAGTGCCTAAACATAAGACAGTTGAAATATACAAGTCTGTTAAAATACTCAATTCCCAGCTCTGTAATAGCCAAGTATTTTCTAAGGACACAGTCTCCACTAGTTAAAAACACTCAGTGCTTATATTTCAGTATGAGTCTTTAAGTCTTTTGTCTACAGATTTGTATTTTTTTTTCTGTTTAGCATTTAATATGCTCAACTGTAATAACTATGTTATGCCCACATCTGAAACTTAAGCAAATTTTAGCATGTAACGATATACAAAACATTTATGCAAAGTTATCCTGGCAATACTTTTTACCTGTGATAACAAATCCACATGAGGTATTAATTTCCTAAGGATTCTGAAAATTAAACTGATGTATATACTCCAGTATAAAAAAAAAATTCCATGACTGAGCATTTGATGTGGAAAGAAGAATGCAAGGTAAAAACCTACACCTGTTAAGATCAAAACAATTCTTCTACAAGTCATCATTGACTCACTTTACTGTTGAAAACCAAATGACCAGTTAAAACACATTACCACACTGAGGGGCACTGATTTCTAAAATCAAGCATTTAAGACATTTTTAAAACTCATTGCAAATATTTGGTTACTCCAAAATCCAATCCCAAGAAACACTAATAACCTCATGAACTATCTACAAGGCTTTGACTATCCAGATAACAGCATAGAGGATGAAGCCTTCTGTCATCCCACTCTCCTTTACCTGTAGAGCAAGGAATGCCCCCGAGCATCATACCTGCTATCAGTGTTCTCAGAAGGACATGCTTCATTGTGCTCTCTGGACACAACATCACAGTTTCCAATACTTGATGTGCAGAAGCATTGAATGAAGAAAGAAGATCTGGATTATCTTCCGTCACTGCCTGCAAGCAGTTTGCTGCAGTGAACAAGAACAGCAACAAAGATGATTAACAAACCAAACAGTACTTTCACTCTGCTAATAAGAAAGCATTATCTTCTTGAAAGCAGGAGTAATGAAACAGACACAGTAAAACATTTCATGCAGCATCATGTTGTAATTGTATGGCACTGTCCTTCACAAACTGTGTTTTAAATTAGAAGACATTCTCTGAGAAACCTGCATATACAACAGGTAAGGCAGCACCACATCAGACATGGACCTAGCCATATTAACATCAATTACTCAAAATTAAATTTCTTCATTGTATACTGACTAGGGAAAACAACAACACTATTAATAAAAACAGGTTGAAAGCAATAGTTGCTCGGGCTTTTTTCAATGCAGTATGTCCTTTGTTTTACAAATTAAATTCATTACCAAAACCAGAAAACAAAATGAAAAAACAGCCTTGGCCTACAGCCTGCTTTCCACAATTTTTTTCTTCATGTGTAACCACCAATAAGCCATTTTCCTTTGGACTGAAAACAAGCACGACAGATGTCAATTTCTGAATGATGTGCTCTTCAGAAAGGAATCCAAAGTCTCACATTCAGTGTAAAGTTTAAACAACACTGAGAGGATGTGACACCAGTGTTAAAATTCATACAGTAAACAGAACAACCCCAAACTTCAAATCCCTATCTCAGCTTTTTATCACTTACCAACTGAAATAGCCAGATCCACATTTGTGGAAAATTTCTTCATGTAATGTAACACAGCCTCCAGACATCCTTCTTTATTGAATATGGATACTGCAGTATTGTTGCATTCACTAGTGCACAGAAAAGATTATACACTATTATATTTTAAAAACCTACTCAAGAACTACACATTAGTCAGAGTTATCCTTCGTTCTCGAGGTCATGATCAACTCTACATAAAAAGAAGAGGCTGCAATATCCTGGACACCTTTAAGGAAAGCTGGCTTCTGCCAGCTGCTTCCTCACACACAGTATTTGGGAGTTTATTTGGGAGCCTAAGTACAGCCTCATGTGGACAGAGCCAGCCAGAGCATGAAAAGCAGCTTATAGCTGGGGGCTACAAGCCAGCCCAGGGCTTTCTGCAGCCATGGAAGACTTCATCCACAAACCCCCTGGCAACAGAGTGGGCTGTTGCCTCTCACATCAAATCAGTCACTACAGAAGACAACTGCTCTTAGCATTCAGCAATGTATGCTAAATCAGTGCTACATGCAGCATTTACTTTAATTATCTAACAGTGAGATTTGTGTTTCTTCAAGTTTTCACAGCTACTCCCATTTTTAAACTAAATATATTAATACAAGACAAATTCAAGCTAAAAAGACCTGGGACCTAACTGGCTCTAAAGGTCTTAAAAAATTTACTTTTGAAAATACTATGTCTCAGAATCAACACCAGCCCCAATTTCATCAGTACCAAACAGCAATGAAGCCAGAACTTCACAGTCATTGCCACAGAGTTCAAAATACTGAAGTGATTTATAGCACACAATGATTATGCTTCCTGCTCCAAAGCACTTCTGTCTATAAAAACAATAAAAAACAATGAAGACCAAAGATTGTTGAGTCAGTTAAAACAAGGGGTCATGTTTTCTGTGTAAGATGCTGAGCAAGCAGTTTCTGTACTGTTCTAGATTCCAATCCTAAAAAATCAATTTACAAATAAGGCCTCAAGCTACAGTCCATACACAAAGGCAGCTTCATTGAAATGCTGTACAGTACAAAGCAAAATCCTGTGACCAAAGTGTATAATGATAAAGAGCTGCCACAAAACAAAGAGAAACAACACAAACTTCAAGGAGAACTTTCAGAACAGGCTTGTATTGCTTCAATGTTTATAGCAATTTCTCTAGTAACAGTGTTGCCATTTCTCTTCCTTCACCTTCTGTTTCCAATGTAAACTACTAATTAAAGTACTCACATTCTTTCTCACATAATTAGGTAAATTTTTATCAGTGCCTCAGTCACTAAGAGATAGTTTGCCCACACATTCAATATTAACTTCTGGGATGACCTGCAGAGGAAGGAAGTAGTAAAACCACCTCCTCGTACTCTCAGAACACTGAAGTCCACCAATCAGAATTTAAATTTCTCCATCTCCTCAATAACAATAAGGATCTACAGGAACTGCATGCAAGACCCCACAGCCCAAACTGTACAGGAGTCTATGACATTCAGAAAATAGTATCAGAACTTAGGATGAACAACCTATAGAACAAAAATTTTGTCGCTTTCCTAAGACTTGTGCACTTTTAAAATCCTTCACTTATAAAAGTATCAGCAACTGAGTATGTCTTCCCAAGAAACAACAGTAAATTCTTTTCTGCCACCATTACCATACTCTTTATCAGGAATAATTTCTCTCTTCTAAAAGGCCAGTATTAACACAGCACTTACCATACATTCCACAGCAAATTAATAGCCTCGTTGGCTATGTCTTCAATATAATTTTTGTCCATATCTCTGCGTTTCTTTGGAGAGAGCTGATTAGCATCTAGTCCAGTGCTACACTACAACCAAACAAGAGAACCAACAATTTTAGAAGCTGAAATGCTGTTTCTTGCTAATACAGTCTGTATGCAATTTTAAACAGTTCTTTCTAATCACAAAGATTAATTCAGCTAATATCTTGCTGTGTGTCACAATAATGCTACTACCCATATTTACAAATGGGGAAGAAATACTCAGAAAATGAAGGTATTGCTCAAGACTGCTCATTCAAAGACGGAATGTGACAGAATTCATTTCAGTTTCCAAACTGCATAGCAACACCTGAACCAAACAAAGAATAGGTGTTCAGTACAGATTATTTTACAATAGCAGTAACCGTGCAACTGTAAATCCAGGCTTTCATTTAGACAAAACCATGCATCAAAAAACCTCACTAGAGTAATGTTGCAACATAAATGCTGGACTGACAGAATAGACTTGTTTTTGACTGATGTTCCAGATCCAAACCATCATCCTAGGCAGCAAACTTTACCACAGACCCAAGTCAGCAGCTCAGGAGGCAGAAGCAAGTGTTGTGAAATCTCTGGAATAATTTTTGTACTAGTAAACCTACTAAACTGTGTTTCTTTTAAAGATCTTTCAAATACCCTATCTTGAGAATGGCTACAAAAATTAAACTATTTCTAGTTGGATAATTCAAGGGCTAGATCAGTTTTAAAAACAGAACAAAAATAAGCACACCTCCTTCAGGAGTGCAACAAGGGGTGTCATGATGTCCTTTGTTACCATGTCATCACAGACTTCAAATCCTCCACAAGCACTCAGATTCCTGAGGGAAAAAAATGTTTTTGATCAGATACAATACTTATCAGGAATGTTTCAAAAAACCTGCATTCAGTATTTCTTCTCTAAAGGTTACAGTACATTTTGTTCTAAAATCAATCTGCCTAATTAGTACCTTTAGTCTTCTACCTTTGTAGTGCCAGAAAAAAAATAATAATAATTTCACTTACTTGTCTAGCAGAGCTATAAAGTTTATCTGTACTAAAACATGACTTCTGTCAGGTATTACACAGTGTAAGATACAACATGTATGTTAACAAGTATTAGCATTATGTTTTTGTACAAATACAGCAAGCTGCAGGCCTGTCCACAGAACTGTTCAACACAAGTTTCTCAAAAAGCCAGCTATGTGCATTCTCTAACCCACCACTCCTGCAGTGTTATCAAGACACAAAATGCCAGGCCAGTTGCTCTCAAATTACCTATATTTCTTCATACAACCTGTTTCTGTCCCCAAACATAAGAACGGAAAGCAGCACATTCTACTGGGAGTAGACAAAAAGGGACTAGCTCCCTTAAACTCTGGTCCTGACATGAAAGCCTGGCAGGCTGCCGGAGCAGGAAAGGCCCCTCTCTTGGGGAGTCTGACTGATGCAGACAAAATGGAGCTCAAACAAGAGGAGCTGGCATTCAAGTTCATGGCTTTTAACAGCAGAAACCCACTCTTGTCTTGCCCACGCCAGAAGCACCTCGTTCCAACAGGACACTGACACCTGCTTACCGCAGAGCACCGGCAGCTGTCTCGCGGACAGCTAAGCTGTGATCCATCAGCAAGGGTCCTAAGCACCGGACAACATCTCTCTGCAGAAAGGCTGGGATGACCTGCTTCTGCTGCAACAGCTTGGAAATACTGGCACAGGCATACTCTCTCACCTCAGCACTTGGGTGCTGCAGCTGGGGAGACACAAGCAGGGCAGATGAGGGGGGAGGGAAAAGACAGCTGCAAGGTTTTGCTGGTCTGCCTTTTGATTTGCAGGCCCAGCACTGTAGCTCCTGTTTTACTGCTCCTAAATGGAATAAAGAGCTTTTAACTTCCATGGAAGTTTATAAAACTTTGCCTGGGTTATGGGTGTTAACTATATGACTAGACAAATACTATTCTGGGTGTTTTACGAGAGACATCATTCCCACACAGATTTGACACTAGCTGGCAGTGGTGAGACCTCATATCTACTTTTAATTACCATGTTTAATAGAAATGCAAAGAAATCTGCGTGGGAAATACTATCAAGGATGCATAACGAGACATAACATATGCTAATGTAAAAAAACAACCCTGAAGAATCAAACAACATGAAAAAAACCCTGATGGCCTTTAGACTGAAAGCACCCCTTTAAAGACAAGGAGAAAACATTCTCCACATCCACAAGACAACATTGACTTGGCACCATAACAGAGGTTTACTTGAGATACAAGAATTGCAAACCATAACAATAATAAAACAGCAGAAGTGCCTGCCCTGGAAGGCCATGGAGTTAATTGAAAACCTAATACAAAAGATAAACACCAGATGAAGAGCAAGAGAGGAAAAGAGTGGCACATTAGATCCCCCCTCACTGAAACTGACAGAGGTCTTTCAGTTAATCCTCACCTATTCAGCTATGTATATTTCTCATATATTTCTCTTATTTTTATGATAATAAATAGGTTAGTCCAGACCAATAATCAAGCAGCAACTTATTCAGTGAGTTTCAGATATGTGATCTGAACAAAGGGGATTTATTTACTCAAAGGAAAACAAGGTTTTTACTTCAGATTTTAAAAAAACATGTGCAGGAGAAAGTTTAAAACTACAGTTTTCGTCTGTAATCCTTAAAACCAGGAACACTGCCAACAAATGGCCACACACGTTATTTTTCCAGATTTTCTATCAGTTACTTTTTACGTCTGGATATTGAACTGATCGCTCTGGCTACCTGTAGGAAAACGCCCCAGTGAGGCGGACCGAACCAAGCACTGCAAGAACTCCTTGGCAGCGTCTCCCGGGACGAGGGCTGCAGAGCAGAGCAGAGCAGAGCAGAGCAGAGCAGAGCAGAGCAGCCCTGCCCCAGCCCCTCGGGAGCCCGGCTGCGATGCCGCGGCCCCGGCCCGCCGGTGCCGGGAGAGCGGCCGCAGCTGATGGGTGGGCCGGCCGGGAGCGGAGCCAGCGCCCACCCCCCGCCCACCGCCGCGTCGCCGGAGAAGGGACGGGCCGGGGCCGCCCCGGGGCTGCTTCCCGCGGCCGGCCGGGGGGACGGCCCCGCACCCGGCCCCTCGCCCGACACCGCCGGGGAGGGCCGAGCCCTCGCCTCCCCTCACCCCGCACCGCCGGCCCCGCAGCCCCAGCGCGGCGGGCAGGGCTGCCCCGCTGCCCCGGCCCTGGGGAGGGGTCGCGCCCGCCTCGCCCCCGCCCCCCGCGGGCCTTGGCGGCGGCCGCGCCCGCCTCCCGCCCGCACCTTCTCCAGCAGCTCCGCGGCCGGCTCTTCCTCGGGGCCGCCCTCCCCGTCGCGGCGCAGCTCGGGGCCCGCGGGGGAGAAGGGGGCCCTGCGGAACCGCCGCGCCCGGCTCTTGCCCATGGCTCCGCGGCCCCGCGCCGCTCGGCGCCGGCGCACGCACGTGTGCGGGACCGCGCAGGCGCAGCCCCGGCCCCGCCGCGCCCCGCCCCGCCCCGCCGGTGCGGGGCCGTCCCCTCGCAGCAGCGCTGCCACCCCCGGCACACACGCAGCCCCCGCAGGGAGCGGCCGAGCACCGGCAGCAGGATCAGCTCCCCCCTCAGCCCCGTCCCCCCTACACCTGTGGGAGGGCAGACACCAAGCTCTGGGTGCTGCCCCAGGTCAAAACCTCAAGCAAGGTCAATGTTGAATGAAACAATTTCCTCAAACAGCACTTACAGGGAGGCAGGATTGACCTGTAGGATGGAAAACTGGAAGGACTTTCCCTCTGGTGTCAGTATCTTAGATTATAAGAACCACACATCAAATATTGGGAATGTTGGTCCGATACTAAGTTAGACTTCAGCTATAAACTTCTGAAGTTCTTCTGTGTTCATCTGAGATCTGTATTTGCACAGCACAAAAGAAGATAACTCTTTATACAAAGAATTTATTTTACACACATTTACCTACAAAATATACAGCAGTTAAAAATAATGGATGGGCAGAAGACTTAATGGAAAAATTACAGGAGACATTTCTTAATGTCTCGAATGACAAGGTTACATCAATAGGCTGCCTCTAAAAGCCAGTCTACCTTGTAGTAGGAGTTACTGAAGTTTCAACAGCTTTGCAGTTTTAGTCAATTAAAAGAGTCTGAAACATTTAAAAAGGCACCTTGAACAATTTAAACTCTTAAAAGCCTTTACAATTTTAGCTACTCAAAAGTTACACTTTATGCATATCCACACCTTGTTTTTAACACTCTGGATAACAAGTCCTGTTATTTTATTGTGGCACTCTGTATTCTTCAAATCTGAAGTCACACATTTGCAATACTAGTTTCATATTTGGACTATCACAGCATAAAAAATCCACTCAGAATGGTCATGTGGACTTAAGATACAGTACAACCTTACAATCAGGAAGATACAGGCATATTTAAGACAATCTTTAAATTATTAAAATCTTAAAATAGCAGTGTTGTGAACCAGATCAAACAAGGAGCTACAGATGACCACAACAAAAGTGGTTGGTGCACTATATATACAACTTGACAACTGTGATCCTTGATATATTTGCAAAGTTCTTAAACAGTAAGACCAGTTTTCTCCAGCACAGACAGTCTTTCTGCAAGCCTTTTTAACCTGTTAGTGACCAGGAGACGAGGACAGCTGTAACGAGTAAGTGTGCTAATAAAACATCATGGGAATGGTAAATGTTCCTTTCAATACTGTTCATGAGAAGAACAAAAAAAATCCATACAGCAAATATTACCTATTTTCCTGAACATTGGCAATGATCTGCTATTTACAATAGCTTACAAAGACACATAACACAAATGAGGTTTGATTTTCAAGTTCAGCGTCATAGCTGATTAACATACTTCACCTGTATGTTCTGTTTAAGCTGAAGTAAAAAAGTGACAGTAATACTGAAAAAGAGGTAATCAGAAGTAGCAAAAGCACTGATAATATGATAACAAAGAATTTGGATAAATATTCAAGAAAGTAATATTGCACACTTTCACTGTCAACTGTGTAAGACTTTCACTCCCAGGCAGTGACAACCAGTCCTGTTTGTTTTTTTGCTGTCATACTACCTTGAAAAAGGTCATTTTTTGGTTTCCATGGCAGTGGAAAAAAACTGAAGGAAGACAGCCCTTATTGAACATGAGGCCTAGGTTTCAAAATTAATTTTCCAGTCTGCAAGAGAGGAAAAAAAAAAGTTTAGACCTGAAAGGTGAGCCAAACAATTGCACTTCCAACTCAAGTTTACCAGCTAAGTTTAAAATAACACACAAAACACAAATAAGTATTCTACATTTCACCTTTACAGACAAATATTTTTTTTAAGGTGTATAGAAATGCTATTCAGGAAAAAGCAAAACAAACAAACAACAAACCAAAACACAACACCTGTGTGTCTTTTCAAATTATTTGCATTTTTTAAAAAACAAGGTTTAGGCAATGAAGCACTAACTTACATCATCACAGGACATGTTATATTCTGCCAAAACAGTTCGACATCTGGCTGCTATACTGCGTGGATTGTGTCAAGGAAAGCAGCTAACAAGTGGGCAGAGAAGTGAAGACTGAAAAAGCAGTATTAGCATAGGCTTCAATAACAGCAGTTAACTACAGCACCTGTAAACTGTCAAACAGCAATTGAAGGATACATTGATGGGGCCACCACTCTTTTATGTATTCCAGCAAAGAACAAGCCTATTAGGGTAATACAGCTAATTGTGAAAAATGGGTGATTCCAAAGTGATGTGAAAAATGACACCTAGGAAAGAAATCAGGTTAGTCCCACTACATAATTTTTAAAACATACATAAAGTTGCTGCCTAGTTCACAAAAAAACCCCAACAACCCACAAACAAAACAACAAACAAAAAACCTCAACCCTGCACCTAACCATTTCTAAGTACTTGCAAACAATTCTTTAGATAAGTATTCAAGGTGTAGCATTTTGGTAGGGATCTTCCTAGGACATATTCCACAACAATTACAGACAATTTGAGGGCTTAACTAAAAATGATCTCCCAGTTCCATGGGAGAACCACCCACCTTTAGCCATTCGGTTTCAAGACCATAGAATGGTTTGGATTGGAAGAGACCTCAAAGATCATCTTTTTCCAATGCCCTGCCATGTGGGGCTGCTGATACTACACCATGTGACTGCAACACCAAGCTATGAAATGGGCTACATTTGGGATTAGCACCATCTTTACCTTTTGTGTCTCCGGGTCTATTAACCAGTTCCAAGCACCAGTTGCTGTGCAGACTGATACCACTATAAGAATCACTGATAAAGAGAAGAATGAAAGTCAAACAATATACCTTACTCCTAATAAAAAGCATTTATTTTTCAGTAGTAGCACTTCAGTATTTATGTCTTTTCCCACTTTTCCTCCCACTGAGGGAGGAAAAGCTTCTGCTTGGAAGGCATAAACAAAAATAGGCAAAGAAATGTCTATTATGTGAAGACATAAAGATCTGTCTAAGTGTCCTGGAAAGGACAAGTAGGTAACAAAATCTTAATTCTGTCAAGTAAAAACGTCCTGATGCTTGGAAGAAATGAAAGTTTCTAAAATAACATGGTTAGCAAAAATCAAGTTGGAAGACTGGAGTAAGAGTTGTCCCAAATGTTCAGCATGCCACTTGAACTTACGCAGCCTGGGCAACAGAAATGCAGCCCATTAAACTGCAAAGCAGAACAAAAGCTTCTATCCCACTAGCTCTTCTATGTACAAAAAGCCCAAGGCAATAGCACAGGCAGTTTCAGTGGCACATCTCAGCTGTGTTATGCTCCCCATAACAATGAACATGATTACAAGCAAGGAAAGCCAACATAAAGAAAAAACCCACAAAATTTAAATAGGACTCAGAAGGCATGTTAGCACTATCACAAGTTTAACAAACAACTTTGCACATCCAGACTTGTTAGAAAAAAGAATCAATTCACTGTAAATGGATAATACTAGATACATATTAGAGATGCTACACTGATTTTGAGACTACCAGCAGTTGGGGGTCGAGGGTCGATGGAAAAAGAGAACAGAATAAATGTAAAGGTAGAGAAAGCTCATACTTTATTGCACACCCATAAAAAGCCTTGCACCATTTGTTGGGCATTTGGCTGTTTTGAGTCCTTTCTTACTCTTCTCAGCCTGAAGTTCTGGATGCAAATAAAGTCCTCTACCAGGAGGAAAAAAAAAAAAAAAGGAAAACAAAAAACAACCCAAAAAAATAAGACACAGAGTTATCACCCTTTAGGATCATAAGAAAGAACCTGAAAACAAACCCCAGGTATTAATTAAATAGTACTTCCAGGTTCATAAAACTACTATAATTTACTATTGAGTTGCATATTCTTCTTGATATTACAAAATTTAAACTAAAAAGTAACTCGAATAAGTTATGTTTTCAAAAAGAAAGTTGGAAAAAAATCTATCAAAAGCATAGAGCTTCTTCTCTATATAAATACTTTTTTCCAGGATAACAGCAAGAGAAGTTCACATTGGGTTAAATACCTCATTATAATAAAAGTTAAAAGTCCCTCTTTTACATGAATTACAGAACTAGGAAAACAAGCAGTTAGGAAAAAAACAGTTAGCCAGTGAACACAAGACAAGTTATGCAAACCTCATTTAAATACGTTTTGAAGTTTGAACTACTTTTTTTTAATTACGCCTGACAGTGAACAACAATTCTGGAAGCCAAATGCTACAGCAAGCGTGAACCAGTTGGGCAGATCTGTTTACAAATATCTGCTTGCTTCCCCATTGCTCTAAAACAGGGGGCTTAGGGGGGTGGTGTTGTTTTGGGGTGTGGTGTGGGGGTTTTTGCTTTTTATGTAATGATTCCTCAAGTTCTTTCCTTTGAAATTAACTTATTGGGCTCTAAGGAGAAAAAAATACTATTTTATATGTTAAAAAAAAAAGAAAAAAAGAAAAAAGCCTGTATTCTTTGAATATGGAAACTACAACAGAATCTTGTAACAAAAAGCTGTCTACTTCCAGCATGGACCCATCTCAAAGTTGGCAGCACACCTGCAGCATTTTTGTCTTCCTCCCTTCTTCAAACTTTTGTGTTAGAACAGAGATAAGGACATTCTGCCATTAAGGCACACTGCTGTTAACTTTTTCACCTTCAATTTTACAGGAACTATCTAACCCTATCAAAAAAAAAACAGAACAAAAACCAAACCAGAACAGAAACAAAGACACCAGTCCCAACGATTTCCAAAATAATTCAGCCTTGAGTCAATTCAATCTTGACTTCATTTTTCAAACTCTGGCTGAAGTATTAGTTTGGTATCTTGTATTACCTGGTTGCAGAGTGTTTGAACACATGCCACAGAGATTTTATACAGAGTTGAAGCACAGATTTTTGCTTGGGCAAACGTAAATCAAAGGTACACACTGGTAAATCTAAAAAGCTTGAAAGACAATCCTATTATCCCTTGGAACATCAGACTTACTTCTCCAACGTCCTGTAGCTGGTTGCAAACATGCAATATATTCAGTAAGTCTTCTTTCAAAAGCTTTGAGATCTGGGGAGGATGTATATAAAGCATAATTAGATCTTTATCTATTTAGTACAATTTTTATGTAAAAGATAAAAGGAATTCACTGTTCCTCTGTGCAAACTAATTTCTTACAGGCAGAGAAAAGCAATGCAATGATCATTTAGATGTAATAAAAAAAACAGTCAAAGTAGCTTCACACAACTTTAGCTAAAAAGTCCAATGATGGAGTCACACTAAATGCAAGAAACACTCCCACTTACAGAAAAGAAAATTGATATAGTTGAGAAATCAGAGTATTTTAGACGTCTTTAAAAATACAAAGAGTTAGATTTGGAATAGCTTAAATAGCCCACACACAGAGAAAAAAACCCAACAAAACAGACCACATTTTTGAGTATAAAGTACATGAGGGAACCATTAAGTTCTATTATGTATATAATGGTAATTAAAAAAAAAAAAAGCTGGTCATTTGCCAGCTGCTCAAGGGATTATTTGTAGGAGTGTGGCTTTGATGACTTGGTTTTGTAGGCAGTTTAGTGCCATGATACACATAGACGCACACATGTAAAACCCCACAGCAAACACTAGCCCAACCACCTCAATTCTTTCTTTCTTTCTTTTTTTTTTTTTTTTAATAGATCTTTCTTATTGCCATAATTTTCTCAAGGGTTTTCCATTTAAATTGCTGTTAAATGTGGAGGAGAATTTCAAATTCATACTTCTAATTTCTTTTTAAAAAATCCAAGCAAACAAAACTTAGCCATTCACCTAAGGTTTGTTTACAAGGCTCTGCTTCATCTGAAAGTCTATGTTAAGATTTAAGCTTCTGTTCAATAAGGTAAATATTTTACAACATTCCAGTCACAGCTAGAATTCCACCTGGAGTTAAGTTTTTATTAGCATAAACTTAACTTTCAGCTAAAGTATTTCAGTCATCATCACACTGAATTTTTTTTCCTTCAACTTGCAACTATTACTGACTTATTTACCATAATAAAGCAACTATAGAATAAGATCAGAAGAAATGTACCTATTTTGAACATCACCAATGCAGTTTTGCAAACTGTAAATTTACTCCTAGGTGGTTTGTAGGTGAATTCATAGGGGAAGATTACAGCATCTTGATTTCAGCCACAGAACAGTTAACTAGTCTTAATTACTGCCAACAGCCTGGTAGTTATGGCCTGTCCTCCACCTCCCTTCTGGGGAAGCTAAGCCACTGCCAGCAATTAAAGCTAATTAACTGTTCCCTGACTAGCACAACCCCTTACAACTAGTCACTGAAGTGAGAGGGGAAATATGAGGCATCACATGAAAACCTGCTGTTTGAGAAACAGCACCGTTTAGACAAAAAAAAAAAAAAATCAAGCTATTGATTACAAAGTTATCAAGAAAACTCTGGATAATGTAGACAGCTAAAAAAAAACAGGGTGGAAAAAATCCAAAACGATTTCAGAACACAGGCACATCAAGCTTTAACTTATTTTTGGATATCCACATTCTAAGAACCTTCTCTGAGGTTATCAGTTCAGCCCCTGGCAGCTGTAACAAGCAAAGCACACTTCTCAGAGCCCTGCAGCTTGTACAGACAGCAACCAAGCCATGATGACAGTGGGCCACCATTTTTGGTTGACACTTCTACCTCTAGTATCTGCTACAAAGCACCTGCTAAGCCTGACACCCTAATGCACTTGAGAAATCTCTACCAGTCTTATTTTTGGACACTAAAAAACTCCTTTCAGGGTTTTGACATCCTGCAAACTACAACTACTTCTAAGAACTTGCAATCCAAACCACCAGGGCCATTTGAGGTCATGCTCTTCAAATGCCAGAGAAGCCCTGGCCCGGAGCAAAGCCTGCTGTGCTGGACGGGGCCCGCAGCTGGGAGAAACAACTCACGCAACAGGGCAGGAGCGGAGCAGCAGTGACCGCAGCACAGACTTTATTTAGCTGAAGTCGAGAAGCCTTATCGAGAAGGGGCAACGAAAGGTCAAGCCCACTGGGCAGCTCCCTGCTCCCCAGGGAAGGACGGGGCTGCCGGGCCCGCGCACGGAGCCCCTCAGCGCAGGCCTGCCCCGCGGAACGCCCGGAGAGCAGCACCAGCCCCGCAGCAGCACCAGCCCCGCAGCAGCAGCACCAGCCCCCGCAGCAGCAGCACCAGCCCCCGCAGCAGCAGCACCAGCCCCCGCAGCAGCAGCACCAGCCCCCGCAGCAGCAGCACCAGCCCCCGCAGCCCCGAGCCTCAGGACGCGGAGGCAGCCCCAGAAACCCTGCCCTAGTTCGCCTGTCTGGGCCGAGGAGGAGCGGCGGCTCCGGGAGCGCAGCGGAAAAGGAGCCGAGGCCTCCCGGGGCCGCCCGGCTCCCCTCAGGGCAGGGCCCGCTCCGGAGGGATGAGGCAGCGCGCTCGGGCAGCCCCGGGCCCGCCCCGGGCCCGCCCCGGGCCGCCGCACTCACCCTCAGCCTGGTCCAGCGAGTTCATGGCGGGCGGGCGAGGCGGCGCGCACCGGCGGCAGCGCGCACCGGCCGTGCCCCCCGCACCACCGGCCGCCCGGCCCGGCCCGGCCCGCCCCGCACACCGCCCGGCCCGGCCCCCGCAACAACCCCGCGCCCCACTGGCCAGTCTCCCGCTGGCCACGCCCTCCCGCAGCAAGCGCGGTTCGCATTGGTGCGGAGGGGGCGAAGGGGCGTGTCCTGGGCGTGGCTCCAGCCATTTGAGGGCGGCGGGGGGCGCGCGCTATGGCGGGTGCTGCGGTGTTTGCCGGGGGCTCCTGCGGGGCTGCCCGGCCCGGCCCCCTCAGGGCGTGGGGCTGGGCCCTGGCCCCGCACGGCAGCCCCGCTGTGACTTCACGGCGGTGCCGGCGGAGCAGCCCGGCCTCGGCCCGCCGGGCGTGCCCGGGAGCGGCCTGCGGCGGCTCGGCCGCGTCCGCCGCGTCCCGGCTGCGCTCTGGCGGTAAGTGCCGTCCCGGGGACGGGACCCTCCCGCGTAGCGAGCGTCGAGGAGCAGTGCTGAGCGGCTGAGAGGTTTTACAGGCTTTAGGTGTGTCCTTGCACCTGCAGTGATCAGCCACCGTGATCCCACGGCCCTTGCTGCTGTCTCCTGGCATCCCGGCTAGCGTGTGGGGGTAACTGAGCTCTTACCTTTCCTAAAGGAAAGCTATTTAATTAGAGTAACTTAATGAGTGAGCTTTCCAGGGACCAAAACTCTGCCTGCCCTCTATTTTCAACCAACCAGTATTGGAGGCTGCAGTGGTAATTTCGTGGTCTAGTAAAGAGTGTTAGTGTTCTCTAAAAGCAGTCGCTGAGAGCTGCAGTGCTCTCAGGGCTGGAAGCTGTTATCCAAGCTCTCCTTTCGTGGTGCACGGGCAGGGCATTACTTGTATACAAGGGCTTGCTTAAAAGGAACTTGAGAAGTTATGAAAATACTATCTATAGTAATCCTACCTGAAAAACGGAGTGCTGTGCTTAGCCCTTGTCAGTTTCCAGCAGCCTCCAAGTGTCAGAAAGTTGTAGTTTACACTAAGGTGTTTACATTTCTGTGTTTTGTTGACAAGCTTATCCCTGGTTGATCTCTTTTGTCTTGCTCTAGCTATTAGGTTTACTTCTGAATAGACACAGATATCTTAAAGCTGTGTTTTATTCCAACTTTCATGTTTTGTGACACTTAAAAGCTGAACCTACAAGAAGAAGTCCCAGAGCAATACCCTTGAAGTATTTAAGTAAATTGTAATTCCTTTATTTTTTGTAAGATAAAACTTCTTGGGCAATTCAAAATCCTTTTATTTCTCTACATGTTTTCCAAGTAGCTTTTACTGTCTCTGTGCAGTTCTGTTGACTGGAGAGTAGCCAAGGCAAATGGAACCAGACAATATATCTCATACTACAGCTGTCAGTCGAATACACAGATTCTTAAGATTAGTGTGTTTGTTAATCTGTTCTATTCTGCCAACATGTGAAGCCTTAAAAATAATAGATTAAGTAAAAGGACCTAGAGTACCCTTGCATTGCTTCATAATGCAGAGGTGGTTGGAAGAAGTGCTTTGTCAGTCTAGAATGCTATCTCAAGGATCTCTTTTCAAGGTGCAAGAATTGCATCTTTTTGAGTTGATCATCTTTGGTATCTGTTTCTGGTTCTCACAGCTGTACAAGGAGCATAATGTGAGAGCATCTGTTAGAAGCATCTGCTATCAAGGATAATTAGGATGGAGACACTTGTTTCTTGGTTTAATTGTGTTTCTAATCAAATTTTCCCTGAGAAGTGTTACTTATCCACAGCACTACTATGTTTTTTTTTTAAGGAGTTGCAGATTCAGGGCTTCTTGGTTTAGGCAAAAATTCTGATCCAAGGTGGTTTTCTTACCATTACATTTTCTGCTGCAGGCCTATAGAAAACATTTCAAAGCTTATCCTGGAAGGTGAGCTTTATCAAATACAAGCATCTGAAGAGGAAAAGAGAATGCCTTTTTTTGGAGATCTGCAGGATCATCTCCACATACTGTAGAAATATACTATGTATGTGTGTCTTGACATAATAGAAAATTAATTTTCATTTCTCAGGATTGTAACTTGAAACGCACTCTGCAACGTTGGAGTTATGGCTTGAGATACTAAAAATTGTTTGTATTTCAGTAGCCTGCAAAGCTAATTTGTTGTCTTCTGCCTTTTTGTTCTGCGACTGGGGTAGTAAAACTCACCCTCTTATTCCTTTTTATTTCTTCAGAAGACAGGCTTCTTATATCCCAGATAGTTTAATTGCTCTCTAGTTTATTGTTACTCTTAGTGCATATGAGGGTAACCTAAAAGAATGTTGTGGGGTGCTGTGCTCTAGTTAGGACAGAGTTGTAGTAATCTGTGGTAGCTGCTCTTTGCTGTTTGTCTTCAATGCTATTAATCTCTAAACCCTCTTGACTTTCAGCCCAGGCATGGGTCCAGGTAGACTCCGTGTCTTCTGAAGGGAATACTATGTAACAGAGATCTTGCTAATAAGTGTTTCATGGAAATGGAGAATACTTTGAGATTAGGCATGACATACCAAATTAAGCAAAACTCCCTCAACAACTAATTGTTCACTTTATGTCATGTTTTTGTATTACGATAGGATTCTTGTTCAGTCTTGAATCATGTGTATTGACATCTTTTTGATAAAAAAACACTTTAAAAACCAATTGTAGTATGAAAATCTATGCAATGTTATTGTTGTTTAAATGTTTGGAACATTGTAGCTTTTAAAATACTTTCCTTGCAACATACATCTAACTCGTATCCTTACCTGTTTTAGTATAAATCCTTACAAATCATGGCACATTCTTCAATTATTCAAAGGATTTTGAAGATCTGAATAGGTAAGAAACTTTCAGTAGCACAAATTAGAAATTATTCTAATAATTTGAACATCCTGTGTGCTTAGCAAAAATATTTGTCGTGGTATAGCAGGAATATGCATTAGTGTTACTAGTCATCTGGTCATATAAATAGATCAAATATCTAAGGCAAATAAATAAAACAATATTGCATGGCTTGAAGCCTGCCAGGTTCTCTAGACTGTGCTCCTCAGAGACTGAACTGCAAAGCACTGTCTGTTAAGAGGTACCTGGCTCTTGGGTTTATGTTTGTGGCAAAAAGAGTGGATGTTCTTGTAATCTGAATCAAGGACTTTTAAGTTGTACAGGCCTGATTCTAGATAATAATTTTATTGAAAGTTTCTTGTCCCATATTATGCTGTGTTTCAAGAGCACACAGGGTCTTTCTCCTGTTCTTTTTCAAAATGCATGTGTGCATATTTTAGCTGTTCTGGAGCCCTTCTGTGATTTTTGAGGATTTTGTGATTAGGTACTTTTTTCCTGAAATTTATTTATTAGTGGTAAGGGAAAATTACTCTCCACTAGAAACCAAATCTAACTATGCAGAAGATGTTGAGTGCATAATCAACTTGTCTGGAAATTACTTTTTTCTAACTTTTTGGGTTTCCTGGTTTATACTTCTAAAAATAAGATTGAAGAGAAGTTCCCAAGAGTTGTAATATCATGTAATTTAGCTCAAGCTGTGGTTAACAACTTAATAACATGAAACTTATTTACTCATGCAGTTCAGAAGAAAGCTGGAATGGGATTAGGTGATGTGACCTTTTAAGAAACTTTGTTGCTTGAGTGACTCTTGGAGGATAAGGGAGGCTTTTTAAAGAACTAGTAGGAGAGTTACTTAAAAGAATGAGAAGCACAACTTGACAGGAATATCATTGTACTGAGCACAAAGCTAACTTGCATTTAACCTAATTTGAACAGGTTAGTCTTCCGTTTGCAACTTGCTCTCACAACTGTGAGAGAAGTGTTTTTCTCCTGATTTTTCTTTCAAAGAAAATTTCAATGCTGAAGAAATCAGTCTTCTACAGAAGGCTAAATTATCTAAAATCTAAGCTCTAGGAGCCAGAAGTGGGTTTTGTTTGAGAATTAGTGGTATGTGCATAGTACACTCAGCTCAAGATGAAAATAAATGCTATTCAGTTACTTAAGAGAATGCAAAACATCCTGTGAGGAAGAACTCTGTATATTTTGCAGATTAAAAAAACATGTAAGGTGGCCTGGGGATATGTTGGGGATAGGTAAGCAAGCTTATTTCTGGTGACTCTTGCTTTGGTGTGTATCCAGTATAGGTGTATTTCCAACATGGCTCTTAAAGTATTTGAGAAGATGTTCTGTAACACAGCTGAAAAATGTTTAGCTCCTAGTGTCTGGCTATAGAAAAAGCAGTTCCTAGTTTCTCACTGCCTTGCCTTGGAGTGAGATTTGAGTTCCGGTATCAAAATAGAAGAAATTTAAGGAGAGAATGGGACAAAATTAATCCTCTGTGGATTGAAATAGATGAATGGGCTGTTCTCAGACTGAGAACTCTGCAGCCAGGCTTAACCATGTTTCTTAAGCCTTCTTGCATGTCTGTAATTTCCTCAGGGGAAAAAAAAGGGGGAAAAAGAACCCTTGCTTCAAATAACTATTTTTATCATCTTTTATAGTACTGTTAAATTGTAAAGTTATGTCCTAATGAAGTTTTGCAGTCTGTGCTGTTGCTTAATTGATTTTTCTCTTGATTGCAGATGACTGCACCTGGGATAATTGTAAAGAGAAGCTATACCTGCAGTTTTACAGACATGCAGAAAGAATAAGATGCCTTCTGACTATCGTTGTTACCATCAGCAAGGAGCAGAAGTAGGTTTCTATTAAGACTTTCTTCAGCTAATTCTGTTACAGAGGGAGTAATTACACAGGTAAGTATAACCCAGTTCAGAAATGTGACCCTGCAAATATGTAGATAACTTTTTTAAGATCATGCCCATTCATTTAGTGTTTCTAGATCTCCTCAATAGTTGTAGGTAGGCCTAAAATTTCTTGCACAGATGCCAGGCTTTGGAGTAGGATAGCCATGAGGAACCTGTCTATGTTCCCAAAAAAAAAAATTGCCTGGTAATGAAATCTGTTCTTAATCCAGTCATAATGTCTCTTTGTTTTAAAGGCCACCTGGAAGCATTTATTTGGATTTTGTGATCTCTTAATAGAGATGTACTAAAAGTAGTTTCAGATACTACTTTTGCCAGAGTAATCTTTGCTGGCTTTGAGACGTGTTAGATAGCTTTCTAATTTGAAACATCTCTTCCACAGTTGCTGACAGAAGGGAACAAGGAAGCTGGCTGAATAAAAGGGACATTCAAGGGCCCAGAATTTTTTATCTAGTCTTTGGGTCTTAGTCAGTACTTGAAGCAAGACTAGAAGAATAATCTGGAAAAAGTGAATTCTTAAAGTAACGTTCTGCTAAAAACAAAACCAAACAAACTTGTGGTATAAGTTTGTGTCTCTAATGCTGGAAAAGTTAGGTTTCATGTTATTGCTGTTCATCTTCTGGAGGTGAACTGAGTCAACTTGAATACAGAGGTCTTAACCCCTCAAATACACATGCTGCTTTGATATGCTAACATTCATTTCTCTCTTCCTCCCCTTAGCAAAGTGTTTTGTACTGAATTTGTTAGTGGTATCACTTTCCAATATAGTTAATCTATTTTAAACTTGAAATGTAGACCATATGTCCTGCCTTCACATGTCTCCTAATAACAGAATCAGTAACATTTTTTAAGCTGAGACAGTTGATTTTGGTATTGAATTCTGGTGCTGTAATGTGTAATTTAATTCCATTCCTCCTCCCTGACCTCCATGCTTGACATATCACCTTCTGATGCTCAGATATGATTGGGGGGACACCAGAGGTTTTTTGTTTCAGTTCATGGAGTGTTGCAGAACTGTAGTGCTACATAATCTCTTCAAATGTGAGCTAGAAATTCTCAGCCTCTATCACAGTTTAGTGCTCTATTAACAGGCTTAGTCAGTAGTGCATAGACTTGAAATTCAGACAGGAAAAACTACAGCTGCTGTTGTTAATGTGCCTGAAATGCAAAGATCATGTGAAATGATCAGAGCAGACTGTAAATTGGCTTATAATTTTTGAAACAAAAATCATGAAAGCTGACAAATCAGTTTGGTTTCAGTTCTAATCCCAAATATGTAAATGAAATACTTAGAACTGTTTAATAAAGTGTACTACACACACTACAGTGTGTGAAAAATAAGCCATAGTTCTTCCTTGACTGTCTGTTGTCCCACTGGTAATTCCAGGATCAATGTTCACTAGCTTTTTTGTTGATGAAACAAATGGAGCTTATGACTTTTCTCTGTCCGTATTGCTATCAGTAAGAAACATCTTCCAAGTTGAAAAGAGTAAAATAAGATCAGTAAAATTCTTAAGGAATAATGTTTAGCATCTGTACTCAGAACATATGGATCACTACTCTCTATTTTTCTGTGCTTTATCTCCAGTATTTGTGAGTAGCCTGCTTTTTGAAAAAATTAAACTAGTGCCAGTGTAATAGTTCATTTTTTCAGTTGAACTCTTCCCAGCATACTAGGATGAGAAGATCAAATGCTAAAAATACATAATTTTAATAATGTATTTAACTCTCAAATCTACCACTAAAACATAATCAAGCAGGAATCATAAACTGAAGTTCCTTTAAGTATATTGCAGCTTTCTGCTATACTTTGACAAAGAATTTTAAATTTTTCTCCATGTGGCTTAGAGACCACAGTTATTTCCTGATACTTTAGAAGGTTGATCAATGAACATGTTTTTTTGTGGGGCTTTTATACTTCACAACACTGGACTTGATACTCATGGCTTCTGTCACGTGCAGGAAGGTGACAACACAGCTATGGGAAACAATGGCACAGACTGGCTTGCAGATAACCAACTTTTTTGGTTTTTTTTATTCAGGGAAATACATGCTAGAGTTGCAGGCAATCAGCTACAAGAACTTGTGGTGGCAAGAATGTACCTTACTCAAGTTGGATCTCGCATGTGTACTCCAAGAAGTTAGAAGTGACAGGTTTGTATTCTTGAGCAGCCCAATGTAGCACTTTGCTCTTGCACTGTAGTCATGCTTCATTATTCTATCAAAGGGAAGTTTAGCTTGCTTGAGAGATGTCACTTAAAATAGTCCCTATTCAGAACCACAGTTTAAATTTCTTTCAACCCACTGAAATTTTAAATGCCAATTCATTACACTTGGTAACAAAATTTGATCTAGTTAAATTGAGACACCTTTCAAATAGTTCACTGAATTAATGTATAATAGTTCATAACACATGGAGTGATTAAACATTTGTCCTGAATTGCTGCTTTTTAAATGGCATGCTTTTTAAATATGCAACAAGCTGTCAGATAAGGATTAATTATTGGAAGTTATTTTAAAATTGTTTAATTAAAATTTCACTTTCTTGTATTGAGTTAGTGTAAATCAATCAATAGAAGTTTATCTGTATTTCTTTCTGAACTATTTATTATAAATTTACAGATGTTGCATCTTTTCTTGTATCAAGAACACAATAGTAAAAAGGCACTTTCTCCTGGAGACCAAGTAACTGCCCTGTTCTCCAATTAAGTAAAATGTATTTAAGAAAAATCTGTAATAATCTGATTTCAGGTATAGTTGTTTGTGAAAGTCTTTGTATGGAATTGGGATTCTTAATTTTAGCTTTAGTTCATGAGTGCTTAATGATGTTGTGACAGTAGGAAGAAGTTAAACTTTACATTTCTATTTCAGATGAAGTTCATGTACTGGTGCTAAATCAAAGCTAACATCTGCAGCTACAGAAAGGCTATATCAATACTGAACTGAAGGATTAAAAAAAACTCACTCAGTTATATTTCATGAACTTAACAGCTCTATTTGGTTTTGTAAATCTGAGGTAGATGAAAACACAAGCCTGATAAAGTCAGCTATCTCTTCCCTGTAGTCTATGGTAACGTGGCTGTGGAAGATGCATTTGCTCTCCTAGTTGAAGCTTTTGGGAATACATTTGCTGACTGTGAGCATCAGGAGTGTACCAGGGTTTCACACAAGGCAGCTGATGTGCTGGATGACTGCCTAGCAGGAGAGCAATGTGAGACATACAGTGTGCCTCTGGGTATTAGACATATTTCTATTAAGTGTGGGGAAATACTTGCACTGAGAAGAGTTGAGCTCAGTAAGTGAATACGCAAAGACCATAAGAGAGATGATTGAAGGTATTTTTTTTCCACTGAAGTACAACTTTAAGCATATTTTAAATTTGATACAAATAAGCTCAGGTACACGGCATGTAAATAACCTGTAAATAAATGATACATGCTGGAGATGAAAAGTGCATGGACAAAATGCCAGTGCGTCTATCATGGGCATGTGCAACCTGAAGCAGGGTGCATATATTCTGCAAGTAACTGGACTTTTTACAAGGACATACAAGTCCTCTAATGGGCAATTGTTCTCTCATGGGTTATGGTTGCAAAATGAGTATTTGCTCATGTGCTAATACTGTTGTATATTTAAATTTTAATAACACTGTATGCATAAATGCATTTAAGTTAGTGATATATAGGAGCCCCTTGAGTGAAATGCAACTTGAGTTTAACAGAATTTAGTAGTATAACTGTTTATAAGCTTATTTGAATTATGCATTTTAAAATTCAGCATAAGATCTCCAAAACAAAAACCCAGCCACTTGTAAATTACAGACTTGGAATATCTGTGCCATGTTGATCTTAGGAGCTATTCAGTGGAAAAGTCTTTTGTTCCTTTGTGCTAAGGGTATAGTGAGATTATTGCAAACTTTTACTTGTGCTCTTAATCTGTTTTGAAGAATTGCCTACCACTTTGATTCACTTAAGCAGCCTTATTGAACAAAATTATCCTTCAGCTGAAGACACAATGTGTTGTGAGGATGCAAGCATTGCCACCCATGCCTTAAGTAATCCTCACCCTCCTCCACTGCCCAACAGGATTGCTCTCTTGGGCCAGTCACCCCTTCCTTAGGTTAAAGTTTCACTTGGGTGACACTGTCAGGGGCTCTTCCAATACTATTTCAGTTTTGCATTTCAGAGTAACTAATTCTGTTTTTGTGACTGTCTCAATCTCTTGCCACAGCACATTTACTTGTAAAAGTAGAATGTAACATAGTAGATAATACATTAGCTACAATCAAGTAGATGGGTTGGATGTGGAAAAATCTGAACTTGTAAATCTTTGGCACTGATCAAATCATAGTTGAAGGGCTGAAATTCAGCCATGCAATTTTCAGAGCAAACTTGATGTGAAAGAATAGAAAAGTGGGGAAGTATGCCTTTATCTAAAAATTAATTTGTTCTAACATGATAAAAGCTTAAGAATATAAAGTTAATCTTTTATATCCTTAGTCTGAAATCACATTGAACTACTGTCCTTGCATCTGTTTGAAGTTGGTATGGGTTGAGGTGAACACCTGACTATTTTGGAAAGGCTTTTTTCCTCCCCTGTTGTGAACTTTTTTCATTTTACAAAGCTTTCTTTTTTAGTTACCAAGTTGGTTGCAATTCTTTTGAGT
Organism: Apus apus; assembly: GCF_020740795.1. Lineage (NCBI taxonomy): Eukaryota > Metazoa > Chordata > Aves > Apodiformes > Apodidae > Apus > Apus apus. Next base: position 14,004,916 of record NC_067292.1, on the reverse strand, counting down.
TACTGAAGCCCATTGAAAACCAAAAGGCCAGCAGAAACGGGTAGGGCGGTTCAGGTTTTACATGTGAATGTTCTTGGATGCATAAGATTAGTGTATGTTGTAAATTAAATTACTGCCTTAATGATTGAAATAAGGAAGTCAGCAAAAAATACTGATACCTGCTTAATTGGATTATTTTATTAAATGATAGTGTAAAAAGAAACCACAGGTACACTTGTGACAGCTGTCAATGTTAGTGCCAAGTCTGATTCCTTGAGATGAATATGAAACACAAAGTCTTATCAAAACTAGTGACCTACATTATGGATTAAATCATCATGAATTAAATTCTGGCTTAGACTCAGATGACATCTAAAATGCTTGTCATAACAAAATCACTCAGAATTTAAAATCTGGCCTTAACTTTCCATGCCAATTGTACTTCATTTGCCAGTTTGGTTTTTTTTAACTTGCATATGCAGGTTAACCTTAGTGTCAGGGAGAGTTGCTTTGTAGTGTGCTCCTGCCAAGATTAGTAACACTGCAGGTCAGTGTGCTCTGTTGTTAAATATGTACAGGAAGGCTATACTTGTAGCTCACTGGTAGTATGTCTTTTAAAGTAGGGCACTATGAATGAAAAGGCAAAGGCATTTGTAGCAGTTGGAGTGCAGTGTCACTGCTTTGTCTGCAGTGCTCCTTTCTATACCTGTTTACACATGATAATTGGCATGTTTTAAGTCTGATCATGTTAGACACAGGTAAGAGTATGTCTTGTGCAAAAAAACAGGTTTTACTGTTTGTTTTGAAACAGCGTTTACAAACAGGGCTGTCAGATGCAAAGGATAATCCTCTATCTCTTCTTTTAGCAACTGCTAAGGGATTTGGACTTACGGGATATTCTTGACATCAACCTGCCAAATGGCTGTGGCTTGGAGGGACACCTGGCCTTTTGCCAGTGCCAGGTGAGACTGACAAAGCTCTGTAGCTGTTGGGTTGAGTAACTGTAAATCTCTTCTAGTTAAAACCTTTCCAATGCTGACAACTCTGCATCTATTCTAGCAGAAGAACTTTATTTCATTTAAATTTCATTTAAGTGATGAGAACAATGGCCATTGGTCAGTCTTAGCCTGAATAATACTGTTTCTGTATTGAAATAATTAGGTACTGCTTGCTAAATCATACAGATTTGGTGGGTTTCTTCATAATGATCAAGGCACTTAACACATAGATGCCTGTGTTGTTGTTGCTGTTGTCATCCAAGCAAAATGAGTGATGTTCACAGTAGGAATACAAGAAGGTAATTATTAGGCTATTTAGAATTTAAAATAGGTTAAAGAAATAGATATTGCTGTAGATGAAAAATAAAAAGAATGCATGCTTCCTGACTTAATTGCTTTTTACTGGGAGAGAGAAAGAAGGTCTGATTTCTAAGACAACTGGAGAAACAGATGAAAGGTAAACTGTGTTAATTGTAGATAGAATAATAAGCAATTAGTTTAATTTATTATACAGGTGATTTGGTTAGATGTAAGGAAGAAGTATGTGGCCAGTTAATACTGAAACATGTTGCTTGGACAGGAACAGTGAGGCATGCACCCATCAGTGCAACACAGGTATATGTGCTTCAGTATCACACATCAGGAGAGGACACACCTTTTCCTTTTAACTACATGCTGCAGCACAATATCAGCTGGAGAAATGTGTTAGCTTTGTAGGGTTTTTTGCCTCAAACTTGGTTTGCATATGCAGGATACTTAAATGAAGTAGGATATTGAACTCTATGTTGCATTTAAGTGTCAAGTTAGAGGTTAGATTACCCATTTGATGACATGGAACAAGCAGAAGTTGATAGCAGATAAGTTTGATAATACAGGGTAAAATGAAAAGTTCAGATGGGAATTAGTCTTTCACTGATGGAAGAGGGGAGGTGATTTTTAGATTCAAGTAGATGTGAGAAGAGTGAACAAGTATATAAACTACGAATGTCTTACAGTATTTGGTTTTATTTTTGTCACAGCCATTCACATCAAGCCAGCACAGCACCAGTGGGGAGCTTAATTAAGAAGATACTGCTGACACCATTGGCAATAGTGGGTGTCTTGTAACCACATGTGCATTGCACCTTCTGTTGCACTCCAGCCTGTGAGAACTCCTGAAAAACTTAAGAAGGCTTTTCTATTAAAACAAATGCTCATTAATGTCATTGTTGTAACGTCATAATTTTAAATTAGAAGCTGCTTAAATAGTCACAAAACAAAGTTACCTGTTTTACACAGTTGTCACTAGTTTCACTTTGTGGTTGAATTTCATCTGGCTGTGTCTGATCAGACATAGGTTTCAGCGCATGTTGGATGACATGGATGAAATTTCTCCTAATTCATAGAAAATCCATCAGTTATTTTTGCATCTTACCTGTGAGGGGTGAAGGTGAAAGGGTTAACTTTAGCATCACCCAGAATTATTGGTATGACTTGCTTACCTAATAACTGACAGCTTTGAAATGGTTTTTCCCATTATAATGGAAGTGAAAACAGGTAAAAATACAAAACACCCAATCCCAAGCAAATTCAATATTTAAGACCTCAATATAAAACTAAGGAAAACATTGAAATACTTGTAGTTAGAAAAGCAGTTAAGTAAATGAATGTGAGGAACCACCTTAATCTGTAGTTACACACAAACCAAATACGAGATTTAAAAAATTTTTAGCAGCCATTCTACTGAAATATCAAGTGTACTTGGATTTAATACATGCAAAATAAATGGTAGCCACTCTGCAGAAATACTGATCATCAAGGTTAGATTACTGCTTATAGATTGAACATAAAGAAACCAAGCCAGAAACACTGATCTTGAAACTTCATGTGGATTTTTGCACCTTGGGAAAGAGGCAATTGCTTTCATAGAGAAAATAGGTTAGATGTGCATGAAACACATTAAGTTACTGCAAGTTACTTCTGTAATGCATCAAATAAATCATAGGTATTGCTTGCAACCATAATAGGCACAGTATTTTACAGGGAGAAGTTAAGTTTATAAGGAATTGTAATGTCTTTAAAAATTGGAAGTAGTTTTTATTTTATATATTTGTGTGTGTGACAGCTGCTCTTCATAATTGTAGGGAGAAATTTCTGATACTGAATAATGAAGAACTGTAATATATTTATCAGTATTTCAGAGTGATTATTTTTTTTGCAAGACAGGCTGTCTAATGTTTTCACTGTGAATTATGTAGTGAAGCACTTCGCCATCTAGAAGGTTACACTGATTTCAGTATTACATTGTTCTGATAGTGCTTGCTTGATTTGTCACAACTCATTTTGTCAGGTGAGTTTTCATTTTTTAATTTGTTCATTCTATGAATCAATCACTTTAATTTTGCCAAGAAACAATACCAAGTATAGATCTTAACTGAATGAAATTTCCCTGCAGTGCAGACTGTGGAGAGTAGTCCTGTGCTTGAGAACTAAGTGGTGTCTTTCTGCAATGCCTGCCAACTTATTTTTATCTTGCAGCTTTTTTCACTCACTTAATGCATTAAGTAAAACCACTAGGAACTAGCTGCCAGCCAAAGAGTAAGTAATAATAAACTTAATATTTTTCAAGACTACCTCTAATAACTGGTTTTAAAAATCTGACTTCTGTGGTGATAGTCTAATGGTAATACCCTCTTTGGATAGCTGATCAGTCCTCAAAATGATTGCAGCCCACCTAACCTCCTACCTATGCATTTATTTGGCTGTTGATACTACAGGGTCTGAGGGCTGCACACACAAATTACCCTGCTGATCTCCATGTGAGATAGGAGATTGCATAGGCTTTCCCAGGAGAACCTGGAAGCTTATTTCAGAGCCTGGAATTGAACTAACTCTCTTGAGCCCCACAGTAGGTCCTTAATCACAAAATCATTCCCCACTTCCCCCAAAGGAATTAAATGTAATAACTTGTATCATTTAAGGGTTTTTCTTTTTTAACACTTAAGGTTGAGGCTTCGAGATGAACTTTGCTAAGGGGTTATCTATCATGGTGTAAAATCTCTTCAAAGGCAGAGAGTGGGAAGTTGGGGTGTTGCATGTGGAGGGATGGATCAGGTCCTGCTGGCCTTGCGATGGGTGGAGAGCTGGCATCTCATGCACACAAACCCTAATTCCTCTGTGTCATGGGGGAGGGCACCAAACCCACAGATTCTAAGTGTATGTAATAGAACAGAGGGACCTATGGGTTCTCAAAGGAGCAAAGAGTAAAAGAGGTAGTCTGAAAAATAGAAATAAGATGTGTAGAAGAAAGTGAAAAGGTGTGTTATGTTGCCATATGAGGAGTCAGCTTGAGCCTCTGACCTCACATGTGAAAATGAAATTTAAGGGAACTAATGAAAGCAAAAAGTTTACCCCTGCACTTGGATACAAGTGGGGCATTTCTGTGGTTGTTTACTTTTCAAGAGAATTAGGTTTAAGTTAACAGACTGACTGATGTGAAATCAGAGAAGACTAAAACCCAGAACTCTATAAATTCAGCAGGTCTGTGCAGAAAGGAAATAATATTTGAAATTTCACTTATTTAAATACAGCAAAAAAACACCAAACCAATCAACCCAGAGTAACAACAAATGAAAAAACAACCCTGAAACAAACCAAGTTTTGTAGGACATTGTCTGCTAAATGAAGTGTAAACTTTTTTCCTGGGGAAACTTCTGAGTGTTTAGATTAATTTAGATACTGCTATTGATGACGTACTATTTGCAGACTCTCCAAAATGCTTGTTTCTCCTTGAATGATGGGTTTGGGTGAGGTATGCTCAATTTAAGGTTGGTTAAAAAGGCCAGTGGTCCCTAGACATTGACTGTGGAGCATGCAGGAACAGTGCTGGTGTGCAGCACCCTGAACCGTACCAGTGAGTCCAGGAAAAAAGCAGCAGCAAACTGAACCTTGACCAGGTAAATATTTAAGTCCTCCTGCACGTTAAAAGCGCTGATACGGCTTCGCCTGTGGAAGAAGGGGCCTGGCAGCTGAGGCATGGCACGGGGGTGCCAGAGGATCCGTTTCTGTGAGAAGGGGAGCAGAGTCCCGCGCTGCCTGCCCCCCAGGCCACGGCCGGGGCGGGAGGACTCTCCTCAGGCATGGGAGCACTAGCACAGACAGGGTCAGGCCCCTGCTGTGAAAAGTGAAGGAGAGAGGCCGAATTCCCACTTAGCTGCTTTTGGTGCTCATTCTTTAGTCACCTGCAAGTTTCTGGCGTTTTCTGAATTCTGCCCAGAACTACCAGCTCTGTGTGGGGAGCGCGGGGCAGTGTGAAACAGCCGCCCCGCTGAGGCCCGGGCTGGAGGAGACAAACTTTGCCAGTTGTCAGTCTCCTGGTCTTCAAAACTTTGCATTAAATCCGAGAATGAGAACAAAGATGAAGAGTGGCTGGTGTCAGAGACCTGCAAGAGTTGTGTTACGGACATCAAATTGCTCTCCACACATTCTTCGATCAATCTGCTGTTTGTTTTCCGAGCCGCTTAGTTGGGCAGCAGTCACTCAAGGCCTATGTTGTGTTTTACAAAGAGGAAGACATGTCAGATGAGATTTTAACTAAAATGCTGCTCCAGCGATCAAGTAAAAAAGGAAAGATAACTTTAATCTGTAGTTAAGGCTGACATATGGCCCAAAGTGTTTGAATTATTGAATGCTGTTCATATCACCAGTACTACCGTTGTCCTCAGGGGTTGTGTGGTGATACATTTTAAAGGTGCTGTGTTTTCTGCACTCTTACATCTTTAGCTGTATTTATTTTTCTGACAGAAGGCTTGGATTTAAAGTGGTTTTCAGACAAAGAACAGTGCTACTCTGACTTGCTTTTGAACCTAAATATTTTATCTGGAGTAAATGAAAATGTTGTTGAGCTGTAGTGGTTCTGCAGGGGTCTGGCAAAGTTGGAGTAACCAAGGCAAGAGAAAGTGACTTCCTCATTTGAAATGTGTATTTTGGGATATATAACAACACTTTCCAATGTAACATCATCATGGCTGCATATCAGTCTGATACTTTCTGATACTATGCTGTGCATAGAAGGTGACAGGTGGGAGTGTGGGCTCCTGCCCTGGCAGAGGGAACACAGGCTCCCTGGCTGGCAGCTCTGCTGCCCTTGATGGTCAGAGCTCCTGAGGGCCAGAAGAACAGCTCTCCCTGGCAGCCCTTCACCAGGGACCTGGGAATTAAGCATGAATTGTGGAGGGCAAAGAGACATCTGAAGCCACTCTCCTGTCTAAGAAGATCAAAGTGCTACATGAGCAGCAAGATCCCATTAGCAGCTGCAGCCCAACTGACCAAAATGGTGTCCTCGTGTTGCCGTTCATATCTGTGGCCAAAACGAGTGTGGTGTGCCTTCTACCCACTGCACACCAGGGAGGAAAGTGCAGTGCTCCCTTTGCCTGGTTTTCTTTTATCCTGTTGCTTCAGCAGCTGGCAGCTAGTGATGGGCAGGTGATCTTCCTGCCGGGGGCGGGCTGCTCACCTGCCCCACCTGTAAGGGCTCTCTGCTGCCAGCAGTGCATCTGGAGGAGAGCCCTGCTACAGGTAAGAGAATCTTTTTATATGTTTATCTAATCTATAAGCTGCAAAAGCAGGCTTCAATTAATGCAGTTTTGCTTATGCACATTAAAAGGCTGTGTGTAAAACCTGGGCACAATGGATGTAGCTATTTCCGTGACTTGTGGTGCCCAGGCATAGTATGAACCTGGGTGAGCTGTGGCAAAACCTGTCTGCTCAGTCCCCTTCAAACACTTACGTGAACTGAGTGATCGAGGAAGAGAAGTTATTGGTTTGTGATTGTGATTTCTGGTGTTCTCCAAATGCAAAGCATGAGCAGGGAGACTAGGGGTTATGTACCTGACCACAGTGTGGTGGCAGAAAGTTTTGGTCTTTGCAACAAATGTGTTGAAAAACACAAATATGGGTTTACTTTTTAACTGCTGAGTGATGTTGCTTTAGTGTCTTAAATGCATGATGATGAAAGCTTGATTATTAACTATTTTAATACTTTTAGGTACAGTTCTATTAAGCATTTCCTAATTCCTTATTTTTCTCAATCTGCTTTTTTTGTTACTTAGGGTTAGACATACACAAATACTTCGATGTGGTTTTAGTTTTCTTTTTTAATGATTGTTTTTCTAGAGATGAGAGTGCTGCATGGGTACCAGGTAAGAAGGTGTTTCCTCTTGTGATAAGTTATTTATGTGGTACTTGGTTTTTCTTGGTCTGTAGGCTGAATAAATGGTGTGAGCCTGAAGCCATTATCCTTTCTTTTGTGCTCATTTGTATGTTGTAAGCTTTCAGATTATGTTTGTAAAAGTATGTATTTTATTGAGTATTTTCCTCTTTGGTACTTCTTCCTCATCATCCTTTTATTGTGTTTAATGGGGTGTAATACTGTTGGGGATGTAAGTGTAAAGTGCAGAGGGAAGAAAATTTCCATTCTCAGGTTTGTTATGAATGAAATCATATACAGTGTTGGCTTGATAGTACTTAAGCTACTTTGATGTCTTAGCAGCTTCTTAATATCCCTTCAGTGAGAACTAATTGTTCAGAAATGCTCACTGCCAGTTCTGGCATCCTCTGTAATTACAATTCCAGATTTCCAGTGTAAATTTTAGATTCAAATGTCTGTAACTGAGAACTATTGAGTTCTGATTGTTTTGAGGTATGTAACCTGTGTCCAGTGCTGGTTTTATGTATTTGGACTACATTAACATCACTAAAGATGCAATATCAAATATTTAGAAGATGCTGAACTGAGGCTCCAGTTTAATTACATCCCTGATGTGTATGATGATTATGCTGTATTCCTTAGTTATGGTTATCTTCTGTTGTGTTTAATGTTCACATATTTGTGCAGGATGTTTGTCTCAATATATCTGGGGTGGTTTAAAATCAAAGCCTTGTAATGTAATAGAGGTAGAGGGCGTTGCAGAAGTTGGGAGGCTCCTCATAGATAAAATTCAGCAACAGACTCCAGTCCTCTAAGACTGTGCTAAGCCTGAGAGATGAGAAAAATCATTATGCTTTTCCTGGAGTTTCTTGCCTGTCACAGCTTTTCAATGTAAGTTCAGGCAAGCCAAGTAAAAAGTGTCTGTAACTGGGACTTGTTTGTGTAAGAACTTCTTTATTTTGAGTACCAACTTGGTATGCTGGCAATGGGTACCCCAAATCCTCTGATTCTCTTGACCTTAGTGACAAGGGACAAATGTCAGAGGAAACAGGAGGCTGTGTGCAGTGTGTGCTAAATGTTGGGTGGTAACTGATGGCACTCCCTTAATTATACTCCCTATAGTAAAAAAACAAAGCCCTGATGGTAAATAAAATGATGTATTGCTCCTATGTTACCTAGTCACTCAATTAAAGAAGCAGTGTCTTTATTTGCATATGCAATCTTTTAATCTAAGAGTGTGCCATACATGGGTGTTGGAGACCTCATAGAGGACCATCAACTCTGACATGTCCTAGTGTCTGAACACTTAATTCTTCATCCATAAAGCTTTGTGAGGATTCCTAGGGTATGAAAACCAAAATGAAGCATTATTGTATTGATTTAATTTGTTTAGTAGCAATTCCCTATGCTTTTCAGTGCAAACCAGCTATGGAACAGTTTGGTAACATCTGCTTGGATCTTCTCTCTGACTTGTGGACGTAAGAGTGCTAGTTTGTGTAAAATTAGTAAAACAATTGGCTGCATTGAAGCAAGACATAATGCAAATGGGATGAATGGGAGTAGAAACACTTCTTGGAAATGTATCTGCTGCCTCTTGTGAGCTACACTGAAATTGCACCACCAGGTAACTTGCTTCTCACAGAAGTTGAGACATTTCAATCCTCTTCCTCTTTCACTGTAAGCCTTTAGGCTCTTGGGTTAAATCTTGCTGAAGTTTCTGCTGCTGACAGCTCAGACCTGTGGAAAGGTCAGGTAGAGAGAGAGGCTGTGGCAGGATGAGTTGGCTCATCAAGCCAAGCACACCCCATGTGCTGTAGACTGAGCAGTTCTAAGTGATAGAAACCCTTTTTCTGGCAAAATTTTCTAGCAGCAAAGCAGCAAGGTAGTAAATAACAGACTTTGTTTCTGTCTGACTCTGTTGGCTAAGTGGACTCAATCAGCAAATAGCCAAAGGCAAGAGCTGGCTCTTGTTGCACATCTGGGTACAAAGAAGGCAAGTTGTTTCAGATGGGAGATGGTGCTTTGGAGCTACAGCTGGAAGGCTTAGTGCTGTGCTGCAGTGAAAGAAATCCTTGCATGGCTTGTTTTTCTTTGGGTTTCATTAGCAGAAGGGAGAACACTTTTACTGGTGCTGTTTTTGGAGAAAAAAAAAATACTAGAATGGCCTGATTTGAGTCCATATTCTAGGAAGGATTTGGAGATACACTGGGAGCCTATTAGAGACCACAGAAATGAGCTGTGGCTGTGAAAACAAGCCTCATGCTGTTAAGTTTTAAGAGACGGATTTTTCTCACAAAAAAAAGATGTTGGGATGTGATAGGAGTGTCCAGGTACCTCAGCAGAGGAAAGGCATCTAATAACCAGGAAGCTCTTTATCCTTGCTGACAACCATGTAACATACCTCAAGTTCCAGGGGTTTACTCAGTCTATCAACAGCCTTATTCCCTGCACACACACACCCCACCACTACCATCACCACCACCCTCTCCCCCCTGGTGCTTCTCCTGTCCTGTAGGGACTTGCTGAAACCACTGTGCATACATGGGTTTCTCTGATGCTTTTTCTACAGTTTGGAGCTCCAAGGGGTTAATTGCTTTAGAGAAGTCATCCAGGTGAACAGGCAGAGTAGATTCTGGATTTACATCCCTGGCTAAAGTGGTGTTATTAATTAATCCTGATACTGGCTAGCAATCACAGCTAGCCCCTTCACCTGCAGCTCCTGCCTCTCCTATTGGAGTCGTTGCACCCCTCCTGAGCTTGCTGAATGGTTCCTTCAGTGTCTTTGTGTTTTCCAGCGCTGAGCCGTTCCTTCAAAGTGATGCCACATTCCTTGAGTCCTAAAGCAGTGATGTAAGGGGTGAGGGAAGGGAAAAAACAGCCCTTTCTACACCAAACTGTGAGTTTGCCACTCTTTCACCCACAAGTGCTTGTCTTCATGCTCACCTTCCTCTGGCTGGCCTGCTTGCAGGGACCCTGGTACCAGTTTTCCAGCATTGGGGGAAGGGGCTGTGAGGGTCAGGAAAGCTGTGACTTTAAAGTGACCGGGAGATGTCAGTGTCTTGTTAAGACAACGGGAAGCTTGAGGCTTATTTTAAAAGTTTTTGACAGCATTCCCAGGTTGGAGCAGCATCCACATGGGCATGCCTTTATTTCAGGGAGTTGAGAAAGCCCAGAGATGCTGGGTTGCCTCAGCTGTTGGTGGTGGAAACAGACACCTGCATGAAACCCAGAGCCCACCCGTGTCCTCAGAGGCTGCACATGGCTGTGCTGCCTCTCCGCAGCCCACGGAGGCAGCTCTGGTGAATAGGGAAGGCCCTCTGCAGCTGGACAAAGAGACCCCGGCTCCTTGTGCCTCCTTCCCATGCACGGGCCGAGCGGTGCCGGTGTTTGCAGGGTCCATCCCCCTCTTTCGGGCCGCCCCCGAGCACCCCCCGGCCTCTCCGCCCGCGCTGCCTCCGCGGGGCGCGGCGGTGCCGCCTGTGGCCGCCAGGGGGCAGCGCCGCACCGGGGAGCGGGCGGGGGGGCGGAGCCGCCCCCAGCGTGGCCCCGAGGTCCGGGCGGGAGGGGGGACACGGGGGGATCCAGGGCGGGGCCGCCCCATGGCTTCATATCGCGTGGTTTAGGAGCTTGTTTTTCCCGGCAGGACTGTTGGAAGGGTGTCCGTGCGGGCGGGGCTCGGCCCGGCCCCGCAGAGCTGGCGGGAGGAAGGGTTAGCAAGAGCTGTGCTGGCAGGAGAGAGCTGGGTTTGCGGGGTACCAGGTCGTTGTAGGATGGAGTTGGCTTCTAGAAGCCTTCAAAAAAATAACCGAGGGGGCAAAAAAGCAAGAAGAGAAATTAAAGCAACGCGCCTGAGCCTTGCTCGGCTAGATCGGGATGGTTGTCATGTAGGTCAGGGTGTTTATGTCAGAAAAATATGCTAGAAGTTATTGATACATTTCACCGATGCCCATCTGTATAAGTACCGTTATCCTACCCTATTTTTATCTTTTCTATATGAAATTTGTTCTGGCAGATGATTAAGGAAAAAACAAAAGCAGAGCGGCACAAGTGAGTACGTACTTACCTGGACTGAGGAGTATCTCACACAATCCCCTTCCCCGTATGTTTGAAAGCAGCAATGTGAGCACAAAGGGCTGCGTGTGGTGGGTCTGCGGGTGCGACAGGCGAGCGCTGCCGGGGGCTGCAGCCCTCGGGCAGGACGGAGAGGGGCAGCTTTGCGGGGGCTGCGCTCCCAGGCCAGCCCGCCCCCGCGCTGCGGCAGCAGGGAGGCTCAGTGGTAGCAGGAAGCCAGGAAAGTCACCAGTCGGCACTTTCTGCATTAAACCTGGAGATCTGATTGAAAGTTGTTTTATCTGGAGAAAATCCAAGGTCTTCTCCTGTCTCTGTGCGCCACCTCTGTTCCGCCAGTAAAAGCTTGGGTAGCTGAACTGGGGAGGAGAGGGGCAGGAAGTTGTTTCTGGGTTTCTTTGCGGTTGCTTTGTTCTGCTTCCCACCTGGAATGTTTATAAGAGGACATGTAATGAAACGAAAAAAATGGCTAAAAAGATAGAAATTCATTCAAACACTGACATGTGTTTGGTTCAGAAAGGGAAATGTTCTTTGCCAGCTGCCTCTGAGTTTTAAAAACAAGCAAACAAAAATGCCCCAAAATCAGAAACAACCACCCCAGTTTCTACCCATCCTGGTGTTTAGGGGCAGTGGGACCGACAGGTGGGGATCGAGGAGCACACCACCTCCTGTGCAGAAAGCACTGCACCCGCCTAGACATTACAGAACCTGTAGAAAATTGTGCCTTACTTTGGTTTGCCCAGATAACACTTAGCAAACCTAGGCTGGCTCATCTATTAAGAATATCCCAAATTTGTTACAGCTACCAAATTTTTCAGTACCATCACTTGAAAAGGGTTTGTTTTATTCAAAACTTCCCCAAGTTGGAAAAGCCGCCTTTGCACATCAGGGTCTCCACTGCCTTTCCACAGTGGCAGAGCAGGCTTGAAAACACCTTGTTGCAAACCTCAAATGAGGCTCTGAAGGGAAGAGTTTAATTTCATTTATTGATGTGGGAAGCTAACAAAATTAGTGTGAGCAGGCTCTGCAGTGTGAGTGCTGTGTGGGGCAGCCAACCACATGGTGCTGGGCTCTGTGCAAGCCAGGTGCCTTGGCTGCTGCTATTTTGTACAGCTGTGTGGTTATTCTTGCCAGTTTTGATAATGAAGCTGATACCTTTTTACTGTGGAACTGAGAATTCTTAAGAGAAAAAATACCTGCTTTCTTTTCCACAGGGTAAAGCATGGCTGTGGCTGGGAGGTCACCAGGCTGAGTGGTGCACTGAGGCTGCCAGGGAGCTTGATACATCCAGTATCCCCCTCGCAAGGGGCTAAGACCTGTCAGCACAGCCCCACAAAGGCAAAACCTTTCTATGCTGCTGGTGCACATGTGCTGGCCTGGGCTTAGCAGGGTGCTTCATGCCAATGTACTGGGTCTGTCTGCTCTGGGAAACTGCATCGCCTCAGAAACTGAATAGTTCCACTGTGGAAAACAATTCCCCATCCCACTGGTGTGCAAAGTCGTGTGCTTAGGAAAAAACAAGTACCTGATTTAATATTGGTCTTCATCTGAACTTTCAGCCTGGGCTAATTTTAGAGCTTGGAATACAGATGATAATGGATTCAGTTGGTCAGAAATAGCTATTCTGCTTTGAATACGCTGTGCTGGATCCAGATGAATTTTCCCACAGAGGCAAGTTGTTTAAGCAGTTTTTGCCTGTGTTGTGCATCATTAGCCAGCAATTAGCCAGCAGGGCAGCACCCCACTCGGGAGCCAGTGCTGGGCTCAACCATGCTCCTCAGTGCCCATGTGGGCCCCTGTCCTGTGCAGAAAGAGCCAGTGGGCCCTGGTCCTCACCCCAACCTGCCAGTCACAGCCTTTCCCCATGGGATAGGGCAACTTGACCCCTCCTTGATGGCAGAACTGCGAGCTCCGTGGAGGTACAGGCTGGTTTTGATGCTAGAAGTGTGTATCTGTGGTACTCTGCAGGTGACACTTTTCTGGCTGATTTATTGGTTTCCTTTTGAAAGTAAATTGTTGTCCAAAAAGTGACACAGCAAGATGAGGTAACTGGAGTGTTTTGGAAAAGGACCAGGTTTGGGGACAGGGGAGTTTAACATTTTTTTGTCGAAGGAAAAAAAAAAAAAAGATAGAAGCTCCCTTATAATCTCTTCCTGGTGCATTTGGGAGCTGCTTCCACAGCTGCATGTCCCTGCTGCAGCACCATGGGACACAGTTATGCTGCCAGCATTACAGGCCTGCAGCAATGCTCTGTCCCTGGGGGGGTACAGCAGCCACCCGTGCCAGCACGCAGGGCTGTGTGGAGATCTCAGTGTTTCAGAGAAGTCTTCAAAATAATTAAAAATCTCTCTGGTCTCCTCTTGAAGAAAAATGCTGCCAAAGAGAAAAATAGTGCAAGAAGGAGGGAATATCCCTTCTTGAGTGGGGGCCTCCTTTCATCCTGCAAAGCATCTTTGACTGTGCCAGCCCCTGGGCATCCTCACCACACAGGGTGTCCCCTGCCCTGTGCCCGCCCCAGTTCCTAGGCTAGTCACGCTCTGAGCTGATGGAAATGTTGGAGGTAAGCCTTTGGTGTTGAGGTCTGATGTGACTGAAGCATAGCATGAAGAAACAGTATAGGGGAAGAGCTGCCATGGTTCAGTGTAATCTAATTTCTTTACTTGTGTGATCTAAATACATGCTTTGATAATTTATTAAGTGGGACCATCTAATGGGCAGGAGGGAAAGTATAAAGGATGATTTAACAGAAAGTGGTATATGGCAATAAAATATTTAAACCAGTCATTAGCATGTGTGTGATGTCCAGGTAGTTAAAGATGGGAGAGAGAGAAGGTCAGGCAGGCTTAGTGTATTGGGCAAGAAGCACTGCAGGACCATTATAAAGTCCAAGGAGTGTGAGCTTTGTTGTTCTGTGCCTTTCCATGCAGATCCTAAGTGGAACAATGGGCTTTAGGGTCTCTAATCTGGCAATTTAAGCTTAAAACTGAAGAAATACAAAATGTTTCTGGTTCTCAAAATTAATAATTTTTTTCTTCTGTTGTTAGTTTAGTTCACAGAAAGGGTTTGGTTTGGCTTGAGCTGCTGGGCTTGGGGCAGAATGTTCCCAAAGCAACCCTGCAGGCAGCCCAGCAGTGCCAGGGGCTTGGGTGCACCCAGCCATTGAGGCACCACCCGCTCATAGTGCTGCTCTGACCAGCCTTGCTTTTTGATCTTTGTATGATCTGTTAGTGGAAGAAAATAAAAGCAGAAAAAAAGCTGTTCCAGGGTGCTTTAAAGGGAAACATCTTCACTGCTAACACTGTCTGACCTCAGAGAGGAAAGAGACTGAAAGTGCATAGCAATGACAGTATTGGGGACAAAAATAGCAAGAACTGGTACATTTTGCTGAAATTTCATAAAATCTTGTTCAAATGTTTGAAAAATAAGTATTCAACTGAGTCTCATCAGGCTCATAAAAGGTGCTCAATTTTAATTCTTCCTGAACCTTGTTTTCTGTACTTGCGAGGGACTGCCCACAGGCTGACATACAGGGAGTGCAGGTCCTGTTCTCACCCTGCCTTGGTGCTTGATTGTGCAAAAACATTTAACATAGGTGTCATTTGGCAAACAGCAAGAATAGAGGGCTGTGGTGGGTTTTTGTCTTGCAATATCTTTAAGCACTTTGTAACATGCTATTTAGGATACTGGACATAGTGTTGCTTTAAGTAGTATGTGTTAGGAAGGGCTTTGTCTGCTTGTCAGCTGCACTGGAAATTTCTTCCTGATAGCTCTGAGCGTGTTTCTTAACGGGGGGGAGGAGGGTGTCTCTGTTTCTGGTGATGGGATGGTGCTCAGGCTTGTGTGGGGCTCAGGCTGATGATGAAGGTGTACAGAAATAATTCATTTGCTCCATGTCTCTTTGATTACAACAGTAATCATAGGGAATTGTAATTTGCATTGATTTTCTATATATTTAATGTTTTTTTAAGTTTACTCTGCAGAAAAGCATCATTGGCCTCATAAAATTCTGGATTATGGCTGTTTCCGTGCAAAGTATCCAGTGATCTCTTCACATATTTCTTTCCCTATTAATAGTACTTAGTGATGAGTATGTAGTAAGTGATTTAGTAAAAGCTATTTGGAGGCCAGATTTTCTAGGGAGTTCTTGTGGTTTCACAGCACCATTACTAATGGGCTGGATTTCAAATACATTCAAATTTGGTTACTATTTAGCAACCTGAAGTGTATGCAGGCATTACTTCTGGCATGCTCACTCTAACTGGCCCGTGTGCATTTGGAAAGGTTTGTATCCCTGACATTGCTTCAACAGAAAAGCACTGGAATAAATAAATGTGATGGTAACGCTTTGCCAAACTGTGCTTCAGACAAAATCCTTCCACCCGCTTTCATTCACCTCTAATTATGGCTGCCCCCCCTCTTACCAGGCTTTGGTCCCCCGTGTTTATGTGGCACTCTGGAGTTGTTGGTTGGAGGAGCCCCACAATAGGGACAGGAGTCAGGGCAGAGCGACTGACGGGAGTAATGGCTTTGCTTTGTACATCTGTCAGCTAATGCTTAACTAATGCAGAATTACTGTCAGCCTCCTGCAGAGCTCACTTTCCTCTCCACCTGAATGCGTAATGACTCCGTGGCAAGGAATCTGAAATAAACGCTTAATGGCCGGACATTTAGAAAATTAGGAAAGCAGCAGAAGTTTGTCACGGTTGTTGTCTCACCAGCTTTCCCAGCCCCCATGGCAGGTGTGGGGCAGCAGGTGCCAGTGGTCCAAAGCCCCCTGTGGCGCTGGTGGTTGCTGGGCAGCTTTCACCCACCGGGCACTGACCATGCAGGGATGCAGCTTTGCCTGGGGACACCAGCAACTGCTGCTGCCTGGGAGATCCTGACCTGGTTTGGGGCTACTTCCCGTGCAGGGATGGCTCTGTGTGCAGGAATCTGTTCCTAGTGCCAATCCCCTTGCTGGCATCACCACTGTCGCACAGCAGTGCTGGTGCTTGGGGCTTCTCCAGGGCTGCAGGGCACCCTGGAGCCACCGCAGCGCTTTGCCCCAGAGAGCAGAGCAGTCCCTGTGCCGAGCTCTTGTCGCTCAGTTTGCAAACCCCTCTGGAACCATGTGGGAGGAAATATGTTTTCTAAATGTTAGTCATTACCAGCTAATGGGGATGTTACCAAAAGGGGCGAGCTCAGAGATGCAGGGGTGGCCAAACGCGGGCTAGCAGAAGGGCTGGGCAACCACAGGGGCTTGGCAGGATGTGGGGCCTTGATATGGGCAACCCCAAGACAGCCAGTTTCTCCAAAGATGAGTGTTGGAAATGGTGCCCTGTGGCTCAGGAGGATGGGGGCAAATCCCAAGTGACATCTCCTTGCAATAGGGACTATGTTCTCCCTCACCAATGTCCCTTCCCTCCTCTGGAGGGGCTCCAATGTACTGGAATGCATGAGCATTCCTATGCTGCTTTGGGGCAAAGTAGGCTGGGTTACTTTTCATCAGTTTTGGCTAATCTCTGCCTGGGCAGTGAGGGACTGTGATGGCCTGGCCTGGTGGCACAGTGGCAGCTGGGGCTGGATGTACTTCCTGTAGGTACTGCTGGGGTCAGAGGTGTTTCCTCATCTGAGGTCCAGTCCTTGCTCCAGTCCAATCTCACTGGCACTTGCGCCAAAATAATTTCCGATCACACCTCTCCACCTGCCTCATCTGTCACTGGAGATGTTTGGAAAACAGCATTGACCTCCCTGTTTTGGGTAGGATGGTTTGATGTGCTGATGACAAAGTTGAGCATGGCCTCCTTCTGTGGAATTCTAATTTCACACTCAGTTCAATAGCGGTGTTATATCATGACCAAAGGAAGGCGGCTGGGCTGAGACATGTGATGTGGGTGGGCAGTTGTGAGCTCCTCGAGGGAAGGATGGGAGCACACTGCTATGTAGGAGGATGTTTCCTGCCCCAATGTCTTTAGGTTGTTTTTTTTGTTTTGGTTTGGTTTGGGATTTTTTTGTTGCTTTTTCCCCCTATTCACTACATGCTAGCTATTCAGGAAAATCACTGTGATGGAGAAATTTAAATCCACCATAATTTCTCAGTACAACCACCAGGGAAACTACAGCCCCGCATACAAATATCAAATGAGGTTTTAAAAACACGTCTTGTCAGAGGTGATTGGTGTTTAGTCTTTGAAATACTGCCTGAAATATGTATTTGGAAACAAACGTGAGCCAAGAGTGCAGAGCAAAGACTGGGGCTGCTGGGCCATTATGGTGAAGTGGCTGATGGCAGGAGGCTGCAGCAAGAGCTGGTGACTGGCTGCTCAGCCAGCCTCAGCATGGGCATGTGGTTTTCAGGATGTGCCAGCATGTGGCCATGGGACATGCTGCCCGTGCCCTCCTTGGGGCTGCTGCATGGCATTTGGGTGTTTGACCCCTGTGTACAGAATCATATACACATGGCTTGTTGAAGGATATGTCCATGAGGTGGTGTGCAGCTCTGGTAGGAGATGCCCAAGCTTGCCCTGGCAGCCTGCTTCCTCTCCCAGCAGAGCCCAGAGGCACAGGGCTGCATGGACCACCTCCTGCTGCCTTTGTGCATGGGGGTCAGGCTCTTTGCATGAGTCGGCAGAGCTTCTCACTGGCTTGGTAGTAACCTGAACCTGGAGCAAGTCCTTGACGCTGGAATTTAATATGAGCTGTAGTTATTAAGGTATCTTAAAAAAGGAAACCACAACTAAGATACCATATTCAAGTTGCACTAATGGATCATTCCATTTTACTTAGCACAGGCAGATATGATCATTAAAACAGCTTTAAATGAATACTGTGTGCATAAAGGAGTCTAGAAAGCAACTGGGCACCAAACCTCAGTGTTTCTGCAATTGCTTGTTTGCTAAGTTCTTACAAATGATGCTTAACTAATTTAAAGAATTAGTTTAATATGGGCTTAATGCTTTTTGAAAACAGATTTGAAAGCTATTACTTCAAGTCTGTATTTCAAGCACATGTTGCATATATTACATGCCCAGAGTGCCTTGAGGCTGGTTGCTGGCTGGTCTGCATACCCAAAGTCACACCATTGCTGTAGTGACAAATTGCAAAACCATTAATTTGTTATGCACTTCTGGTTTGCTTCTCTTCACTGTGTCTAATCACAAGCTTGGGAACATCTCTCTGATGTGGGCAGTGTCTCTGGGCTCCTTTGCAGATACGGCACCCCCAGCAACTGCTTGCTGTGCCCAGGCCTGTTAGTAATGTGGCTGAGGCAGAGTGAGCATGTTGTGCTGGACTGGGTGGAGTTTGTGTATCCTTACTCTTGGAGTCACACCACTGTTGCTATGGCTGATCCTTAAACTGGGGAAGGAAAAAAGGCAAAAGCAGGGAAAGGGGTTAGGCAAATGTCCTGTGTGTCCTTAACTATCCCCCAAACTGACTCCACTGCTGGAAATCAACAGATTTGCTACCCTGCTCCCCAGGCCATACCAAATGCTCAGTGACCTGGCAGACCATTGCCCTGTGGGGAATTTTTGGCTTAATGTGTTTCTGAAGAATCACAGAATCTCATGATGTTAGGGGTTGGAAGGGACCTTGAAAGATGATCTCGTCCAGTCCCAATTTCAGAGCAGGATCCCCGAGAGCAGGTCACACAGGAATGCATCCAGGCAGGTTTTGAATGTCTCCAGAGAAAGAGACTCCACAGCCCCTCTAGGCAGACTGTTCCAGTGTTCTGTTACCCTCGCAGTGAAAGGTTTTTCCTTATGATTACATGGAACCTCCTATGCTCCAGCTTGCACCCATTGCCCTTGTCCTATTACATCACTGAGAACAGCATGGCTCTGTCCTCCTATCACTTGCACTTCACGTATTTATAAACATTAATGAGGTCACCCCTCAGTCTCCTCTTCTCCAAGCTAAAGAGACCCAGCTCCCTCAGCCTTTCCTTGTAAGGGAGATGTTCTACTCCCTTAATCATCTTTGTGACTCTGCTGGACTCTTCTTGAACTGAGGGGCCCAGAACTGGACACAGTATTGCAGATGCAGCCTCACCAAGGCAGAATAGAAGGAGAGGAGAACCTCTCTTGACCTACTAACCACATCCCTTATAATACACCCCAGGATGTCTTCTTGGCCACAAGGGCACATTGCTGGCTTATGGTCATCCTTCTGTCCACCAGGACCCCCAGGTCCCTTTCCCCTAGGCTGGTCCCAGTACCAATCCCTGAGGAGCTCCACTAGATACAGGCCTCCAGCTACACTCTGTCCTGTTGACCACAACTCTCTGACTTTTTTCCTTTAGCCAGTTCACAATCTACTTCACTACCCGATCATCCAGATCACACTTTCTCAGTTTAGCTACAAGGATGCTGTGGGAGACAGTGTCAAATGCTTTACTGAAATAAAGATAAACTACATCCACTAAGTTACCATCATCTCTCTACCTGGTTATGTCCTCATAAAAGGCTATCAGGTTGGTTAAACATGACTTCTGCTTGATAAAACCATGTTGACTGCTCCTAGTGACCCTCTTAATATGCCTAGAGATAGCTCTGAGGATAAGTTGTTCTATCATCTTTCCATCACAAAGAAGGTAACCCAAAAGGCTTTGAGAGAGCGTCCTAAGTCCCCATGTAAGTGCACTTCCACAGAGCTGCCAGGGACCAACTACTTTCAATTCATGGGTCCAAACCACAAAATTTCTCTGCTTTAGAGCCTGGTCTTCTGTAATGTGCCAGTGCATCAGAAACAGGAGCTCTTGCCCAGCACAGTCTTTCTGCTTTTTGCCCTGCAGGTCCTCAAAGTGCCAGCTCTGTAGAAACAGTGTTTTGGGAATCCAGATTTACTGTATTCTGCTGATTCCAAGTCCAAATTACTCCTTTTACTGATAAAGGGATGTGTTTTCCTCACGGTGGCTGTTGTGAGCCAGCCCAGCAGTCAGGCTGGAGCGGTCCCTTTTCAGGAATTGCCATCAGTAGCAAAGATTTTGCAGGCCAAATTAGGCCCTCAGAGACAGCCATGCCAATGCAGCTGAGATACATGCACATCTCCAGCTGTGATTAGTGTGGCCAGAGAGATTCTGGTCCCCAACATTTCTCTATGACCAACTCACTAGTGTCACTGGGTTGAGTTACACATGGTCTATTGGCAGATAGAGGAAGTGTGTAGTTGTTATGGATAAATGGTCAGCCATATCCTGGACCAGCTTCCATTGCTTACAACTAAAGAGGAAATTGTCTTATGTTTGGACAGCGTTCTCAGAAACACTATTACGGTAACCACAGTGACCTCTCATGTTTCTGCTCTTTGGGTCCCCTAAAGCTGTGCAACATTAAGGGGTGTTTGTTCAGCTTTTACAGGGCTCTTGAACCTCATAATCCACCAAGGAAGTGACAGACGTGGTACACTTATCTAGATCCATCTGGGCCAAATATTAGCTACTGCCATGTCCAGCTGTCAAATTACTTAATTGGACTGGAGGCCCCCATGTACTCCAGGCTTTAGATCTCTCCTTCAAACAGCCGCTTCCACACTCTGCTGATGCATTCCCCACAGCACTGTCACTCATCTCCTAACAGCCATCGCTCTAATTGTTTTGTTAAATATTGCACGTGGTTTGTAGCATCCATTATCTCTTTTACATTGTCCCTTTTGAAGAGGAGGCTCCACAGGGACTCAATCAGGTAGTTCCAGCAGACCTAAAAAGTCAATATTCACCTCATCTTGGAACAGCACCATCTGCAGAAATCAGAGCATAAATGCAGAGCGAGAAAGGGCAGCAACAACCAGAGCAGAAGAAAGCAGTGTGCCTGGGAGGGTGATATGAGGAGAAAAAGAGAGAATTTTCTTTGATGTATTCGTTTCCTCTTATTAGTATCCATCTAGTGGTGTTCAGGCTGAGATAGCTGACCTGTCCAAAAGTTAGTGATCCACACACAATCCACTCCCAATAGTGCAAAAGTACAGACATCACAGAATGAAAATAGCAGAAGTCAAGATGAAGGAGGAAACCACGGGCTGCCAGATATGAGTGGGAATAACCTAAGTTCACCCAAGTGGCAGAGGTACTATCTTAGTTTGTGGAGAGTGAGGGAAAAAATGTCTTAACAATCTCATTCTCCCACCTATAAGCACATCTCCTCTGTGTTTTCTATGCTGCTACTGATAAAGACTGCCCACGCTTGAAAGGACCTGGCAGGGTATGAGGTCAACCTTATACAATTTCCTCTAATTGTGTGGGTCTGGCTGACCTCCTTATTCCAGCACAAGGAGGGAAAACGGCAGGCAGAGATGTCAAGGGAAAAAGATGGCCAAAATTTTTCCTGCCCCTGTGGCAGGAGATTGCCTATAATCACAGACCGCCATTTCCATAATATGGGCTCTATGTGTGTGGGTGTGCTGGCTCCTCCTGCTGCCTGCTGGGGACAGCAGCCTGCCGGTGCTGCCCATGCAAAGGATATGGCAGAGGCACAGGGTATTACAAACCTGAATTAGTCTGGCCTGCCTGGAGCAGGTGGCAGGCTTAGGTTTGTCCCACTCTCGGCTTTCTCTTCCTCTGCTGAGGCACGATGTTGCTCTGCCAAATAAAAAAGGGGGGAAAATACACGCCTTGAGCTAGCTGTGCCCTCTGCTGTGTGGTCATCTCCTTTGGCTGCAGGTTCTGGAAATGCTATGTCCTTTTCCAGCTCAGTTTCTTAATTTAGAGGGCTTTTGTGTGCTGCACAGGGTGTCTTGCTATTTCCTAGGAGATCTGTACGTGGGTGAAAGTGATGACTCGTCCCCTGGGTGACCATTGCCAAGATGTCTTGCAGCAGCCCTCCAGCCTCCCTTCCAGACCAGAGGGGAGTGTGTCTTGCAGCTCTCTACAGTGGCACTTGCACAGCTTTTCACAGTGAGATTCTTGAAATTTTGCTGGTCCTGAAGGAGGTGTGTTGGGCACTGGTACTAGCTTAAGACTTTATTTGAATTGCTCCCTGGAGACAGTGCCAGCTTTGTGTTCAGCTCTGTTGGAAAGAGATGAGAAGAAATTTCACAGAGACAGTAAGTCAATATCAGCTCTTATAGGTATCACTTCATAATAATGCTTTTTGACAAATGGATGTCAGTTCTTCAGAAACTTAGCTCAAGAAAGCAAAAAATGAAAACTTCCTGCAAGTTTTTATTGCCGATGCTTCATGTACAATCACAGGGAGTCTCCACCATCTCCTTTCTCAGTGATAGTTCCTAAGGAGATGAAAATCTAATAGATGGACAGCAGTGAAATAAATCACTGGCTCTTAAAACTATGGAAAATAGTATCACAGGGAATAATTACTCAGAACCACTAAACAGTTCTGTAAAGAGGAATTGTGTTTTTAGAACAGATCTATCACAGCTAGAAGAAGCTGCAGGATGTGCCCAATAGGTCTATGGCTCTGCTGGCCCAGGGGCAGCAGGGTTACTAGCAGCAGTAATGTGCCATGCTGTGAGAAATGCCAGGGTGGGTGGGTGGTGTGCTCTGCCCTCCTGCAGCAGGACCACTGGCAGTGATGGCTGCAGCTCCTCCTCAGGGGGCTGGAGGCACCACAAGGCTTGGAGTCCTCTGTGTCCATTCCCTGTCCATCAGATTGTAAATGCACTTTGGAGTGTGTAAGAACTATCCTCTTGGCTTCCCTGCTGACTTCTTGCCCTTATGAGAGAAACAGTAAAACACCGTTTATTTTCAGAGGAGCCATGTTCCTTGCTCAACCCTTTGGCAGTGATCCTCCTCAAAATGCAGGCTCATTTGTGCTGTATGCAAGAGGAGGTCTACTAGAGCTTGAAAACTGGTGTCTATTCAGGGGAAAATTTATCAGCCCTTTTCCAGGTTTGTCATGTTTACTTGTTGTCTGGGAGCATGTGTGACCTCCTAGCCACCTTGAGATCCCTTCCTTTCACGAAGTCGTGGCTCCTGGCAGGCAGTGATAGTGGGGTACTCTGGCTACCTGGGGCTGCACCCAAATTTTGCAGGGAAATGTAAATTGTGTGAGGTGAGCTCTGGAGCTTGTTGCTGGTGATGCCCTCATATAACAGGTCTTGCCTGTCTCTGCCACCCTGCATATCCAGAAAGCACACAAACTTTCCAGTCTTAAAAACTCCCAAACAAGGAGCCTGTAACTCTCTGAAATGTGCGACTTGGCTTGGCAAGGCTGAGAGGATTCTCCACTTAAAACTGTAAGAGTTGTTTTTAAAAATTTAGACATTAAAGGATTTGGGAAACTTTAGGACCAAATAACTGTAGGAGCACAGGTTTGAAGAGGATCTTGGGAACAGCTTGGTCTGTCTCCCTGCTGTGAAACAGGACTAGGCGTATCTAGACTATCACTTGCTCCTTGCTTCACCTGATAGGGAAAGACAAACAAAGAAAAAAGGGCTGGAGCGTCCCTGGAGATGGCTTGTTCCTAAGCTTCTAATGGAAGTTCTTCCTCAATGCCAGGCTCAAATCTCCCCTGCTGCTGTTAGAGTGCATCATCTGTGCCCTGGACCTGAAGCAGGACTGATTCGCTCCTGTTTGAAAAACTCTTTATCTCTGGGGAGTTTATAAGCTTATCTTCCCTCAGTCTCTTCTCCTGTAGACCCAATACAGTTATACCATTAAACCTGTCCTCTAAGGTCATGTTTTGAAGCTGCTCATGGTTTTTGCTGTTCACCTCTGGACTTCCTGCAGCTCACGGTGGGTAGGTAGTTGTGCTGGTGCCTGGCACTGCTGCTGCTGGTGGCTGTACCCCGCTGCTGACTTCTCCCTTCACATTGCTCAGCAGGGAGGGGGGCTGTGTCTGGGACTCCCCTCACCTCCTTCAAGCTCTTTTTCAAAGGTCTCACTTAATTCCCACTAAAGCAAACATCAAGAGATAAAACAAGATCATGGCTGGGGTTGGACCAATGCCCTCCTGCTTCCTGGGTGCATGCTGGGGACCACCCCATGCTGCTGGGGAGTGAGGGCACCCAACCTTGCCTGCAGCTGGCATTAATACCACCAGAGCTGGCTTCTCAGAGCTGCACAGAGGTGAAATTAATCCAGCCTTCTCTGCAGTGAGAGAGGCACAGTGTAGGCACAAAGCCTGCAGGCTGTGTCCACCTCCACCCCTCACGCTCCTTGTGCTCCAGCCCTGTCTTCTTGTGCAGAAACCCTGGTGTATTTAAATGGCGTTTATAAGATATTTAGGCTAATGCTGGCGATTGTCAGTAGCTTACAAGAGCTTTGCCTGGCCCTACTGAGGAGATTACATGTCAGTCTTGCTTGACATGTTTTCAAAAGCAACCTTTAAATCTGTGCACTGAAATTGCTGTTGCAAGTGCATGGATGAACAGCCTGACGGTGCCGGAGGCTGGCTGGTGATTGCAAGTGGAAGGTGTATAGAAAAAACCCCCAAATGAACAAGTGTAGAGGTTGACCCAGGGCTGTCTTGGAAAATGAGAGCATTGCATCTTCTTTTCTAGCTTTTCTTTTCTGCCAGGGCACATATATTGAACAGCCTTCTCAAGTAGTTTGAGGATGTTAGGATGTGCAAAAAGAACAAATGCAAAGATGCTACCTAATAAATAAAGTTATAGGGTGATATGCCAGCATGGTGGTGATGCAGCAACTCTAGGTGTCCTGGACACCAGATGACCACAAACCCCTGGGGACTGTGCAGCAGGGTCAGACGGGCACCCCACAGCACTGCTCCTCTCCAGCACTTGCAGGCAAACCTGAATAAACCAAATCCCTTGATTTTCACTCCTAAGACTCAGTGGTCAGCTGCTGTAAGCAGTCCATGGAGAGATGGTCTGTGGAGAACTTGCCAGTTCCACTGCCTAAGCCCTTAGTTATGCCCTTAAATCTTATGTTAACAATAAAACATGAAAATGTGCCCATCCAGGTAAAGGCTTAAAGTAGAAGGGAAGCATGAGGCTTAAAAATATCTGAACTGTATAAAATTTTGTTTAATAAAAGGATAGTTATACATACGATTTACCAAGGACTTCCTAGCTGTCTGAGTGCCATGGTGGTAATCTTGCCATAATTACTAGTTAGTAGAGACAGACAGATTTATCTTTTAATGTAAAGGAGCTTCATAAAGCTGGGGTGTGGGAGTGAATTTCTAGTTTCTTATTTCCCAATGCTGTGCAACCATACTGGGCTGCCCATCGCAAAGGGCTTTCTTCAGGCTGTGCAGGATTCAGGAGTGTGAAATGGTAGTCGTGAGTACAACTGCATGGGGAAAAAGAACAAATACTTTGGGAATAATACATACCCCAGAAATCTAAAATTATGTTGTTCAAAAAATAAGACTTTTCTCCCAGAAAGATTCAACATAAGAGCCACCCTCCGTTTACCTTTTTGGCCAACAAAGAATCAGGCATCAGTAACCAACAGCCCAAGGAAAACAGAATATAACTCAAAGACTGTATAAAATTATAGCTGGCTATAAATCACAAAATTTAACCTCACATCCCAGCTGTCCTACATTTTCCAGGAGTGCACTATTTTTCAGACTTACATTTGCCATTCTGAAGGTTTCCAGAAATTAATATGATGTCCATTTATCACACTGCGGTGTGGTAAAGAATCATCTTTGTTTCTATGTTTGGGCTGCCTGAAGTGGCACATCTGTGACTGCTCTAGGCCATATAACCACAGTTTGCCAGCTGACTTGAAAGCTGTGGTGGCATAGAAAGTGACTTTATTTAGCTCTGAGTGTACGTGATGACCGAGATTCATTCCCCATTGTGGAGCAAGTGCTTGGCCCTGGCCTGCAGGACAAGTGAAGAGTGAAAGTGGGACCTTGTGTGGGATGGGGGTCTCAGGAGAGAAATGGATGTTGAAGCACTCATGCCTGTCCTACCATTTGGATGAGTTGTGCCACAGCAACAATGGGTTTCCTTGATGTGACTATTACAGATCAAACTGGTTTACGTTTCTGCTTTTATGTGGGGTAGCCACCATGGCAAGTACTATTTCTTCCAGTTAATTTTAGACGTCAAGAAAACCTAATTCCTTTGGGTTGCTTTTGGTGCCACAGCCTGAGAAAGTGCAGCGCGGTGTCGGTGATCTGTTTTCCACAGGGGCTGCTGCGACGCACGCTGCTCCACGCAGCTCCAAAAGAACTGGGGCTGCTGTAATTAATGTAGCAAAACCTCGCTTCTGCTGTTGGTTAATTCCTTATGTTTATATGGTGAGGAGGGCCAAAGGATGGACTGAAATATTCTATTTTTCAAAAAAAAAAGGAAAGGTAAAAGAAAAAGGAAGAAAAAGTGGAAAAAATATTTTTAAATAAAGAAGAAGCTGGGATGAAATCAGTTCCTGCCCACTGAGAAATAGGTTGAAATAGGCTTGGAGAGAGTATAAAGTCTGCACCCTGGATCTGGAGGCCTACCCTCATCCATTTTCCTGAAAACAAATACAATGAGGGCAAAAATCCTGCAGTAAAACTTGCAAGGTGACTGAGAGCAAGGAAACTCTGCATGCTGCAGTGGGATCCCTGCTCCTGTCAGGAGCAATATTTTTACTGTTTATATTTGAGGAGTATGAAAACTGGGACCTTGTGAAGTTCAAGCAGGCAATGCAGCATGGCCAAAATGTCGCAAGAAGCTTATCAAGAGGGGCGTGATCGCAGATTTCTCTTTGTGAGGATTAACCAAGGAGTCAGTTACACTTAAGTATAAGCACATGCTTAAGTTAATTTGATTTTCATACTAGATAAAGTATCATTGAGCACTTGTGCTCAGATGAAAGGTCTCTGCAGTCTGAGGAAGATATACACTGAAATCATTTGAGCTGGAATTTGTCTGCCCATGGGCAGCATCCTCCTCCAGAGCCAGCTGGGCTTGTGGGAAAGCTGCACCTACCTGCCATGGAGAGCAGCTCCCACCAGCGTGGATGTTTTCTAATCCAGCACAAAGGGGTTGCACTAGGGCAGATCAACAGTCTGGCTTGCTGAGGCCATGCACAAACCTGCCTGCTTGTGAGCTGGTGTGGGAGGCCCAGAGGGGTGCCTGGCAGCCACACGGAAGGGAAGGATGCCTCGACGTTGGTGCATTCAGCAGGTGATGCCCTAATTCAGTTTCCAAACAGCATTTTGCATTTAGGTTATGCTGACAGGGAACACCCTGCAGCTAAGCAGAAAAACATCCCTACATTTGCATGTACAGGGGTTTGCACCAGTTTCTCTGCAGCCGTGTACAGGCAGTGCAAGTGCCACTGGGCTGCAGGTTCCTCAGGCAGGCAAAGCCCAAACAGCTCACCAGGCCAGGCGTGTGGCTGGGCATCCCCTGCCCCATGGGCTGCTGGTGTCCACAGCCTGGCTGCATGCAAACAGCCCTTTTGATGTGCCTCCCTGCTGATGGGTGCTTGGCTTCCTCGCTGCCAGGGACAGCTCATTTTTCTGGGAAGGAGGTGATGTTGCGGGCAGCAGAGCTAGTCTCCTGTGTGCTATGTAGGAGGGCCTGCCATGCCCCAGATACATCAAACCGCATAACGTTATCTCCTAATGGGAGCTCTGGGACTCTGCTTCAGGAGTCTGCAACGTTGAGGCGGTTCCTCACCAGGAAAGTGGGACCCACGGGTGCCAGTGGCATGGGCTGCAGCAGCCAGCGCAGGGATGGGGCACTCAGAGGAAGCAGGAACCCGACAGGAGTTTAAAGAAGATATCCCTGATGATGGAGCCCTGTGGCACCAAGTACCATGAAGTGTCCGCTGGTGTTAATCTCACTCACGTCTTCCTCCTGCGCTCCCTCCAGGGACATGTTTGTAATGGGGTTGGAAGGTGCCAGCAATCCATAAAAGAGTGACAGGCAAGCTGTTATATTGTTATATTTTGCTACCTATCATTTTAATCTCACTTTTAATGTATGAATTATACCCCCATTGTGTGTAATTATATTTCTCCTCCCAACCCTGCTCAAGGAACAATGAAAAGATGGAGCTGTTAATATTAAAAACAGCACATCTCTCTCAAAAAAAGTTAGAGGTCACACCTTAATTCCTAGTGCATGAGGATAGTTAATCAAAAGATGATGGGACTAGAATGAGTATGGGGACAGAAATATCCTGCACAATTTCTTGTGGAATTTAATTAGAAAGGAAGTATTAATAGTATCTGTATGTGCCAACTGTATTTTGCCTTGCAATGTGAATGGCCTTACCTGGAGGCAGGCTGATAAAAGCCCACTGAACTTTTTTTTTTTTCTTTTTTTCTCTTTCTTTTTTAAACTAAGGCAAGATAATGAGCCAAAATCAATAATAATAATAATACTTAATAGCAATAAACCCCAGCAGGAATCAACTTCCTATCAGCTCTCCTTAGAGTTTCTCTTTTAGGTCAAGAGATGATGCTAATCGATGAGGCATTTGCAAAAGTTCGTGCTCTACTTGTCCCAGTAATGAACCTTCAACCTTTAATTTTCTTAGTAGCACATGATTCCTCAATGGGAAAGTCACCATGGGGGCCTTCATGTTAGAAAACCAATTATTTATGCTAACTGGGGGTTTGGCACTGTTTGACTTTGGTCCCCAGTTGCTTGGGCAGGTCTGTTCCTGGCCCATCCTACCACTGCAGGATGAGGGCTGGGCTGCAGATCAGAGCTTCCAGGTTGCTTTCTTTCCAAAATGATGTACTGCGCTCCTGGGCAGGGACCTCATTCTGTCTTCAGATTCGCAGAGTACACCTGCTGGATAGCACGACTGGAAAATGTTTAAGCAGATATATAGATAGCTTATTATGACAAAGAAGTGGATTTCCTTCCCTTCCCACTCAGTAAAAACTGAGGTTCTTAATATTCCTTTTTTTTTCATTTTCTCACACAAGAGAAAAAAGTGAATAGTCAATATCTTACAACTTAATTTCAATTATGAGATCATAAAGCAGACTCTCGTTCTTAATGAATTAAGAAATGAAGGCTTCATTATTGAATTCAGCATGGCTTGCAAAATGCTCTGTTCAGATGGAAACTGCTACAAAAACCTGAAGCATTTTCTTAGTGGTGATTTATTTTGTTTTCCTTTTGTGCTTCCTGTGCATGTGGACTGGAGGCTGGCTGGGGGCATTGGGCAGAACATGGCGCAGGAACTCAGGTCTGCAGCTCTGCTGGGATGTGATGGGAGATGTGGACCAAGGGGACGTGAGAGAGCAGAAGGAGGCCCAGGCTAAAAGGGACAGGATGTCCCTTAGGGTCACACATGCTGTTCCCAGCTCTGCCTGAATGAATGCTACATCTCAATCAGTCCACCCTTCAAGTTCCTATTTTTTAAAATTGTTTTTTCTGTTCAGCAATCTTGATGCTGAAGGAGATCAGGACAATAAGCCAAATTAAATTTCATCCTTAGTGCCCAAGAATGATCCAGCACTGGTGCTAGAGAACTGACCAGAGCAAACCCCAGTTGTGCCATTGCCTTTAGTCAGGGCCAGAAACTTCCCCAGCAGTTTTGAAAGAGCAGCTGGCAGCAGAAAGCATGCTCAAGTGTCTCCTAGAATGCCTCTGCAACCACTTTAAGTTGTCCTTCTGCTTCCCTGGTTCATTGTTATGTTTTCAGAAATGCTCCTTTTCTTCAGACAATAAATGATCTGCACAGGCCATCAGTAATGTCAGAGCCTTCCCATCGCAGTGCTCACCCCATGACAGCAATTCAGAGGGGGCCTTGGTACAGCAGCCACAGAGGGTCAGGGAGGTCCTAGTCTGCTGTCCCTCACAATAGCATAAAAAAAGACTATTGCCAATGGAATCACTTGGCAAAACCTTGCCCTGACATGGGGCTGTTTGCCTACTGAGGTTTTATGGCATTGCAGGTAGAAATGAAGCCAAAGCTTTTACTGAGCTGCACTGTAAAGTGAGAGTGCTCCATCAACAGCCACCTTCATAGTGCTGATGTCAAGAATCAAGATTCCCCAGAGCAGCAGTGAAGTGATAACCACCCACAGCAGGGATGGCCAGGGTGGGAGAGCTGCATGCTGCTCTTGTAGCAGATGGCTATCAGGAAAGGGTGCACTTGGTTACCTCACACCTTGGATTTGTATTTACCTAGGACAAAAAGTGTGTTATGCAAAGGAAGGTTTGCTTTGACCTTTAGGTGAAGGCAATCTCTTCTAGGCATTCAGGCTGTTATTTTGTAGTGGCACCTTGTTTTCCTGAAGATTCTTCAATGTGGGTTTCAGATCCTGAGTGCCTGAGCTGTGGGGTCTACAGTTAGATCACTGACTCAGCTGAGCGATTTGTATGTTCACATGGAGCCAGTCAACATGCTACAGGCTGAGCATCTATGTGAATAATATATATAATCTCACCATTTGCATTTCTCTAGCATGCCCATATTTCCAACCAATGACCCCTGCCTACCTTTTGGAGGCGGTGAAAGTTAGCACTTGGTTTATGTCCTAGTAGTTGGTGGTACAAAAGCAGCCAGTGGATAGACCTGAAATGCCACACTGCAGGGCAAATGGTGCCCACCACGGGGCTGCCACACACACACAGCCACGTCAGGCTTGTCTGGCTGGCTGGGCACTGGGGAAGGGGACAGCAGCTCAGCAAAGCGAGAGACTGCTGCCAGTGCTGCAGCAGAGTCATTTTGTGATGAGGAGTGTGTGTTCCCATGGGCAGACTGCAGATCATGCTGGGATGAGCTGGGATATTCTCATTGTCTCTTATGCTGCTGCGTGTGCCAGTGCAGGGGAGGTGGAAACCTGGATGGTCCTGAGCCACTTTGCTCTGCAAAACCTTTGTTTTCTGGAAGGGAGCCAGCAGCTGCAGCACAAGAGGAGAGGAGGATGTGTATTGCCTCCACACAGGGGCACAGGCATGTTTGGGCACTGTGGCCGCTGGCAGCTGTCGAGGATTTTCAGCAAGTCCTAGCTCTCAGGCTCGTGCAGGCACTTGGGCTCCAATTATAGTGATATCTTGCTCTCAGTCCAATTAAAATTTCATAATCTCTCCACCAGCCGGGGTGGACAGAGTGTTATGCCAGGTCAAGAAATATCTCCTAGCTACAGTACTTCTTCAGGAAATTTTTGGCTCCATGAGGAATAGTACCTATACAGATCCAATGGAGTGGGACTGTAAAACTGCAGAACTTGCAGCTTCCTTGCAGCCCTTTTTGCAAGCCATTTTATTCTACGTTTGGGGGCAGGAAAATTAGGCTTTGAAATATGAGTTGTAGATAATGCTATGAGGAAGCTTAGGATCACAGCCTTAGGTGAAAATAAAGCTGTAATACATAAAGCATTGAAAAGGTGAAGTATAATGGCAGCCTCCAAAGACTTCTGAACAGTTGCAAGGAAGTCTGCCTTATTGCTGTGATTTTAACATGAATTATATGACACTAGTAAAGACCTGCTTGTGATCAGAGAAATGGCTACATGGCTGTTTGCTGCAATACACCAAGGGCTCTATTTTAATCAGAGGTAGCCGCCGTTCGTCCACCTTTTTGTTAATGGTGTTATTGATTATACAGAGCTGCTTGCAAGCCTCAAAGCACTTTACAGAATTAGGGGAAGCCTCTAGAGCAGAGTTGTTGTTTGTTTGTTTTTCCTCTGCAGAGCAGCTTCACCACAGACCAAATCCTGAGGTCTGTACTTAGCTCTGTCTTAGCCAGACCTTGCTTAGGCACGGCTCCAGCTGGCTTCGGTGCTCGCTCAGCAAAGGCAGCGAGCTGCTCGGGGCCCCATTTGGTGCGAGTGGCCAGTGCAGCCAGTGGCAGGAAAGGCTAGGATTTTGCCCAATAATTAAATTTGTAAATAATAAATGAAGTAATTAATTTGGGCCTTGCTAGAGCCTGCCTTCAAGCTGGGTCTTTCTCATCATTTGGAAATGGCTCACTGTGAGCAGAGCCAGGCAGGGTGTGCTGCTGCAGCCCCATGTAGCCCAGGAGCCACTATTTGGGGCATCCAACCCAGGTGTCTCTGGTATACTTGAACACATTTTGGTTTACCAGCCTTAGTGAACAGTCACAACCTTGTCAGCTGCCTGTGTCCCTCCTTAGAGCCTTGAACTGAGAATATGCTGTGCTGGGAAATACTTGCTTTGCTCTCCGAGCTGGCACTGGAAGTGCAGCTAGTGAGGTGCAAGGGAATGGGCAAGCATGAGATTTTATCAGGTAAGAAAACTTTAAGAGCAGAAGTCATCTCCTGTGAGCAGCTCCTGGCCTGGTGTGACAGTAGCTGTGCTGCTACCATCCTACCATCTGTTGGTGAACAGCAGAAAAGGCGCAACAATAAACCCCTTAATAAATCATATCCAAGACATGCAGGTATGTGTGGCACCATGTTGGCCACCATCCCTCAGAGAGCATGGGAAAGTGTGCCATGCCAAAAAGACCCCTTTGGAAAGCTGGTCAGAAGCTTCCCAGTGGACAGTGCCAGCTGTGCGGGCACTGGTGAGCAGCAGGCAACACTCAGCTTGGGGCAGTGGCGACAGCAGGTGGCACAGTGCAGCAGGCTGGTGAGGAACTGTGGCCTCCTGACACTTTCTCTTCCAAAATCTCATCCCTGGTCACTCTTCCTTGGGGGAGCAGAAGGGGCAGCACAAGCAGGGCAGTGCCACAGAGACATCACAGCTCCTGGGCTGCAGCTCTGCCAGGGCTACCCCGTGGGTTGCCAAAGTGCCAACACTGTGGACACAGTGGATGTTGGGGCTGGCAAGGCCCATGGGGTGTCTTCTCCAGGGCACAGCAGTTGTGCAGGGCAGCCCTGGGAAGGTGAGTTAATTCTGTATTTCACGGCCCTTTTCTGCTGAATGTCATGGTACAGGGGAGCCCGGTAGAGCTGTAAAGGGGGGGGGGCTCAGCCACTGCAAACAATGCCTTCAAGAAGGTGCTGTTAGGTCTTGTTGTCCAAGAGTTACTTATAGAGATATGAACCTGCCCTTGCAAGTGCTGATAACCCCTGGTAGAAGGGTTACAGCTCCAGAGGTATATTTATCGTTTTAGAGGACACTCTATTTACCATTTAAAGGCACTCTCTAAGATGGCAACCAGCCTTGACCACGGTCCAGCTCATCCCCCCAGCTCCCTGCAGAGCAGGGCTCCCACAGCTCCCAGAGAGGTTTTCTGTAAATGTTGTAAAGCTCTTTTTGTATTTTTAATAACGAGGTGGACAATAACTCTATTTACAAGGAAATCTGCCTTTTGCAGGAGTATCATGTATACCTCTTTCTTATTTGTTGCTGCCTGTTCCTACAACCATCTTGCAAATGGGTAATTCTTGTTCTGATTTTTTTCTAGCAGAGATGTTTTGTTTTCCTGTTGGCTGATGCTGTCTGTTCAGTCTGTGGAGGATTAACCTATGTGCTGTTGCTAGGTGGCCTTAAGCAAAGAAATAAAGCAGATCACAGGCTCCTGCATTCCTACAGTATGTAACTCCCTGGTTCAGCAAGATTTTTCTTTCTCTGTCCCTCTCATGTTTTGTGTTTATGGCTGCAGAGGTATATATATCAGAGGATAAATATGTAATTGGAACAAAAATAATGGACCAGACCCCTCTAAAATGTCAGGGTTTTTTTGGTCTTGAAATATTTAGTAACTAACTCTTTGCCAGCTCTTTCCACAGCTAGGTTTCTGACAGTGTCCAAGCCTCTTCCATAATTTTCAGAATTTTTTTCTTCCTGATGTGAAGTCTTGGGCTCCTGAGGGACACATGGCTCATCATCACAACCCCCACAAACTGGGGAGCAGGAGGTGCCAGCGGGGCCACGGCTTGCACCCCTCTGAGACCACCTGGGTGTGTTAGGATCTCACTGGGGTCACAGCATGACAGGTCTGGGCATCCCATTGGGTACACAAAAGTACAGAGAGTGGGGAAGAGTTCAAGGAGGAGCTGCAAAAGTGATTGCAGGGCTGACAGAATTGGCTGAAGGGGAAAGATTAGAAGAATGTCATAGTTCTGTCATGCCTTACTGCCAGGTCACTGTCTACCAGTGCCTGTCATATTTTGAGGCACTTCAGTGCTTTTGCTCAAAGGACCTTTGAAGTCTCTTCTGACCCAAATACAGCCTGAGTCATGGAGCATTCCCCAGAGAGACACAGGAGTTACCAGCTCCATTTGTTCAGTGGTGAAACTGAGTCAGAGTGATTTGAGAGCCTTGATTTCCTCTCAGGGTATGCTCAAATGTGCAGTTTTTAGAGGTAACTGCACTTCACGTTGACACAGAGTCCTGCAGCACTGCCCGGAGGCCATACAATATTCACTGAAAACCCAGTCATGCTTCTGTTGAGTCCAGAGCCTAAGTTCTGTCTCTGGTTCAGCTCCCATCTCTGCCAGTATTGCTCTGGTCCTCTGTGCCCTGTCTGCACGGGCATATATTCTACCAACTAAAAACAGTGAGAGGATTTTTCAGCATGGTTTAGTAGCGAAACAGGACTCTGCAGCCTTCTTCTGCGCGTGTTTACCTGTACTAACTTCTGACAGTGTTAGAGAGACAGAGACCTCAAAGGCATCCAGTTTCTTCAGATGGGAGGTGGATGAGAGCACCCTGCGAGGGCAGATGGGTGCCTTCTCACTGTGCATCCCTGGGGTGAGCACCCAGAGTTCTGGCTCTGTCTGGAAGACCTTTGGTGTCTGCACCTCCAGAGCAGGCTGTCAGAATGAGCCAGTTATACTTATCTGGGAAAGTCTTTTAACCGAACCATTTTTTTGCTGTTGTTGGACAACTAATTCTCTGTACTGACTGCTGATACCTTGGGATTTCACTTTCTTTTTTTATTTTGACCCATCCTGCTGTTTGAAATGCTGCTAAGCAGTGTTTCTCAGCCCTCTTTGGATGCTGATTAGAGCCGAGCAAATACGTTACTGTGAATATTTAATGAGTTTGGGTTTAAAATTTTCACGTATCTTTCCTTGAGAGTTAATTTTACAGATGTTTTCTGAAATGTGGTTATTCTGAAATAATGTGAAATATCTTGAATTTGAACACTGGACTATTAAATTAATATTTCACACTGACACCATTACAGGGCAGTTAACAACTGGCTGTGTAAAGCCTGTAGTGTCTGGTCTGGTCAGGGCATATGCAGCCATGTTTAAGTGTACACACTCAGGTGTGCAAATATAGGCAGCAGTTGCCATGAACATTTTCTACATTTAAACCATATTTGCCATTAATGTTTTGCCCAGGAATGCTCAGGTCATTTGACCAGTAAATAGAAAGCAGGTACAGTACAGCCTCAGGCACAGCCGGCAAATTACAGACATCTTTGCTTTGTGTTGCTGTTACTGGCCCACCTCTATTTCTGATCCCCAGCGAGGCACGAGGTGACCCATGGGCCTGCTGGGTGCTTACCATGGATACGTTCCTCTTTCCCAGCCTCTTGTTTTTCAGGCTCGCTCACATGTTGAATCTGGCAGTTTCCATTAATAAAATAGGTTGGTCTGAAATACCCACAGGATTTTTTTTCTCTTAGCACAGCAGGGTGGGATTTTTTTGTATATACAAAAAACGCCAATGTAAAAAGACATATTTCTACAAAGCTCTGGTGTTCTTCCTCCTGTGGCTCGCCAGTTCAGCTGCCCCAGCATGGCCCTGGTGCTCAGTGCTGGGGATGGCCACCTGTGCCATGTGAGATGGGCTGCAGCAGGGTGCCAGGATGGCTGCACTGTGGGCCTACTCACACGCACTGCTAGAGCCAAGTGCAGGGGGAATGGATGAGCTTGTAGCAGGAAAACAGCCTGAAGCCATCGACCTGTTCCCATCCAGCCCAGCTGCCTTTTTGCTATGATCTTGGGGCAGGTAACTGCTAAAAACACCCCAAAAAGATAAACTCTCCCACTCTGACTGGGACAGGAGCACCATGGCAGGCAGAGCTCCATGGCCATCCCAGAGCTGGCGCCAGGGACCCTTGGAGGGATAAGTCTTTTTCCTCCTGCTGAGGCAGCAGCCAGGAGGCACGGCTCATCCCACTGAAAGCCTGGGGGCAACCGTGGCTGTGGGCTGCCTGCAGGTGCTGGAAGGAGGTGGTCTGCAGAAGGACTTTGTGTATGGGCTTCAGGTAGGTCACTGCTTTCAAGGGGCTGGTGCTCCTGCCACTGTGTGTGTGCCCACCCCGGGGGAAGCAAGGAGAGTGGCCTGGGAGGAGTGCTGGCCCCACATGCCATGTCTCACCCTGCAGGGGGCAAATCTCTTTCTCCAAATCGCTGGAGAAGAAACAAACTGTTCTGTGTCAGAAACTATTTTAATTTAACTCCAGAGGAAGCAGGACAGTTGTTGCTACCATCTGAAATGACTCACAGCCCTGTGGTAGCCTTGAGCCAAGAGCTCTTTCAGCTGCAGATGTCTGGTAATGCTGAAACAGTAGTAGTGATGGTTTTGTGAACTTCATACAATTAAGGAATTTTCTGCAGTTACTAAATGAAATTCTTTCATCTTTTTTTCTTTCTACAAAGGAGAGAATAATTTAGGAAAGTGTTCAAAAGCTGCCACTATGTATGTGTAACTTTCAAAATATGGAAGCTGAGGTTTTGGAAAGGCCTGAATTTACTGGAAATTCATTTCCACTGAATGTCAACAGGAGCTTGGCACTTAGCTTTCTTGACTTCATGGGGAAAGCCCAGCCTATGTACCTGCAAGTTCTGCCAGGGCATCTCAGTAGCATTTCACAACTAAAAGCAGAATTGTTGATGTAATCAAAACTTCCCAAAGTTTTTGCTGGTCTGTGCGGTATCAGGAGTACTCAGCCATTGGTTATTAATGATCACACAGCACTCAGAGAAAGCAAAGCCTCACACAAATGTTGTATCTTACTGCTATTGATTGGTTGTAAGGCTATGACTTGAGCAGAATATGGTCAAATAGATTAACTTTATTAAATATTTATTACATAGTAACTAGATATTTAATGTATCTGTGCAGCTATTGTGTCTTCTCTGCAGTTTGATTAACATTTTCTCCATGCAGAGGAACAACACTCATGTGCAGTAAAACATGTTTTTGACATGCAATCTAGTGGCAGAGCAGTCACAGCCCCCAGCAAGGGCCAGTTCATCTTTGGAGCTGGACCTGGTGCAGAACAGCACCGGCTGCACCAAGCGCAGGAGCTACCCCGGTGCCACAGCGCTTCAAAAGCAAGCTACGTGCACGGGGAGCAGCGCTGTGGCCCCCGGGGTCTGTGCCTGGAAGTGATGCTGTTACAAATCCTTGGCCAAGAAAGTGGGGTTGCGAAAGACTGGCAGCCCAAAGATGGGGAGGAGGGAAGAGTTAGTCTGAGCCTCAGGCTGGGAGCGGTGGGATTCGGTGGGGAGAGCAGCAGGCGGCCCCTGACTCCCGCAGCGGGGCTGGCGGCAGCGAGCATGCGTGTGCTCTCGGGACTGCATTCAGTTGTTCGGAGGCATCGTCCCTCCCCGGCCGGCTCAGCCCAAGCATGGGGCCCCCACGGCCGCCCCGCGCACAAAGCAAAGGCAAAGCCCCCCGTGGGGCCGGGGCTGGCGGCAGATGCCGGGCCGGCACTCACGGCTGCCAGCGCCATCACGTGCTCTTGGCTTCAGCTGCTTTCCTTGGGAATGTGTTGGTAACGTTTGGGTTTCTGCTTGAACCCAAAGCTCTTTTGTGCTCAGGAGAGGCTGTGGGTTGTTCCAAGGGGACCCAGCCCAGGCATAAGCTGGCAGAAATCAAAGTGGTGAGTTAGGATGGCGTACAACTCGTTTCAGAGAGGCGGTCCATTCCTGGCTGACAGTGGAGCTGTGCTGCCGGTGCTGTGCACCCCCAGCCTTGCTGCCCCTGCCTCCTCCGCTCACGCCCTCCCTTCATCCCCCCGCCTCGCCCTCGGCGCCGTTCGCTTTCTCACAGCTCCCGCTGCTTCGTGTTCCTCCCCCGGCTCCCGTTGCTATGCCCTGCTGGGCCGACCGCCGGCAGGAATTCGTGGCCCATCCGGCTGCTCCCAGCATGGCCCCCGCGCCCCTGGCTGCACCGCCCATGAGCCCCCCCAAGCTGCTGCCCCGGGGCTGGGCACAACACCAGAGCTACAGCCTCAGAAATGCACCAGGCTCCTTTCCCACGGCGTGTCTTCACGGGGATGCATTTTTTCCCGTCTTGAGAAGACATGTCACATCCTTCTGTTCCCCAAGTGGAGATGGCTCATGAGCCGATGGCCACTTTGGGTTCAGTTTTCCCCTGGGGGCTGCAGGCACAGGCACTCAGCACTGCAGCCCGCAGCTGCCACCGACCAGAGTCTGCCCTGCTGTGCCCACCGCCCTGGGCAGCGCGTTTGAACCACCCTAGTGCTGCAGTACCAGGGCGTGCTGTGCTGTGCCATGCCACACCGGGACACAGCAAGGACTGTCAAGGCAGTGCTGGCCCGAGAAAGCCCAGAGGAGTCCCTGGGAGGCTTGTCCGGTGGCACAGGCTCTCACCCCAAGAGAGCAGTGATGATTGCCCGGAGAAGTGTACAGGCTTCAAGTGTGGGAGTTTTTCTGTAGCTCCCTTGAATGTTTGTGCCTGCCTCTGGGAAATGCTGCAACCCGGGGCCCTGGGCGTTTGGTGCTTGGTTGGAGGATGCAATAATATTGGGCAGCATAGCAAGATAGCCAAATAAAATAAACAAACAGCAGGGCAATTTTTTAAGTGGCATTGTTATACATATTTTGAGAATTTGTCCTGCAGCATTTAAAAATGTGGTTTAGGATTAAAAAAACCCTACCAAAACCCTAAAAATAAATGTAAACAAGCTCAGCTCTTTTAATATCCTCTGGCCTCTCCTATTTTGCCTAGTTGACTGTAAGCCTTATCAGTGATAAGGCTTATTCCTTTCTATTTAAGAAAGGAGTCCTAATAAGAGAAGAATAAACACTGCCAGTCACAGGATTTAAACAGGACATCAGTAAGGCTGATAAGAGGGAAATACTCTGTGATGCTTCCAAAACCCTGTGGAGGGATGAAACCAAGAGAGATGTGTAAAAACCTGGGCAGATTCTATAGAAAATACTTGGCAAATCTTACTGAATTTAATGGAGAATGAGATCTTTTCCCCGGATTTTTGGCATCATCCCATATTATTCAATAGTGAGGAGATAATTTCCCACTAATTTATATAGAAGTTTTTCACAAGACTAAAAACTGCATGTTCTCACACTGCCACCTGCTCCCCACCACAAGCTCATTCATGTTATCACACCAATTGAGAGGGGGAACCAAAAATATTTCAGTATTAAAGAGAAACGTTCTTTAAAATGCTGCTTTTAAAACTGCCTGGGGGTCTGCCTGTGCAGCTCTGGGGTTTGTTAATCAATAGCACGATGCAGTACGCCATGTCGTTCTGCGTAATTACAAAGTGAAAGCAGACACAGAAAAGAAGCAAGTGGAAACTATTAATTTTGTAAAATAGGACTTGATTTGTGTTTCAGTTTTCTTTTATTTGGTGCAGTGGGAAGGAGCTGGAATAGGAAGTGGCAGCAGCAGTTTGGCTGTCCAGCTTTCAGACACTTGATTTAATGTGAAGCTGCAGTTTGGACTTGGCATTCCTGGACCTATAGACAGGTCTGGGAGTGAAGAAGTAGACGTGCTGCTGCTCCTTCCCTGGTATGGGAACATTGGGCAGGGATGGGGCTGAGCTGGGACACATTACAGTGCAGTTGTGAGCACCAGCATCATAGCACTGGGGTTAAACACAAGAGGCCTCTAAAAGCTGTTGGCGATGGTTTTCATGGTAGAGATGGTCTTAAAGGTGAGAAGGTTCTGATGCAAAGGGTAAGTGCCTCAGTCACACTTTCCTAAGGATCAGGAGTAGTGGTAGATGACAGGCTAGTGCTGGCAAGAGTAGAAATACAGTTATGTATTACCATTTTTTGTTTAGTTTATGAGAAAATAGAGGTGGGGAGAGATTAAGTGGATTGCCCAAGACTGTTTCTTACATGTGACAGAGCAGGAATAGACCACAAGTCCTCACATTCCTGTTACTTCTTTCTGTTGTTTGTTTTTGTTTGTTTGTTTGTTTTGTGGGTTTTTTTGTTGTTTCTTTTTTGTTGTTGTTTTGTTTGGTTTTGTTTTTACTGGGAATTTAACAGTGGAGTGCAAGTCTTCAGAAATACAGGATATGATAAGACAAGCTGTGCTTCCCATGTAAAATCCTTGCAAGAGCCTAGACCCTGGCAACAGGTAGGTCTTTGGCTGTTGTCAGGATGGCTGCTGCCTGGTTGTGTTTGGCATTCTGAGACTGCTTCCACCCTGTGGGTGCTGCCAGGTCCAGTTCCTGGAGTGAGTTTGCCCCGAGGCCTCCCAGCACTTCCTTACACCCTGCTGGGACCGAGTTTAATGGCTTTGGAAATCCACCTTACACTTCAAGAGATGGCCTCCGTCTAGCATGAATGGGACTTCTTGACTGCAAGGTGTAAGGAAAGGCTATGGACCCACTGTTATTAACACTGCTAAACCTTTTATCTGGATAAAGAGAAATCTTCTGTCTCCGGAGTGTAATTCTGAACATTTCTTAAATATTACAGATACATGGCATAGATATTTATAATCATAAAGAGAAACAAGGATGCCTGAATATATGGGCGACATGAATCGCTCCGAATGCTGGAGATAGATCCATAATACCTTAAATAAGTACTCAGAGTCGCAGTGCTAATTATCTGCTAATGGGGTATTTGTTCTCCTTCAGTTATGTAAAAGTATACGGCATTCAGCTTAAAGAGTGCGCTTAAACGGCTTTGTAGCGGTGGAGAATAAACAGCCCTGAAGGTTGTGCCTCGGTTTGCCCCGGAGCCCCTGGAGCCCCTTGCTGAGCTCCCGGTGCTGCCCTTGCGCTGTGCCCCTGCTCTCCTCCGGCCTCTCCAGGCTTTGCCCGCTGCCCTTGCCACTTTAGTTG
Organism: Apus apus; assembly: GCF_020740795.1. NCBI lineage: Eukaryota > Metazoa > Chordata > Aves > Apodiformes > Apodidae > Apus > Apus apus. Next base: position 13,963,926 of record NC_067292.1, on the reverse strand, counting down.
AATTTCTCTCTCTTTATCTCAACATTATCCTAGTCAACAACTCTGGCAGAGATGCAAATAAAATTACAAGTCCTACACGGTTGCTTGTCAGACAGCAGTGAAGCTGCCTGTTGAGTACAAGGGGAGCTTCCACCCAAGTAACAAAGCCCCAGAAAGTGAATGAGCTCTTTGATCGCAACCCTGGTAAGAAGGGGTCTCAGTGGGCACAGTGAACTGCTGTCATGGGGAAAGAGATGCAGTGACCCATCCTCATTGCAGACCTGCCTTGTCGGAGCTTTGCGCAGCTGGGTTGACGTCGAGGAGTGGGCGAGGGCCAGAGGCTTGTGCTGGATGGAGCCAGCAGCTGGAGGGAGACCCTGATGTACCTCCACTGGCCAGCTCACCCCAGAGCCATCGAGCACCTTCTGCACACTAGGGCTTCACCCTCTTTTAACGAATTAAAATTGCGAATGCATTTTTTTCTTCCTTAAATCCTTTGAGAAGCAGTAGGGATGAAAGGAACCCAGACGAAGCTGCTCACAGAGAGATACTTTCTTTGAGCTGTGTTAAAAAAGCGGAACACTTACACCTAACACAATAAGCTATCAAGTAACATTATAATGCTGTAAGTTATCTTTACAGGAATATTCAAAACCAGATGCAGAGCCTGGAAAATTATTTGTGCTAAAGGCGTTTTTGTCATGAAGTGCAGATCCTCTGCCTGACTCCCACACCATCTCCTACAGCATCTAATTGGAACAGAGGCCAAAATGAATACTCTGCTCGGTGAACTATGGAAAGGGGAAAATACCTGCTTGTATTTGTAGGGTATTGCACGGGCTGTATCTTTAGCACTGTTATCAGTAATGGTTGTTTTCCTGTAACTGTGCAGGTGTGTGTGTGTGCAATTTCTTTACAGGTGGGTATTTTGTGATAGTTAAGCTAAATTCAGCTCCAGTGTATGACAGTATTTTTCAAAAAGTGTCACTAACTGCATTATTTACGCTGGCTTGATTTCAGACTGTTGTATGTCTTCTTTAACACAAGGAAAAATGATTGATAGAAGTAAATGCTGTACACAAGTAAAAAAGAATTTTAAATCATCATGCTTATTAGAGATATATGAATGCTAATGCTGGTGCACGTGACATGCATGCCGTGCCTTGTGAACAGGCTTACAATCCCGCGCATAGTAAAATGTGCTTCACAGTGAAACTTTCCCGTTGTTTTTCAGTGCTCTGGGATAACATCTCAATCCCTTTTCACTGTAACTTCACTAAGTGTAAACTCAGGCACTCTGGCTGGGTCCTGCCCACAGGCACACAAACGGCTCTTCACATGAAGCCTTTCCTTTCTGCACACATCCTCCCTCTGGAGTGCCTCTGGTTTCTGCTGCTCCGCAGCCCGAGTTTCAGGCTATGCCATTCCCCTCTTATGACTGAAATGTGGGATGCCGGTTACTTATTTATGTAAAGTGTTCGGAGGCATTAGCTCCAGAACACCATAGAAACTGGGCTGGTATTGTAGTCAGGGCTTTTATTCAGGTTGTCTGAGGCACTGTGGATGCCGCCTGCCTTTGTGTGCTCCAGTCCTATGTTTATCCCAACGATGCCTTTGTGTTGGCTATTTGACACATTTTACTGTAAATAAAGAGTGACACTGTCTTGCAGCTGTATCCACTGTGACATTTGACTCCACTGAATGAGTGCATCGTGCCATGTGCTTTGGAAACATTATCTCTTTTTAAGAAATAATCCAGTCCTGTAATAGTTTTCTGTATGTGCCTGTATTCCTCTGTAGATCCCAAGAGCTCAGGTGCTCACTCACCTCTGTCAAACCTCAGCCACACCACTTCCTGTTGTATGAAATATTCTTTAATTTAAGGTTGATTCTGTTACTGGCTACTCCACAATTAAGGTGATCTTACCTGTGCTGCCTGGTCATTCATTGTCCACGAGATCAGTCCATTTCTGTGTTGAAGATAATAATCTTGACTTTTGCTTTGTTTTGTTTTGGTTTGGGGTTTTGTTGTTTGTTTGGTTTGTGGGTTTTTTTGTTTGTTTGTTTGTGGTGTGGTTTGTTTTGTTTGTTTGGTTTTTTTACTTTAGAAAGTTTAAATCCTTTATGAGGATTTCTCAATATTGAATGCCAATAAATCTGTAAGTTATACAGTGTACAGTAGCCCTGTATGCATTTCCCATAGTAAGGCTGAACCATCCATTTCCTATAATGCTGCCAGGGTGAACTACCTGAGATAACACTGTCTGTGCCAGCTTTCTGCCTTAAACATAATTGTTTGGGGAAAACTCAACCTGAAGTGCTAATATTATGGATGGTCTCTGGTGTGGATGGGATAATATCCTGTGATAGTGGGATGGTGTACCTTCTTTCCAGTACTTTTGTCAGTATTGCTATAAGCAGTATATTCCTGAAAATGTTATCAAACTTCAAAAATTATGTTCACTGAAAGAGCAAAGCAAACCAAAATCTGCAGAAGTTAGTTGGCATGAAAAGTAAGTAGATGTATTATTGGTTTTCCCCTACATGAAAAGTGAGTGTATTTGTACAAGCACTGGTGTCTTTGAGGAGGAGAATGGCAAGCAGAGGGGCAGGGCACACCATGTTCCTCCTGGACTGTGACTTGGTGCCTCCATGTCAGCCTCACAGGACTCAGATGGGAAATTTGATGGAGGAGGTGGTGCAGGATGGATGCTGTGAAGCTGTCGGTTGGTTCCACCAGCAAATTCCATCTTCAGTCAAGCCATGCTGAGCTCAGGGGTCTCTGCTGCATCTCAGTTCTGATTCCCTCTCACCAGTAGCTGCATTGCGTATAGTGTAGGAGCTGTGTCATCTATAATACAGCACAGTGACATCCCCAAAAGGGGTTCCAAGCAGAAAATCCAGCATCCAAATTGCCCCAGTGACCTGATGAGATGCGGATGTTGTCCAGAGCTGCTGGAGGGCACTTGGTTCTCTCCCGAAGAGAGCAGCCTGCACTTTGGCACTCTCAGCTTTGGGCTCTTTTATTAAAATTCCCCAGAATAAAAAGGAAAGGCATCTGTGAGGAAACAAGATTTATAATAGATTCAAAATGTATTTTTATTGCATTTTTAAATTACCATAATTAAATTAAATTATTAAATGTATTTTTATTAAATTAGCACACAGGCTGGTGTCATTTGCCTTAAATATTTTAGTAAAGCCTGTGAAGTCTTCCCTTGTTATTAGCACTCTTGGAATGTAACTATTTAAATGACAATGTGAGTTTAAGTTCTGGCCTTGAGAATAGAGCCTGGATGGGTGAACTCTGCATTTCTCTGGGGTGCTCAGCAGGGTTACAGGGCTTTCTTTGCTCAAGAGTGGCTGTGGGCGAACAGAGGCTAGGGGAACAACATAAACTCCCTGTACATATATCTGGAGGAGATACACAAACGATGTGTTGTGACAATAGCAGCAAAGCATTTAGGCACATGTTGAAAAACTATGGAACAGAGATGTACTTACAGAGCAGGGCCTGGAGGAAATCTGTGTATTGCTGGGTCTGAAGATAATAGAAAGGGATGAATTAATAATTATATATGTGTGCACTACATTTAAAGACAGATTTATGTATGTTTCATTTTTTTAATGTCAAACCTGCCTTCTCTCTTTCTTTATCTCTAGCTATAAAATGGGTATTTTTCAACAGATGCCACCATGGAAAGCAGTGGTTTCAAGGGTGCTGCTGCTTTGATGACAGCTGTGAGAGTGAACTTGAACGATTTTCATGGGAGGGGTTCAGGATGCTCAGACCAGGGTTTTGCACCTTGCCAGCAGCTGCTCCAAACCAGGTAGGGGCTTGCAAATAAACCTTCTCACTGGCCCTCTGGCAAGAGAAAAGGTAAACAAACAAATTATAATTTCTTAATGAATTGAAAAAAGGAAGCAAAGTTGTAGAAGTGGTTAATTTTATTTATGGCATTTAAAATTATTTTTAAAAAAGCATAGAAAATGTGGAGGCAGAGGGCTGGATAGCAAAGGGACTCAGGAGGGCAACAGGGCCTGGGAATTACTTGCCAAGTGGAAGGTGTAAAACTAAGGTTGAAATCCCCTCTTTGCCTGATTGCATGGGGATTTGAATTTGGGTCTCTGAACTCCTCTGAGAGTGCCCAACCGCCGGCATATTCTAGGATGAGAATCTGTCCTGCTGAAGCTGTTCTGCTTTGTAAGAATAATTAAATATTCATTGGGCCAGCGAGAGAACAGAAACAATTTGATAGCCTGGGGATTAAGCCTCTCCAATAAGATGAGGATGCAGAAGTAATTCAGTTCCTGATCCGACTCTGATGCTGAACAGATATGAACCTAGGGTCATGCTGACCAAATTTACTAACAATCCTGCCTGGATTTTTGAGTGTATCAATATCACAACTATTTTTTTTGTTTTCCTTCTCAGCCCTGCTTATGTCATTATAGAAACTGTTATCATATTGGCATTTGTAATGGTGAATCTCTGTCGAATAGTTATCCCCATTTTTTATTTGGATCAGAATCAGGGCCACAGGTTCTTTAGCAATCCACCTTTGTCCTGGGTTAGCATTTCTGAACCCTCAATTTGATCCACAGTGCAGTGACATAGCAGAAGTGTATCTTGTTATAGTGGTTATGGGAAACGTTTTACTGTATGTCCAGTCGATGGTGGTAATCTGGATTCATACAGTAGGAGGGAACTGTAAGCCTTTATTATGACATTAATAAACCAAATAGTTTCTGTCAAATGTTAAGAAACCAGAAAATCACCACTAGACATCCATTCAAATACGATGCTGTGCTAAGAAATCCCTTCACAGTTCTATCCTGAATTCACTTGAGCAAACGACAAACTCATTCCTGAGTTGTCTGGGTTTCTTTTGATCTGTGGGAAAAAAATGAAAAGAGGAGGATCTTCCAGGCGAAGATCACCAGCAGGAAAGTGGTGCCTTCACCCAGCCTCCTGCATCTTGCCCAGGCAGGCCAGGCACAGAGCTGCACCCTCCCCACTCACTGGGGGCCAGCCCCGAGCAGCCCGATTAGGGTCCTTCTGCCAGGGCTGTTTTCACAGGACCTGCAAATAAACCCTCGGATCGTTCCACTGGAGACCCCTCCTCTTCTGATGTCTGGATGTATAATCGCTTAGGCTCCCATGATGGCACGGGCCCATCACATGAAGGAGGGGAGAGGATGCTTGGAGTTGGGTTCCTGGTGCTGCTCAGGGTGCAGTAGGTGAAATGTACCTTCATCAGGGTAGGACCTTCAGCAGCGCCTCGGTCCCACAAAGCAGTAAAGCCCGTGTGAAACAAACAAGCCCCGTCTGAGCGAAAGAAGAAACTCACCAAGTGTTTATCTTGAGCCGTTTCATTCATAATTTGGCACCGAGTGCTCTGTGGGATAACAAGTTTAAAACACTTAGGATTTTTCCAGAAGAAACCTTCCCAGCAGAGTGACTCCAGCTCCTGCTAAATTTAACACGTTGGAAAAGGCAAAGTAAATAAATCTTCCCTTCCAGCTCTCTCCAGAAGCACCCGAGCGGCGGGGTGCGGCGGGGTGTGTATGTGTCTTAACCTCCCCCTCCCAACCCTGACCGTGGCCGCTGAGCCTTTCGCATTCGGGGGAGATTTCGTCGCCCCTCCAGTGCGGATCAAAGGCAACTCGTCCCGCCACCGCGGCGGGCTGCGCGCTGCGGGACAGGCCGCGGAGCCACGGCAGGCCGGGCGGGGCGGGGGGGGCCGCGGGGGCGGCTCCGCGCCGCTCCGCGCTGCTCCGCGCGGCAGCGGCGAGTCCGGTCCGCGGCGGCGGTCCGCGTTTTGCGGGCGGCCGCTGTATTTCCCGGGCCGTCCATGGCTCGGTGCTGTTGGCTCTCTCTCCGTCTGATCGGCGCAGGCTGCGCGGGGCTCCCTACGGGATCAGAGCGCTCCCCCGCCGGGACTCCACTCCTCACATCCTCCTGCTGGGACTCAGCTACATTTCCAGCCAAGCCTGGCTTTATTATGTGTGTCTGCACTGCAGCCCCAGCAGCAAGATCAGGAGGAGGAAAAGGAGCCAGGACAAAGAAAAGAGAGGGAGGCTGGCGAGAGCTAAAGAAAATAAAAACCCAGGGCAGCAGCGGCAGCAGCGGCAGCAATGAAGGCAGGAGCGGTGCCACCTTCCAGCGAATAACCCATGGAGGCAGCTAGCGGCCCCGGCATCGATGCAAAGAAGCACTTACCTTGTTCCGCGAAGTGCGTGCGTGCAGGGAAAGGCGGCGGCCAGCGCGGCCGGTCGCGGGGAGCCCACCCGCCCGCCCGCCCAGCTCCGCACCGCGCACCGCCGCGCCGGGAACACGGGGCGGCCGCCCCTCGGCCCCCGCGGCCAGCATAAAAAAGGACTCGTCGCCCTCCCCGGCCAGCAGCGGGGGCGAGCAAGGGAGAGGCAGCCGGGGGCGAGCGGGTAGAGAGGGAGGGAGGGGGCCGAGCGCGGCCGGGGGAGGATTTAGGAGAATCGCAACAAGGTCGCACCCCCGGAGCGCCCCGGATTGCCGGGGCCGGTGCTCGTCGTGGGTTTAGACATTTAATTCTCCCCGCGCGCCCTCCCCCACCCCAAACCCAGGGACCTCGCGCAGGGCTCTGTTTTTTTCTTTTCTTTTCTTTTCTTTTTTTTTCTTTTCTGGTTGTTTGCTCTTTTTTTTTTTGGTGGTTTTTGTTTTACTTTTTTTTTTTTAAATTATTATTCCGAAAGTGCGAGCCGGCCTGAGAGCCGCAGGGCGCCTGCAAACTTTAAAGAGAACAAAAAGGCGGGTGGGGGCGCGGGCCGGGCTCGCTTTGCGTCGATAGGATTTGCACATCCAAAGAGGGGGGGGAGGAAGAAAAAAAAAATCAACAAAACAAACAACAAAGGAAAAAAAAAACTGCAACTGTTGCGCCTGTGATTTTTTTTTAATTATTTTTATTTTTTTTCCCCCGGGGAAAAGGTGCCCGAGGGGGTGGAAAGAGGAGTTGAACTTGCCGCATTGCAACAGGCAAAAGAAGTGAGAAAAATCAAATAATCGATCCCGCTGCTGCTGCTGCCGCTTCGCCTCGCAAAGTTTGGAGGTGGGGGGGGGGGGGGGTGGCAGTTAGAGAGGAAGCAGGGAGACGAAGGGAAAGGAGGGTCGGGAGAAAGACGAGGTAAAGGAGGACGAGCCACGGCGCCCGGACATGTCCAGGAGGAAGCAAGCCAAACCCCGCTCGGTGAAAGGTAAGGCATCCTCCGCCGGCCCGGGCAGCCGCCTCCGCCGCCGCGACGCGGCCAATCAGGGCCGGGTCCCGGTTTGGCGGGGATTGCAAATCCCCCCCCGATACGGGCCGGTGGTAGCGGAGCCCCCCCCCGGAACGGAGGGCGGGCAGGCGAGCTCCCCACGAGGGGCATTTTCCCCATTCGCCCCCCGAAAGGAGCTCGCCCGCCCGCCGTTCGTTGCGGGAGGGGGGTTTGTGCGTGCGGGTACCGCGGTGCCGGCCGAGACTCGCTGGCGACACGTGTCGCGATAATTGATGAAAGAAGCCGGTAGCATCGTTGAGGCAGGGAGAGAGGAAAGTTTGGCGGCGATGCTGGGGTGCGGTTGGCGCATCAGTGGGCTGGGGAAGGAGGAATGGAGCACCCTCGTGTTTTAGCCCGTTTAGCTTGAAATTAACGTTTCTTTATGACTGGGAATAGCAGCGCCGTCTGTTTCCTCTCGCTGTCCAATGCGCTTAAGGGTGGTGGAAGAAGGGGAGAATTAAAACGGATTTGGTAGATAAGGGTTGAAAACTTGCTTGGGCTTGAAGAAACAATAGCCACATTTAGTAAGAGCTGCTTTCATAAAGGTTGAACATTAAACTTTGCGTATTCTTCACCATTCACAGCGAAGGGGTGTTTAAAACCTCCTGTTTACCTCCCTGAGAAAGCAGCTGCTGGCGAAACGTAAAGGGAGGGCCGGGACCAGCCCCGTGCTGTATTGCATGCCTTGCCAGCTTTTTGACTTCTAAGTGAATTGGTGAGAGAGGGGAAGGCGTGATTTCCGAAGCCTTTCGCTTCCAGCCACGAGGAGGTTAGCTGATGTTGGGTAAGGTTTTATTGTCCTCTGCACAAAGCAGAAGTCGCAAACTCAGTGGTCTGGGGGCTTTGTTGTGGAAGCACAAAAGGATCGTAACTTTCAATGCCCCCAATGAAACAAAGTCTAAAGCGTTCATAATTAAATAACTTGCGGGTGGACGAAATTAGCATGCAGTTAATCGACCAGCTAAAGAAGGAATCAAAACTTGATCCAGGGCCATTTAATATTATTATTTGTGAAATATCCACTGTTTAACAGATGATTGCAATGTAAGTCGTACGTGGTTTCAAATGTTTGTGAAGTTTTTGTAAAGTCAGTCCTTCATCTTTATACAAGGCCCTTTATAATTTTCCCCCCAGACTCACGGTACCTTTTAGGACTGTGCTGCGGGGCAGGTTTGCAGCGTGGCATTGTGACCCTCCCCAGTCCCGGGCAATCTCTGCTAAAGGAGCTACTGCAGTAATTGGTAGACGAATGCTACAGTCCGTGGGCAGAAGAAAGGGCAGAGCTAGAGCTATTTCTAGGGGATGCTCTGAAATATGTTGTTTGAAACTAAAAGGATCACAGTTTGAAAACGGTGGTGCAGGCCTCAGGTCGTGACTTCCCTCACATGAGGGGACCATGTTTAGTGGTCAGGCCTCTGGAGTTTAAAATATTTTCCTGTGCTAAAGTGTGACATTTAATGTTCGGGAAATAGTTCTATGTCAGTGGAAACCTTATTTGCTCTAAACTCAGTAAGCAAACATTGGCGTCTCACACCGCAATAGATATTTACCATTTATTAGTTATTTGTTTTCTACCCCGTTGCTTTTTAGGCAGCAATATCTCTCACAAGGGGTTGATACTTTATGATGAAATGTTGACCCTAATTCTAATGCATAACTCATCACTATTTATATTTAAATGAATTGAAGCAGGTAACTTACTGGCAAGATACAGTTAAGGAACATTATCCCTGTAATGCAGAAATATCTAGAAGGTCTTTGCAACAGAGAGCTGGGTGAAGCCCAGTTTTTAAGGTTCTAAATATTTCTGTAGTCTCTAGGCACAAAAAAAATGTGTTTCCAGCTTCAGCATAAACTGGCTGTAAATTTCAGGTCTTAGCATGAGCTGAGTAATGGAGTCTAAGGGATGAGCTGAATCTGGGTGAAATTTTGGGTAACAGAATGCAACTCATACGTTTATGTAGGATAAAGAATTTATTCCTTTTTTTTTATATTAATCCATATCATTTGCTTTAAAAGGTCCATCATACAAATTTTGTGGTCTAGGGAGCTGGCAACCCAGTAGATTGCCATAGTACATGTTTCCATGGAAATAATTGAGATGTAATAAATAAAGGCACTCTGAGGTCACAGGTTTCCCAATTCAACTGAGAAGAGAATAAGCATAAATTATGTGGATATATGTGTAGCATTTAGGACTTAAAATAATTTGCAGTTTTTCTCTTTTCTGTATATTTATTTCACTTTGTATTGCAGCTTTGCTATTTATTAACTACTGAGATCTGTGTATTCTTTTTCATTCAGAAAGATTATGCACTAAAATAGAATCAGTGTGTGCCTGTGATGAAAGGGATTATTCTGCAGGCAAAAGGCAAGTTGCCTGCATGTTAACTGGGAGTGATGCTGTCTGACATTAAAGAAGTGACTGACTTTGATGGAAGTATCAAATGTTGACAAGTCTTAAATGCATGTTATTTACAATGCAGTGATTGCAAACCAAAACTGGATGCCAGGAAAACTGCAGGTCCTGTGGCCCTGGTGCTGTAGTATCAGGTCTCAGGTTCAGTCTGGCAAGAAACTTGCAGTCTGCAGCTGTAACTCCAGTAGCAGTCATGGACTTTTCCCTGATGTGGGGTTTATGATTTGCGATACAATATGCTGATTTGTTTTGACAAAATGATTTGTTTGTGCAAACTTGAAGATATTAACCTTGTAGTTGGTGGCTGGGGACAAAGTACTTCTTGGCTTAAAGGAAGGTTTTTTTCAGATCAATGAAGATGGAGTTGAGTCTTGAGTAGGAGGGGTTGAGTTTACGAAATAAACACTTCAGTGACTTGGTAGTAGCAGGGGTGGAGTGAAACACTGGCCTGTTCTGGAGCTCTGCTTCTCAGACAAAGCCCATGAAAGTAATTTTCCTCAGCACAGACCCTCCTTTTGCCCTGCTGCCTGCAACCTCATCTGCTGAGGGATTTTTCAGTTGCCTGTAAGGAAGAGTTGTGCCTTACTCAATGTCATTAAAACCACGTGGTCTTGAACCCTAGAACTACAACACAGTTGTGAAGGTCAAAACACACTGACTGGCCCCATTACAAGTGATGGAGAGTGATGTCTCCACCAACATCCTTAAAAGTTTGTTCTGTGCTGCCAGCTCCAGGGAGTGGCTGGCACCCTGTCCACTGTGGGAGCTGAGGCAGGCAGGCATTCGCCATTCCTGTTGATTGAACTGTGGCTTCTCCATGCTACAACTTGGGGCCTTTAGAAGCAACTCTGTAAAGTGAAGTGCTGAGATGCTGGTAACAGTAACTCGTAAGTTTCCAGTCCCATGCAATTGTAATTGAGGAATTACTCGACTGTAGTTTGTGGGGACTGGGCTGGCATTGGTACAAGGCTTTAAGCATCAGATGCACTTTGGTTGCTGAATTTGACAGTTCTGCAAATTGCTGTCAGCTTGCAAGGGGAATTTGTGCTTAAACATGCTAGTTGGTAATCAAACTGTTTTGCAAAAGAATGCACTAATTAACTCTAGATTTGTTATCCTACATGAAGTAGCAGAATCGCTGTCATATTTTTTTGCTTTCAGTTGGCAAAAAATGCTGATAGAAACTTTTGATTCACACCCTACCTGCCTCATTTGTGTCAGTCAAGAAGGGGAAAGGGGTTGGTTGCTCGCTGCTTCCTTATCTGCAAAGTAAATAAAAATACTTCAACCATTTGCTGAGTTCCAATTAGTTGATTGCTATGAATGATCTTCTTTAAAGGAATGCTGTTTTACCTATCTGCTCATACAAAGGTTTGATTTTGAATGTCTTGTGAGAAGGATCCTCTTTGTCTTGATTGATGTCAAGAATAAAAGCGTGATGGTAATATCCTTTTGAAAGCTATTGTATTGTCAGCTCTGGCTGACAGCAGGAGGCCCTCCTAGTGCTATAGATTAGCGCTGTGAAAACACTGACATTTTCTTTGTTATATTGCTGTTGTTCTGCTTGCAAAGTCAATTATACAATGTCGGAGCTCAGTTACAGAGTTGACTGTGGAAATAACAATGTCTTTCATACTTGTCTTAAAGATATAATTTTCCTTTTTTCCCAGTTGATAGAGAAGAACCTGAAGGTACTGGAACAGTACATTCTACAAATTAAATTTTGACAAGTACAATCATAATTGCCAAATACAGGAGACTTGCACTATTATCCTTTAATTTTACAGTTCATTCAAGTTTCAGTGGAATTTTATTGATACAGTGAAAGCAGTAGCTAAAATTGATAAAACTCATATCAAATAAGATTATGTTCTTGATTGTTCTTTATCAAGTGTAGCTTTTGGGGGATTAGGAATAATTGGAGATGTTGGTGTTTCATTGTGGGGCTGGTGCCCTGAGAACGTTTGAATCCATGCAGTATCCTGAGCTCTGCCTTCAGGGATTAGCCTGCAGTTTTTAATTTTTGCCTGTGTATTTTGCTACAAGCCTAGCAGCGTTCTCCCTTGAACTCCATAAGTCCCATTTTCCTCCCTTTCTCTCCCTCTGGTACGCTCTCCTGGATGGGATCTGGGTGGTATTTAACTAGTTTTACTGATTGAAACTCCTGCCTGTGTGCAAACACCTTTTAATTGTGGCCTGTTCCCATCGGTCCCGGCAAAAACATAATGAATAAATGTGGCCAAAAATTGAAAAGGGTGGGGAAGGTAATGCAAAAGGTTTGAATATGAATGGAGAGAGAATAGAATTCTCCTGGTTTTAGTGGTGCCACATCTAAAGCCATCAATGAAAAACAACTACCACCTAATAGCAGAGGCTCCTGGAGAATGCCTCCTGTATTTTTCTTCAAAACTATTTGTGTACAATCAGTGCAAGTTAAAGAACATAATTCACTGCTGAATTGCTTCAGATGACACGTGTAAAAAAAAAGAAAATCAGAGAGCTCTTGTTAGGATGTTAATTGTAGGATTTCTAAATTACTGTTATAAACTAATAGAGTAACAAAAGATTCCACAGTTACCAGTAATTTGTCAGGATTTATTTTGTTTTTCTTCAATAATTGAAAATTAATGTCTTGAAGTGAAAGCAGATGTTCATGCCATCCTCTGAATTGGATATAAACATGATGTTTTGTAGATGCGTTAAGCTTGTGTAAACACAAATTGCCTTATCATAGATGGGGCTTTGGCTTGGTTTTATCTATTGTTTGGTGCCAAATTAACTTCTAGGTTAAACTTGGCTAAGTAGTTCCAGCCTAGTTAGATTAACTAAGCCAAGTGCTTGAAGTGGCACTCAGTGATCAGTTATTATGGTAAATGTTTTGAAAAACCTACCTCACCTGCTGGCTCTGTGAATGATGATGCCTTCTCATACTCTCGAATTAATAGTTACTTCGATTCTGATAAATATGCTCTTAATTGTTTACTTGGTTATTGTTACTGAATTCTAGGTTATTTATATTTCCACACCCCCCTCCCCATTTCTGATTTATGGAATTAGTTTTAGTTCATTACAACATTTGAAAAAAGCAAGACACAGGTTGTTTTGTTGTTTGTTTTTTTTTTAAATAAATAATCTCTTGGTCTCACGTGTTAGCCTACAGTTTGTAAAAGATAATATGTTTCTTCCTGTATTATAACATGAATTAATAAGATTGTTAATTACCCACAATAGTTTAACTGTCTCATAAAAATGCCTATATCAACCCCTCACCACTCCATCAGTATTCTCCTTAAATGCCTCTGAAAAGGGATGGCTATTATGTTCCCTTGTATCCTAGTAAATGTGCTAGAGTAATGAAATAGTACTAATATAAAACCCATTACAGACTCCTGCTAAATCTTGACTGACAAATGGTGGTGGAGAGGAGGGTCTGGTTCTGGTGCATGCATTGGTGGATGTCAACTTGAGAGTGCAGGTGGGAGCTGGAGCCAAGTAAGGCCCAGCTCCAAGCTCTCTGTAGTGTGTGCATTTATTCAGCATACTTTTAGAGCCCAGAAGTAGATTCCTGTGCATTTTGTTTGCTGATGTCTTTTAGTAAATGCAGAGGTGCTGGTTCCATGTTCTCTTAAGTAAGGTGCTGTGAGTTTTAAGTACTACATCTTCTTAGCAACATTTAGATGTGTATATATGTGCAGCAGTGACTTGTGCTTTATCTGAGTCACTTTGTTCTAGGGAGCAGAAAGATGTGCAAGAGACTAAATGGTCTTGTGTGACGTTTCTGGCTACAGGAGGCTCGAGCTTCAACCTCTTGCAATGGTTTGTTTTCTAAAATGCAAGCAAAGGGACCCAATGGGGCTGGAAACTGGGTGATGCCGTTTGAAGCGGGCTCCCACATCTCGTTGCGATACAGGGAATTGGTGTATGGCATCAGCTTCCCACTGTATGACTTATTTCGAAGAGCACTGCAATACTCATCTGAATCTAGCAATAAGTAGCTTCATTATATTGTTTGCATTTGCTTAGAAAGAAAACCTTTTCCTGTCTAGCCACAGATTAGGCAACAGAAAGACCAATTTGCAGAGCTGGTAAATGCCACTTGTTAATCATATGCTGCACAATTATTATTCTTTTTCTTTTCCCCCTTGGATGTATTAAGCCAACTTTTTAGCTTTTTAGGTAATTGAGATTTGCCCTTTTGTTACCTAAGCATGAATTATTTTTGAAATTTTGTCATTACCAGCCCTGCTGTGACGTTTCTCTCTTCTGTTCATCCTAATTAAATAAAACATACTGTTGTTCACCAGTCTCGTGTTGAAGTGAATTACCTGCCTGAAGGCTTGTGCTGGTGTCGGCAGGCTTGTTGCAGTAGCAGCCATTGACTAACACATTTACTTTTAGATTTTCATTTCAAAGGGCTCAGGTTGTGCAGTGTGACAGGTGAATGGTGAATGCTTTACAGGACTTTCAAGAGCTGAACAAACAGTAAAGGTCTTACTGCTACCTCAGTGGAGTGGCAAGTACAAATGTAAGGCAGCCTTTGTGGCAGAGGAGTGTTTCCATTGCTGGATAAAGGCCACTCAGGAGACCTGAAGGACTGGCTTGGGTATGCTGGGGGTGAAATAATCTCAGTTGTGGTCTCATTTAAACCCACCCTGCCCGTGTGTTCTCATGGGCAAATTCTAGTGGGGTTGGTCTCAGCTCTGGCTGTAGCATCACCAACATTTGTCACTGTTTTCTTCTCGGGTCTGATACTGATGACTGAGGCTGCTTCAGAAGTGTAACAGTTGGAGTTTCTTTATGGAGGTTTTGTTTCCAGTTCATATTAGAGAAAGTAAACAATGTTTTCAGGTTTTAAAGCAAAGCAAAGTCCCTGCTTGTAGAGAAACAGTTTGTCTAAGCCTCTGGAAGCACTGTAGAAAACACTTGGCTCACTAGTGAAATCCTGTTACGAGTGAAAGTACAAGAGATAACAAGTCACTGTGCTCCAGTCTCTGTTGGCTCCTGCTAGGCTCTGGAGGTTTGGTCAAAAGTGGCCTAATTCTGCTTTCCAAATATTAAAAAAAAATACTCAGAGGGCAAAAAGACAAGTTCTTAATATGCATATCCTGGGAAAATCCTAAACCAGTATTTTTACCCCCTTCGGTCCCAAGGCTAATCAAAATTCCTTTGTTTCCACATCTACCATTAAAATATATGCCTCCCTAGGTTGTCAGCTGACTGTACAAGTTTAACCACTCAATCAATCGGACTCACAAAAGCTGTTACTGGCTTTACATAGGATTTGCCCACAGGTAATTTAGAGATGAGGGTGAGGCACTCTAGGCAACCTCCAACAGGACTGGTACTTCAATTAGCAGCTCTGCTCATTGCTTGATGATTCTCACCTGGCTGAGCTGAGGTTTTTCTGGCTTACCATGGTGGTAGGTTAGCCCAGCCTCCACCTGCTGGGTGCTGGAACTTGCTTCACTTGGTGGTGAACTAAGTGGCAATTAAGAGAATTGTTAATAAGATCAGACTTGCCAGACCTCTGAGAAGAGGCTGTTTGGTGCAGTGCAGAGATGAAGTCTCTTCTGGAGTGAGCACTGAGGACACACTTTGGCATTTTTTTTTTAGGGTGAGTGCAATGTATTCCCTTGACACTAACTGGAGATGGATTGGATGTTTAAATGTAAACCAATGGTGTAAGTCTAAGCTTTCTGAATCTCCTGGAGAACTACTGGTATTAGTTAAGATTCCTATTGATATTAGAGTACTGTGAGTAGCCATAGGCTTATAGCAGCCATGGGGGGAAAACTCTGCCTTGTTTTGGGGGTAGTGTTTCTTACTGACCTTAGTGGGGCTGGGACTCTCATTTCTTCTATTGCTATTGAGAGAGCAAGAGAAGCAAAGAAGTTTTTTTGGAACAGTCACTTGGTGACCAGTGCTGCAGAGAGTATCTGCTTCTTCTGCTGGGTCTCTGAGGTTGCTGCTGGGGGGATTTCTAGGAGAGCACTGGGCAGGTTCAAGGTGTAGAGAATACAGTAGTGCTGTGAGAGCTCCCCAGTGGTGTTGTGGGAAACCCAGGAGACCTGGGTTGTGCTTAGCATCTGTTAATGTAAGCAGGTACAGATTTATGTGAGCAAAATTGACTGTGATTCTGCAGCTTTTCAACATCCTGTCCCTAAAATTGGAAAACTAAAAGGAGGTAGAGAAAACATATGGTAGAAGGCTGAATTTAATACTTGGAAAGGCAGAAATATGAAACAGAGAAAGATGAAAATAAAATAGAGAAACTAAATCTGTTGCTGGCATTTGAGTGTGGAGTGTGTCTGATGATTAGATGCAAAGTTCTGACACAGGGGTTTACTTACCTGTAGCTGCAGCTGTATTATATTTAACTTTTAGTTTAAAGACTGAGAGAAGGAACAGATTTGAAAAGTGACTCCAGCTCTGTGAAGGGTATGAGTAAGCATAGTAAAAGAAAATACTTCAAATGTAAAACACCTAAACCAAGTGGCTTTTCTGCTCTTAATAGATAGTGACAGCGCTTTGATGTCTGGAGGGATGTCTTTGTTGTGGTTTATAGTTTTTTCTGTTTAATATAGAGAAATTTGAAGGCGACTGTGATTGCAGTAAGTAATTTTGGAAGTTTCAACTATTTTGTGATCATGGCTGCTTCTCAATTTGACCTGTCAGGACTTGTAATTGTTCAGGGCTTTGGACAGAAGAGGGGGTGAGGGTGGAAAAAGTAGGCTTTCAAGACTTTTTTTTTGTGAATCACACAAATACATACAATACATTATGTATGTTTACATGTACATGAAAGAGAAGGTCTAGAGAAATAGGTACTGTCTTGTTAGACCAACAAACATGGTTACAAAATGCGTGGAAGTTTTTTTGTGATGCTCAAGCCTTCCTTCTGCTCTGAAAAAGCAGCAGACTTCTGGCTATTTTGCTTGGTAGGTAAATGCAGCTTTGCTTTAATTTACTTATTCAAGCTTTTACTCAGATTTCTCTTGCTTCATTAGATTACTCACATGAGTAAAGATATACTGGATTATATAGTAATGCCAAGCTTGTTATTATTTATTGCTGAATTTTGTGGATTTGTTTCAGTTGGGTAATTTGCTTGTGGCCTCCTTTATTTTCTAGGAAAATGGCATGCCTTGCCCTTCATAATTTCTTTGCTTTTACTGACCAGACTGTTCCCCCAGAGGGCATGTGGGATGTGGCAGAGTATTGAAAATACTGGGATGGAGAAGTAGAGAAGAAGGGCTGTGTGTGAATTGCATCTTGTTTAAGCTTATGCTAGATTTATATGGCAAAACCAACATGATTTTGGCAGTGATACTTTGTGAGTAATGTAGTAGGCAACTCTGGGTGAGAAAGTTGTTACCTTGAGACAATTATTTTAAAGATAAGGAAGTGCTTTCAGTCAAATTCTCAGCATCCTTTAGGAGTATGGTGTAATATGAGACATCTAAAAATGAAACTGTGAGTGTTTATCTTCTGATCTTCTACTGAGTCTTGCCTAATGCTGGTGTATGAGTCCACTGATTTGATTCCCTTCGTTCCAAGTGTTTCCTAATTTCTTTCCTGCTTGATAACAGACAAGTGAGATTTGGTTTAAAGCTCCCATTTGGTTTATTTTGTTTTCTAATTTTTATCTTAAATAATTAACAGACAGCTTCTGTTTTTATTCTTCTTGCCATAAGAAAATTCAGTAATAAACCCAAACTTATAGGTGAGGGTCTGAAAACAACAAACAAAACCTCCACCCCTGAGAGATGCTTGGCAGAGCCATGGTGTGACTGGTTTCCAGCACACCAAGGGGTGCTGTGGGATGGGGAGCTGCCAGGCTCTGCCTGCAGAGCTGCTGGGCTGTGCAGCCGGGCATCCCTGGCTGCAGCAGGAGCTGCTGCTCCAGAGACTGGGGGGGCGGAGGAGGGACATGGACAAAAATCCCCTGCAATTGGCAGAATGATGGTGCTTCAGTGGTGGGGCTGTTTCAGGCAGGCAGATCTCCCACAAGCAGGGTTTGCAGGGTACCCTGACATGCACCAGGAATTCATCAAAGACCAAATACATGTTGTTCGTTTGTTTTTATAAAGAAGTACCTCTGCTGTAACTTTTCCTTCTTGTCAGTGGGTCTGTATTAAAAATGTGGCTCCAAAGAAAATGCATAGAAAAATGAGCTTTTAATTTGTCACCTGCTGCTGAACCACCCTGTCCTTCTTGAGGTGCAAAGTTGTAAATGAGGTTTTTGTATCCCCACACATGGCCATCCAAGAAATGTTCTGTGTTGTAGCTGTCAGTAGCAGTAGCACAGCTGAAGACATCAGACCAATGGCTTAAAACCTGCTGTGGTCTCATTGGCGCAGGCAAAGCCAGCACAGCCCAAAACCTGAGCAAACTAAAAGGCAGGTAGAGAAAATGTCTCCAGTGGCTTGGGGGGGAGGTCCTGGCTGCCTCCAGAGTGGGGTCTGCTCAAAGCTTTCTGTCCAGCAATGTTGAGGAAAAAGGAAGCAAGAATGTTTCTTCGTGCTACCATCAGAGAGCTGTTGGAAAACTCTTTAATCTTTTAAAAATGCAAAATTAAGTCTACAGATTTTTTATTTCTTTGGAGAATAGTGTCTTGTCTGGCTGCACATCCTACGGCCTCTTCTGCCATGACCTAAGACCAGGATAGTCAGTATCTCAGCTGACACATGTACTTTATCTCCTACCAAACCTCAAACCACCTAATGAGAGCTTATCTTGAGGTAGAAATCAGTAACTCTGATTTTCAGTCTACTGACAGTTGATGATGGTTAGCAGAAAACAAACCCAGCTGTGGGACTTGGAGGAAAACTGGCTGTTCCCAGTGCCCTTCCACTCAGGAGACCAGCTGCTGCTGTTACAGCTGCCCCAGCTGGGTAGAGACAGCCACCCCTCACCATAGTGTGTGAGTGCCTCTATTGATTAGGCAGCTGCAAATTAATAATAGTAGGAAATAATCCTGTCTTCCATGAAGGTATTACTGTGTGTAACTGAACTTGTGACACTGTCTTCTCTGCCTTTCTCCTTGCCTCTTTTCTTCCTAATATTTGTAGTGTGTGAAAATGTTGGTGGAGTCCCTTTAGCAGCTTTGTTCCTTCCCACAAAGTCTCTCCTACCTTGGAGCTTGGGAAGCTTAAGGGTGATTTGCTTTGGGGGAATACCTACAGGTAGATATTCCTCCCCAGGTGGAACTCTTTACTGCTTTTCCTGCCTTGAATCTTTGCCATTATGCATATGTAGTTGAGTGAAACAGCAGAGCCCCCTGGGTCAGTCATGGCTTTGGGGAGGGAAGCAGGCAAGGGAGAAAGGGGCAAGCACAGCCTGTCTGTGGAGCACTGTGCTTGGAGCCTGGCCTTGGCCACTTAGCTTGTGGTGGGATGTGCTGAGAGGACTGCAAGGACTTTGGCCTGTTGCTTTGGTAGGCTGAAGACCATTGGTGCTCTTCTTAGACATAACTTATCTGCTCTTTTGTCTTTCTTGCTGTCTACAGCTGGCTTGACTAGATGTTCTTTTTTTGGCACATCACATCAGGTTTGTTTTCTTATGAAGTTTTTTGTAGTTCAATGTTGCCGTGCTGGAAAATCACATAGGCATGTATTAAACCCCACAGCTCTGGACGGGAGCATGAAGATGGGTTCTGGTTGGTTAGGGGCTGCCTTATGCTCAGCCTGTGAAACTCTGGCTTTCACCTCTTGGCTGACTGGCACAAGCCCATAGCTGTGCCCACTGCTGTATGAGGTGAGGGCTGATCCAATAGGATTTCTCCTCCCTTTGTTTCTGGCCCCTTGTCACACTGCCTACCTAGCAAAGGACTCTCAGCTGATTCTACCCAGCAGCCCATCAGAAAAGTAGCCTTTTAATTCTCTGCTGGCTGTGGATGGGTCTGGTGTGTGGGTGCAGGGCAGGCAATCCTCCTTGGCACTGTTCGGGTGGCATCAGTTTGGGTCAAACCTTTTGGAAAAGAGCCTCTGCTGGGGTGACTGGAGTGTGGCTGCTCACATGGGACACGGATGAGCATCTGCAATGAGCTGATGGGCAGGTCACAAAACCACTGCAGATGTGTCCAAGATATGACTGTTGTTGAAGCAGATGCTCAACTCTATGGTGAGGCAAAGGATGCAGAAAAGACATGAGCATCTGAAGTTCACTGAAAGGGATGAATTTACTCAAGTTGCTCTACTGCTTGCTGCTCACTCCTGTTCCTGTGAGAACGGTGAGTCTCAGCAGAGCTGTGAGCTGCAGAGCACTCTGTGCTGGCCTGCTGTGGTGGCTGGGCACTGCTCCCATTCCCTTCCTGGGTGGGGATCCTGGCTGAGCAGGCAGCTGTGCATTGAAACCAAAGCAGAGAGAGGGAGCAAGGGAGAGGGAAGGCACCCAGAGATCAGAGGTTGTCAGGGGTGTCTCCTTGCTCCTTTGCTAGTGCAAGTTGCCACCAAATTCACAATTTGAAGTGAAAATGCACTAAGAAATCAGATTATGCATCTCCAGAAAAAAATGTGACTTGTTGTTCTGCTTTTGGCTTGCACCATAGGCTGTGCCACCATGGGGCACATGTCACCAAGCAGGTGTTCCTGCTAACCCCTGTGCTTAAGTGCCAGCCGGTCCTTTGGCAGATGCTGGGCTGCCTCCTGTGCTTAGATGACAGGAGATGGGATGGTAAACCCCAGCTCTTCTTGCTACTTTATACAGGCTTTTTTCTCATGACAAAATTTTGACTGTGGTTGACTCAAAGACATCTGCAGGTCTGGAGTGGTAATGTAGCAATAACTTTCAAGGATAAAGTGTCTGAGTCTGCTGCCCAAAACACCCTGTGTCCTGGGCCCCACCCAGCTGGTGGCCTTTACTGTTGCAGCGGTGGCTTGCACTTGTTTATGTTCTTCTTAGGTTTATTTCTGATGTGGCAAATTTTGATGGCTTTCTGTGCTGGGAAAGGGTTATCTTTTTTTTTCTGATTTGTTTATTTTTAGTCAGAGGAAGTAAAAGAATTGGCCATTTGCCATGAGGAAAGAAAGCAAACAGAAGCCCCAAAGCAACCAAAATATTGTACCTTTCCTTAATAAATAAATAATCCTTGTAAGTGTAACTACTGATGTGTCTTTCCAGTAGAAGCTTGTGATTCAGTGTTAAACCAACAGCACATCAAATAAGAAAACAGGGTGATTTATTGTGTGTTTTCCTTTTTATTATTAATCTTGTTCAGAACACTGTGGTGTGAAACTATGAAGAAATGTTGTCTTGTATAAAGGAATAAAAGAGATAAAGATCTGTAAGTCAGCATGCTTGTGCAATAGCATTGGTTGGGCTGCAGTCTGGGCTCTCGAACAACCCTACTTAAAAAAAAGCTTTAAATTTTATAAGTATTTCTGTGTGTGTCTCTTTTGCAATACGTAACATACATTGTCTGTTCTGCTGTTAACTCCCTGATGCAGAATTCCTAAGTTTGGGCTAATAGAAAATTTGGAGGATTCTTCATTATCTGAACCTCTTGAGAAATACCAAATATGTTCCAGTAATTGTGGTGTAGTACAACAGGGAGTCACACTGGCAGTTTGTTGGAAAGGGTTTTTCCTGTAGTTATGAAAACCATACAACTATTAAAATCCCCAAAACTGAAGCCGTTGGGATTACTCATATACTTACAGTTAAGCGCATGCCTAAAGGTAGATATATTCAGCGTGTGGTTTTTGATTTGCTTTTGATTCCTAGCTTGAGAGTATCAGAAAAAAAAAATTCCTCAATCACTTGAGTTTTGTGCAGCCTTTTTATTCTGTGCTTACATGGCCGTTGCACGCTGGGTGTAGCTTGTGACAGAAGTGCCTGGGTTTGCTACAAAGCAAATGATTAATAATAAAGAATGGAAAGCATGCAAAATAGTAAGGTACTCCAGGCTGTTAGAAGAGGCTCAGAGTCAGGTTTCTTCCCTCCTGCCATCTCTCCTGCCACAGGTCCTCAGTGAATGTACATGTGTCATGTAATTTTTCGCTCTTTATCTCAGGTTTTTTTTTTGATCTTGGTTGTATGCAAAGAGGATATAATATCTATTCCTTGGAGAGGAGCATGAATTTATTAAATGCTGTGAGATGCTGGATAGGTAGAAGTGAAATGAAACACTATTATTATAGTTCAGGTCATAATATTTGGTTTTGCTTTGTGGTTATTTCATCTTCCCTACCCTAGATTAGTTTTATAGAAAAGAATTAACAGAAAAAGCTAGGAAGTGATTCCTGGTTTATGGCTACAGTACAGGGACTCCTTTCCTCAGTAAGCAATCTCTTACTAAGAATGTTTGTTGCCTTGCTCTTCTGTCTGCAAGGTGACATACAGAGAGCTGCCACTATTACTTAGTTTCTCTCTTTAAGTTTCCTTGGGTTAAATACGTTTCATCTTGTATATGGCTATCTCTTAGAAAAACATGGGCATGTGTCTTGATATATCATCCTAAGGATTTAGTTCCTGTATCCTGCTTATGGAACAAAGTGCATTTTGTGTCTATGAAACTGCGTAAACAATTTGCTTTGAGCCACAATTTGGAAATATGCAGGTTGTGGTGTATAACGAACACAAAAGTGGGTTTTTTCATTTCTTTAAAGAAAATCCTTTGGCTAATTATCAATATGTGGGGGAATTTAATTTTAAAAACAGCCTCAGCCACTTTTTAGAAAAATACAATGCAGTACATAAACTCATTTTAGACACTACTTATTCTGCTGTGTCCCATTAGTTGTTGTTTGCATAGTGCTTTGAAAATGTAAAGCACTATATAAGTGCTTATTATTACTACATTATTATTACTCTCCCTCTTGAAAAAAAGACCCTCTAGGGAGGGAAGTGTGACTTGCTTTACATTTAATCTGTAGTGCAGATCCCATAAGAAACATACCCTTTTGGTGTGGGGGTTTTTTTTGCATTCTTTCTTCCCTCCTTCCACCCTTTGGGGAAAAAACCCCAAAAAAGTATTGTTTTAGAGATTAGAGTTCTTATTTATTTTATGCTTGGTAACTATACCAATGAGAGTATTATTTGAATCTTAAAATAGCCTTTTATGCCAATCTGTGCAGTGAAATGAATTGCTGTCTCTGTGGTCTGTGGGTGCTGCAGAGGCACCTCACCCAGCCTGGGCACTGGGGGATAAGCAGGAGCTGGTAATGATGGCATTTGCTGGGGTCCTTCTGCCTGGCCTGTCTGCCAGTGTGGGCCCAAGGACAAAAGAAGCTTAGTGAAGAGAGTACTGGGATGGTGCAAGGAAAGCTGTAGAAGAATTTCCTTGCTATCACGAGGAAGTGCTACAAGTTTTTCTGCAGTATCTGAGCTATTGTTTTTCCTTGTAAAGAAAAAGTTGTCAATCCCTTATCTCTTTTTCACTCTTCTAACAGCAGCTGGTATCCCTGCAGGAGAACAAGATTCCAGTGCAAGTTATTTTAACCCTCTTTATCTCTTGAATCATTATTGTGAGAAGGACTTTTCATGGGCAGTGTTAACCATTTACATCCTGAAATTTGAGCTATCTCCTGTGCCTCTGCATTATATACTGTGCTATGGTTGATGCTAACAATCAGACCAGTGTATTTAGAGTTATTTTTGCCAGGGCACCCCTAAACTTGCAGTGTTGTAAACTAGGGAAGCAGTAACCGAAAACCTTCTTTGAGTGCAAGGAGGAATATTTAACTCCTCCTCCAGTTTCACCTTTGTTATGCTGCTCTCCAGTACTCTGATCCCTGCCTGGCCCTGTGCTGGGCTCCCTGCAAAGCAGAGGCTTTGCTTCCAGTGTTCCCTGCCTGTCACTGCCATTGGCTGCATGGGAAGAGGTATAGAGGGAAGGGAAAGAGACCTTGAAAACTGTGCAGGATGGGAGAGCCTGAAGACTGTTCTTGGGAGAGCATAACCTGACTTACATTTGCCACTGTGTTTGGCCCTTGTTTATGTCACAGCACATGGCCACCAAATAATGAGGTCACTTGCAGCCTTTCAGCCTGATTTCTAGTAGAAATGGGTTTTTATGCAGCCATCCTTACCTGCTTGCATGTGTATGGCCATTGGTAGTGGTTCAGTCTGAGCTGGTGTCCCCAGCCATGGCTGGGGATGATGGTTGCTGGTAGCTGTGGTCCCAAACCTCTACAAATGACAGGGTGAAAGAAAGGGGGAACCTCAAATTATTTGGAAAGACTTCAGCAAGCACTGAGCAGCCCATGCTTTTGAGTGCTTCTGGTACTGATGTGGCTTCAGGAGAGGCTGCAGCATGTGGGAGTGGAGATGTGGTGCTGGTTTAGGCCAGTCCTGGTTGTGTTCAGAGCTGCCTTTCTTCATTTAAAGTGATGAGTAGTTCAGCTGTGTGACTGGTCACACTTCCAGGTATTGTCTATATCAAAGCTGAAGTGTCAGTGTTGTCTGATAACTTAAACCCATGTATTATGTTATTATTTCATAAAGGGTTTATTAGCCTTGTCAGTGCAGGTCAGATGCTTTAGTTTCAGAGAGGAAAGAACCAGGCTGTGGGAGGTACAGGGCAGGGATGGGGCTGGCATTGGCTGTATGGGGCAAGAGACAGGATAGACTTTGCTCCTCTAGGCTGCATCCCTCCTGAAACTGTCAATCCCAAGTTACTTCCCAGGAAACAGGTCATGGGCAAGTTTTGCTGTGCCCAGCACCCAGGGACTTCTCAGCATTGGTGAGGCAGAATCAAAGAATAGTTAGGATTGGAAAGGGCTTTTAAAGCCCAACCCCCCTGCAGTCAGCAGGGACATCTTCAACTAAATCAGGTTTCTCAGAGTCCTGTCCAACCTGACCTTGAATGTTTTCAGGGATGGGGCATCTAAAACTTCTCTGGGAAACATGTTCCAGTGTTTCACCACCCTCGTAAAATTTCCAGTGACTTCTATCTGGACATTGAGCTGTTGATCACTGCTTTGAGGGGAATCACTACTTTGAGGACGGATCAGCACAGCCTTGCATCTTGCTTTCATTCTTTTCTAAATAGCAATTAGTTTGGGAGTGGAAAAGTCTTAATGTTTATGCACTGGAAGATTACCTTCAGAACAAAAACCAGTTCACTTGGGCAGCCTGGGTTGTAGAGGAATGAGCATGGGGCAGCAGTAGTTGTATGTACTATATGGTTAAAGAGGACAAAGTTGCAGCTTCTCTTACCTCTTTCAGTCTGAAACTGCCAAGTTTATAGAGACCTTGACAGTGAGACCAGACTTGTTCCTGACACCTGGCTCCAGGCAATACCCAGCACAATCCCTGGGTGCTGGAGGGCACTTCCCACACCCTGAAAAAGACTTGGTGATAGTGGGGAAAACCCCAGAGAGATCAACTTTGCCTGCTGCACCTCATTGAAGGTAGTTATTTGCAATGGGAGTGAAAGTCATCAGACCTGTATGCTTGTTAGGTTTCCTTGTCAGCACTTGTCCCTTCCTCTTAGGGTGTCATTTCCTACTTGTGTTTTAATGACAAGCACACCAAAATGGAAATGAAGGTGGCAGTCATTGCCCTTGCTGTGGTATAAATCATGGGGTACAGAAGTGGGATGATTCTTGTGGCAGCCCTGTGGAAAGAGGTGGATGCCACTGGTTCCTCAGTATCCCCACACCTCCCTGGAGTACAAAAGGTGTCTCAATCTCCCTTAATGCACAGCAAGTGAACGTTAAACACATGCAGGCACAAAGATGCTCCAAAAACATGACTGATTTTTGTGGAGGCAAGGCAGAGCAAGCAAATACCCTGCAGAAAATAAAGCACAGCTGCCTGTTTCAGCCACTGAGCCCTGGCGGTGACTGGCTGCACGTGGCTGTGCCCTGGAGGCTGTTGGGCAGCAGGGCTGGCTCCTGGGCTGGCCACCGCGGTGCATGGCAGGACCAGCCTGGGGCTGGGCAGATGGCTCCTTCCTGGCCATGGGGCCCTGCTCTCCTGGGAGTGAGCCCTGCTGAGACTGCAACAACAGCAACCTGGGAGCTGGGCAGATGGTCTACTGGCGGCCGCCAGCATAATTGCATCAGCTGGTTACTTCTGCAGCCAGTGTAGCCTCCTATTTGTAGTGCTCTGAAACGATCCTGACTTTTAAAATTCTTTTTTCTTTCCCTGCCTTGTTTAAATTTATGTATTTCCCATGAGGGATAGGGTGAGGCTAGGGGGTGGCCATCTGCCTGAGGGGGCTGATGGCAATGTTGGAGGAGCCTCTAGCAGCCATGCACAGGCAGACACCTGAGCAGGTGAGTGGACTGCAGTAGCCTCCTGTGCTGCACTGCATGTTGCTTGGGGCTCAGATGATGTTCCAAAGAGAAGAGCTGGACCAGTACAACCTTTTCCAGCCTTGGTGGTGTGCTGTGGTCTCCATCCATGTGCAGTATGCCTGTCAGCCTCCACCTAAATTGTTCCATGTATCTGAGCTGCTGCTCCTGAGCATGGCAGCCTGAGGCCTGAATAATGCAGCAGACCCCCTTGGGTCCCATTTCACTGCCTCCCCTCCCTGGGCTGGCACCTCTATGCTGCTGCTGCAGGAGGGCTGCTGAGATGTCTGCTGGCAGTTACCTCCAACCCTGCCTGTGTCCCCCTCTTGGGCTCTTACATAGACAAAAGATCGGCTTGTTCCTGTTGGGGTCTCTTCACGGGGATTGTTGAGTGGTGTGAGCTCTGACTTTTTAAGCTGCAAAATATTTTTGCAGGATAGGTGAAGGTCCCCTGGGGATGGCTGGTGTACTCTCAGTCAGTTGCTGAGTGCTCCTGTGCATCTTGCTCCTGGCTTGGCAGGGAATGGGTCAGGAGTGATGAAGTGGCACCTGCTGTTTGCTCAGGTTTACTCACTGGTTTTAGCACTCAGCATGGCACTGGTAGTTGCAGTAAAGCTGAT
Source organism: Apus apus (assembly GCF_020740795.1). Classification (NCBI taxonomy): domain Eukaryota; kingdom Metazoa; phylum Chordata; class Aves; order Apodiformes; family Apodidae; genus Apus; species Apus apus. The sequence continues at coordinate 13,937,377 of NC_067292.1, read as the reverse complement.
CCTAACTTAATGCTGACCCAGAGGTCCCATAATCCCTAATAGTAGCAGGATTAGAGTCTGTCCAGCCAAGTCCTACTTTTCTTTCCTTTTTTATTTTTTCCTCTTTGCAGGTATACAGTCTAATTCTTGCCTTGTCCTTTGCCTAAAGGTTACAGAGCCTTGCACTTCTCCTGAGAGAAGCTTGTCAACTTGGCCAATCCTCCCTGTTCCTCCACCCCTTCCTGTGCAGGAGATTGATTTTGCTTCTGAGTGTGTTTTTGTGCCCCCTACCTCCCTGTTCTCATTAGGCAGACAAGATCTCACCTCTTTTTGTGGGTACAAAACCTATTTTTGTGATGGCAGTTTAGGACTTGGGTCTATATCCATCTATCAGACTTTTCCACTGGCATGAATTCTTCTGGGTTCAGTGGGCTGCTAGACTTGAGCTTTCTTCTGCGGTGTCTGAGAGGGATGGGATATATGGATGGATGCACTAAGGGTTCCTCAAGAGCTGGGTAAAATCCACGTTGATAATTAGAGAGGGCCTGTGCAAACTCTGCAGAGCTTCAGTTGCTACAGTACTGTGGTGGGTTCAGTTAGCTAGGCAGTGGTACCCACATGAAAATGTTATGTTGCCCAGTTCTGTGAATGTCTCTTTATCTGCCCTAAGCTCCACATTTGCAGCTGCTGGTGTTTAACCAAAACTTTGCAACTCTCCTGCTGGGCCCTTCAGGATCAGTTCTTGTGTAGCCTTATTTTTTCTTTAGAAATTGTAGGTGTAGGTAATTATATGTATTTTTTTAAAGCCCTAACTATGCTTCTGCAAACATGTTTGTGAGGCCAATTAAATGCCTACAGAAGAAAACGACCAAAAATGAAATGGCGAAATGTGCATCTACCCCAGGTAGAGCTTGCAAGCCAAGTAAAATGTTATGTTAGGCCAACAAATGGGTTATTCAAGCAAAGATCTACCAAGACAAACATAGGAGAGTCAAGGGTAACTGAGTTTTGAAGCAATATGGGATGTGACCCTCAAGTTCGGTTATCAAGGCTCTGCCAGTTGAGAAGATGTGGCTGATTTAAAGTGTACTTGAAAAGGGACTTGGAAGGACCCTGAAAAAAGCAGTCTGAACTGAGTTTTTGAAGTACCATCCCCAAACTTCCCTTTAGGATCTGATCCTCTGCACCACTGGATTCTTCTATTTGCCTGTATTTACTTGAGTATTGCAAAAGAAGTCAGTAATGATGGAGTCAGTGCAGCTCAACAGGAGGCCAGGATGTGTTACCATACCCTCTGGAAGGCACTGGGCAGATATTTTCTCCTTTGCTCACACCTGTCCAGCTCAGGGAAGAAATCTGCCCTGCAAGCATAGGTGCCTCCTGTCCATCCCAGCTCTTGCAGTGTCAGGGCCTTGTGCCAGTGCAGCTGCAGGGCTGGGCATGGGGTGGTGCAGCATCCTGGGCCAGACAGCAGTTTTGGGTGGGATATGCAGGAAGGGGGGGGATTCCAGGGGGTTGTGTCATCCCAGAGGGGTTTGGAGAGGAACAGCACAAACACAGTCACAGGCTGAACACTGTAACTGTCTCAGGGAACTGATTGTGCTGCACTGAATTTAATTCTTTTTTAATTTCCATAAAAATTAAAAGCAAAAATAGTAAGTAACTGGATTGGGCCTAGTGTGCTCAGTCACTGCTACTGCTGATCAAAAGCAATACTCTGTTTCTAATTTGAGAAGGATTTTTTTAACGTAGTTTAAAACAAGAGGAAGCTGTCACATCCTGAGTGACATCCTGTGTGCTACGGCAGCATTCTTGCTGCTCAGTGATCAGGATTTCAGCCAAGGGAGTAAAGCCCAATCCACATAAAAATGTATTTGCTTTGTGAAAAATCTTGTAGTATTGCACAAGCTATTTTCTGATGGTAAAATGCAAATCTAAAATCTATATCCAAGTGAACAAAAAGATTAATTAAACTAGTTGTCTGGAGGAAATAGAGAGGACACCAAGTTATTGATTTGTTTTTAGTAAATTCTTTTTAATATGCAAGATTATTTTTTTAATACTTGAAATTATCACAGTGTTTCACAGTGTAGTTAGTTATTTCTCAAATTGTGTTTTGGTCAGGACTGCTAATTTGGTACCCAATGCCACCCAACTGCAAATGTGCTTTCTGCTGTTCCCAGTGCTCCTGACTGCCTGGGTTACCAGCCCTGCCAGGCACCTCTGGGTGCTGTTAATTTTGATTTCTATGTATTTAGCTTGGTCTTGTTCCCAGGAATTTAGGCAACTGCCTGCTCTGGGCAGGTCTGCTGTTGCCTGCCCTAGTGTGAGTGATTTGATAGGGAGTCACAGCATGAGCCCCAAGCATCTCTTAAGGGATGGTAGCAAACTTGCTGCCCATTCCACTTAGGAGCAGGGTAATTTTATTTTTATTTTATTTGGCAGCCATGTACTGTATCTGGCTTCCCTATCTTGGGGAGACTTGACTTCTGGCTCGTGATGTGACTGGAAGGAGAGAAAGTAACCTATTTGCTCCCCTGCCTTCCTACAAGGACTGGAGCTGGCAGCGTGGGTGGTGGTGGCAGCACGAGGTCTGCCCAGCAGTCGTGTTTGCTGGTTCTTAGATGGTGCAAGCAGCCAGACTGGCAGAGCGAACAAATGGGGAGTTCTGGTATCTTGGCAAAATGGTATGTGACCATTTTATGGGTTTTCAGCCTGGGGCATGCCTGTACCACAGGGCTGCTGGGTGTACAGTGAGGAATACCTTGGCTGTGAGGCATACACTCATCCCACAGCAGTCTCTGCCTGTTCTTGCTTTCCCCAGGGCCCTGGCCACCTGCAGCACCCCTCCAGGGCTAAGCTGGGCTGGAGGAACTAGCCCAAGGGAGCATGTAAACCAAAGGTTTTGATTTAAATAACACTGACCTAAAAATAGCAAGTTTTAATAAATGTGGTATGTTTTACTAATACCTTAGTTGTGCCTGGTACTGCTGGAACCTGGTGTGCTGGCTTTGGCTGTGACACTGGTGGCCAGCCATGAGTGTATGACTGGCCTTCAGCATCTCCAAGTGAGCTCTGCCTGAAGAAAGAGAGGCACCATGTAAAATTAATTCAGCTCTGCCCACAGCATCAGGGGTGATTTATTCTTATCTTTAGTATTTGGAAGTCAAACTTAAGGAAGATAGATAAGTTGACTCCTCTCCTTAGCTAATTTATCAGCTTTTAAACCTGAATAAATCCATTAAGGCATATATTTGTATTGCAGCTGTAAAGTTGGCAGTATAGTTATTTTTTCTGTTTTATACTCAACATTAAACTACCTTAAACCACCTGGAGAACACAAATAGGTCTCTTAGAAATATGCTTAATTACACTGTTTATTGAGATAAAAATAGCAATGAAAGGGAAGAGAGACCTGCCCTTTTGGGTACCAATATGTGTTTAATACCAGTGTTCACAATAAATGATGCTGTGCACCAGCTGAGGCAGTGGCGTGGTGAGGTTTGTTACTCCCTGTGAATACACAGGTGAGGAAGCCATGGGAAAGTGGGATGCTGCACAGTCCCACTGCCTGGTCACTGTCCCCATGGCACCTTCTGCCCATTGCAGACAGGGTTGTGTGGCTGATCCTGCCTGTGCACTGCAGTGCCAGGCTTGCTCTTCCAGCAGCTTGGTTCCAGCCCAGCAAGGACTACCTGCTGGGAAGCAATGAGGGGGATTTGCTTAAGGTTATAGGCATAGTTGTTTGTACTTCTGGCTGTTTTGGTACTATTTATTATTATTCCTTTGTTTGTTAAACTAAAAGTGTAAATGTTTAGCAAGGATAGAGTGAGGAATCACTTGGTACAATGTTGCAGATCTTGAAGGACAATCTTTTTGGTTTTGAAGTCTTGTTGTGTAAAACAGGGCAATGTAGAAAAATCCTTTTGTCCCAGGTGACTGTCCTGCCTTGCAGTGGGGACACACAAACTCCCAGCTGTAAATCGGAGTGACAGTGATTCTGTGGGCAGTTCCAGACCCTTCCTGGCAGGGCCCATGGTATTGAGCAGCCATTGATGAAAAAGCAAGCTATGTGCCCAGGAACTGACTTTAAGTGTTAAAAGTGTTAGTCAACAGCATAAAACCTGATTGCCAAATAAAGTTAAATAGATCCCCAAGTCAGATGCTCCCTGCTAAAAATAAAGAGGTTGCAGAAATGCTATTAACACACAAAAGCACATACAAGTACTTGTGCCATGTCTGAAATGTTATACTGAAGGTACACATCTGTGTATGAATTGAGGTATCTCCTACAAGAAACCCCAGACATGTCTGTAGATACATGCTGTTTCCAGCTGCCTGCTTGGAGAGAGCACGGAGCTGACATGAATCAGAAAATTAATACCCTGAATCATTAGCACAAGATATATCCATGCTGGATAAACTTCTGTGTGTGCATATGCGCTGTAGCTCCTGAGCATCTTGTTTCCTTTTCTTATGTGTGTCAGACGTGTGAACAAACAGTGATTGTTGCTCAGGAGAGGTAATGTCCTGTAGGAACAGGTAGATGAGGGGATGCTATGAGGGGTAGGTCTTTCTTCTCAGGTTTGTGTCTTTAAATGTAGATCACAAAGACCTCTCTCCAAAACTTCAATTCTTCTCCCTTGTGGCTCTCTCTACTCATAGTGCAGCCACAATGTTGTGGATAAACATGGCTGGGTGGTCCAAAAGTGTATTTAGCTGCCAGTTCTTGTCAAATACACAACAGTTAGATTTAATTAAAGGAGAAATATGAAGAACTAGCTAGGCCTCCAGAAACAGAGGAACTTCAGGATTAAGTTAATGATAAAGTGTGAACGACGGAGAGAATACTGTATTTGGGCTCTGATTTTTTTCCTTGCTTTGGAAATTTATCTCTTTTTAGGTAGAGTTAACTCTCAGCACAGTGTTTTCTGCTGTCCCCTGCTCACTGAGGTCCCCCAAGCAGCACTTGCTCCTGTGAAGGAGCTGTGTCCCCAGGTAGGAGAAACTGGCAATGAATCTTGTGGGGAGGTGGCAGTTGGGGCATCTTTCCCGTTGTCCAGAAACCCTCTTCTCCAGAGACCACCATGGGCAGGCTGTCAGCACCCCTTGCCCAGCGAGCAGGAGAAGGTCTGTGAGAGTTTGATGCTGCTTCATCCTTGGCAGGCTGTTAAAAAAGCTGAATTCAGCCTAACCAGGGTAGGCAACCAGGAGCTGCTTCTGGGAAGCAGTGGAGGGATCCAGGCTGGTAGATAGTATCATCAGGATAAGCACATCACTTTCTATCAGTCTCTTCTCATTTGGAAGCAGACTTGTCTTTTCTCTCAATTAAGTGTAGAGAGACAAAATCCATACTTTTCCTCTTAAAGTTACCGAACAAAAATTAGGCAAATTATGTAAGCTCTTTTTTTTCCTTTCTGCCCTGTGGGACGTTTCCTGAGAACTTTTGTGGTTTAAGTGTGAGCTGCTTTCCAGCTTGCTGGTAAATTATTTTGCTTTTCTAGCTCTTGGATTTCATTACACTTGATTTTTTGTTCTCATTTCAATCCATAGAAGTGCAAAAGACTGCTTTGAAGCCATACCCTTCTCAGCAAACTTGAAATAAGTTACATCCAATCTCTCTTAGGTTAAAAAACCAAAAAAATCTGACTTCTGTACGTGAATTGAACTCCAAGGTCTGGGAAAGCATAGAGTGGCAGGAGGCAATGGCATAAATTGTTGGAGGCTAATTCCATGCTATGTATTTCAAGTTAAATATTTTGTGAGCATGCAGATCCTATAGCTTTATTAAAGCTGTACATTATACTCTGTGAATGAAGAGTTAGTGTTAATAGCTGGAGTAGAACAAGATATTTCTAGCTTTTTTTTCCAACAGTCAAGTGAAAATTCTCAATGTTTTATTACTGCGAGAGTTGTATGCTATTTTTTCTTTCTTGTTAAATTTCTGTGCCGTTTCCACCCTCTCCCAGTGGCAATGTTGAATCTTGTTTTATAAGAGAAGGATCATTATGCATAATCAAGCAATTTAAACAAATGGTCTCTTAGTTTAAGGAGACATTCTATAATACAAACTTGCCAAAATGAAAAGCTGTTGTTCAAAACACATGATGCTGTATTTTTAGCTATTAAAAGGTCTCTTATTTTGGTTCTGAAAATGGCCCTGGCTGCCAGGATGTTGGGTTTTTTCACTGATCACCAGCCTGTTGGCTGGTGCTTTGACAGCAGAGCAGTGATGGGAGATCAAGGAGCATTAATCTGCCTTGTTTCCAGTTACAGTCTAAACGATGTTAACTAGCTGTCTTTGAATAATGGGATACTTGTAGTACTCCAACCCCAACTATGTTAGCACACCTAAAGAAAAAATCTGTAGCTAATGACACTTGAGAAGGTGTTACTGCCTACAAAGCCAGTTGTGGATGGCATTTTCAAGTGATACAGACAAGCAAGGCGCATGGAAGATGATCCTTCACTGCTGCTGAAATTAAGCAAATAAGTTTTTGGAATGGCATCACTTGAGCTATAGACTTGGAAACATGGTAGGCTGGTCTCTTCACATGTCTCTGTTTGACAGGGGGGGAAAAAACCCCAAAGTGTTTGGTAAAAGTTTTCCATGGATAGTCTGTAGCCAAATTCAGCCATTCATTCCTGTACTTGTCCATGGGGCTGACAGTGGTGGGATATCCAAGGTGGGAGGAAGGAAGGGCAAAGCTGGAAAGAGGGAGCTGGGAGCAAGTAGGTGTACCTCATCTGTGCTCTAGAGTTGCTTTCCAAATTGTCCCCTCTTGGTCCTTTCAAGAGTGCAACTTACCTTTCTGGGGGTACTGTGTAAGTATTTGGGCTCTCCATCATTTCTGTGGTGCCTTTTCTATGAGCTTGTTACTTCCACATAAATAAGTGATGAGTCTGGTTAGAAGAGAAGGCTTTGCTCCAAATTCCACCGACTCCAATAGCCCAGAAGCACACTGTTTAAAACAGTCTCTGGGTTCAGCTGAGTGGGTAGAATTGTGGTATTTTAGGAGACTGATTTGTGGTTTTGAACAGCATCATTCATATAAACACAGATGTGGAAAAAAAAATAATTCAATGGTGAGCCAACACATTTAAAACACAAGTATATTCAATTTTTTTTTTAAATTAATGTCTGTGGATCATGCTTTTAAAAGAGCAGGATATTATTTTTCTTAAGGCATTAGAGCAAGTGTCAGCTCCTCTGGCTGTTCTGCACTCTGGGAAGATGAACAAAAAGGTCCAGGCTTGAGCACAATATTTGCTGTGGTTCCTGCTTCAGGTGGAACCACCTGTGTCTTATTTTTGATAGCTGGTTAGTAACTCTCTTAGCAGAAAAACCCAAAAAACCTGATTTTAATGTAGGACTAAAGATGCTTTATAACATGAAGTACCTTGAGGTCTGAAGCTTTGAAGTCTTTCATATGTTGGAGCTGTTGGTGAGCAGACATGGTGGCTCTTACTGGTGTGAGCAATCAGAAGTACTGACATGGACAACCTTGGTGTAAGGCTGTTGAAGGGAGAAGTGGCTAATTGCTCATATTAGAAGCAAAATAATCACAGTTTTTCTGAAAAGATGTGGAAGAATATGCTGGCTTCCCCTGAATTTGAACCAGAGAGATGGATTTAGTTGTCTGGAAGGTGGAGACCTTCAGACTGTGAGGGATACTTGTGGTTGTCCACTCAGAGCCAATGCAGTAAGTAAAGCTGTGGCAAAGAGCTCACCCAAGAGGTACCAGCACTAACCAGTGACTACAATAGAACTATGATCATCATTGCATGTGTTTAGAAGAAACTTTTGTGTCTGCCACTTGGCAGATGCAGACTATCACAAAACCTTAAAAGAATGCTTTCACATTTTTTGACAAATAGCTTGCATGATGGAGGAGAAAGGATGTCTGTGCCTTTACCAGTTACAGGGTTGGCTTTCTGATCAATAGAAAGTTTTGAGCAACATAAGACTGTAACAGCCCATCCTTGAAACCAGTCAGCACTAACACAAACTCAGGGTTTCCCAGAACACTGTAGTGTTGGTAACTCATCCAGGAAGGATGCTGGCAGTCAACCCCCTTCTCTACTGTATTGCTGCTTAGACAGTTCATTTGTCAGTGTGACTTGGGGTCGTTTCTGTTCTGTTGCCTGCATGGCCAAAGCACACACATTGTGAAGCATGAGTAAGCATGGACCAAGCACACAATTTTGATTTACTGCAGGATTTCCATAAGATTATGTAACTCTATCAGGAAATCATCAGCAGAATCTTGTTAATGGGGGAAAAAAGCAAGTGTGCATAGAAAAGGTGTTCAGATCTCATAAAACATTTTAGAGCATCTCTGCTTTGACCCACTGGCTCTGCAGGAAATTTGAGTGGGGAAAAAAACCATCAGTTCAGCAAAGTAACCCTATTTGCTTCGAGTGTAAATTAATTATCCCAGCCTTTTTTATAGTGGTTAGTTTGGAAGACAGTTCTTTGTTTGGAAAGGTAAGTGCTTTTGTGCAATTTCTGTCTCAGTTTCTCTTTGAGGAAGAGATTAGCAGACTATAAGAAGTTGTCTGTGTATGAATAACCTTGCATCTGTGTATGGTTCTGATGTGGGAAGTTATTTCTGAATGTAATTTCATAATTCCTACTGTGGTACCTTTTATTTAGCAAGGTGGGGCTATTTTCATTCTTCTTTCAAGCTGTGTTCATTTAGTCCACTGAAATTTAAATACAAGCTTTTAAATGAAAGTTTTATTTAAGTAAACGTCTGTCAACATACTGGCCACGTGTGGAAATCCCCCTCTCCCTGTTTCCCAGGCTTAGCAGGACTTGTAGGAGACGGGACTTAAGGTTCTGGCATTCTTCCTCTGGACAGAAGACCAGAAATCAAAACAAGCAAATAAATATGACAAGGAAATGGTGCAGAACACAAAGCCCTGACAGGAACACTTGTCAGAGAGGAGCAGACACAATATAATTTTCCTCCTAGTAAAGATGGTTTGAGCTGATGTAATTCTCTGCTGTCTCTGCCCATAGAACAGGAATTTTAACAGCTCTGGAGGCAGAGGGAAAAGCAGCTGGTGGCCTTACAAAGGAAGATGGGGGTGTTCCCTTCTGCCCTCTTTGTTTCTATGGATACTTTTGGGGTCGCTGTCACAAGCATTACATTTGCTCTTAAATTGGGCCTTTGCTTACTGTGTCACAGCTACGTATTTGGCTGGTTCATTTCCTCCTGGCTCCCAAATACTTGCAAAAATTAGTGCTAATGAGACTATCCTGACGTACTCACCTGACACCGTGCTTGCATTTTTGTGCAGTTGCTGAAAAAGTGCACATCCCCCATAGAGGGGTGCATTTACACAAGCATGCGTGCATTTGCAGAAGGGACTCAACTGTACAGTGATACCAGCTAAAAGCCTCCATGGTTGCCTGGAAAACTCTACGGGTTTGCTCAGGCTTCAATTTCGTTTTGCTTTGGTTGCAGCATGCCTGAATATTCACTCTTGGTGGAGAGCAAGATAAGTACGTGTCCCTTCAGCATTTTATGAAACAAAGTAATGCAGATATCTATAAGTGAGACATGCCATGAAGCGTACAGATAGTAAGTTTGGAATAGTTCTGGGAGTTAAGAATTTACATGTCTTTATTAATTATTAGATGTTATTAGTGAGTGACTGAGGAACTGGGAAGCTCTAAGCGTTCTTTTGAAGTAGTGTACCCAAATTAGGCTAACTGAATAAATAAATAAATCTAAAAACGTTAGGCAATGTCTGCTCTAATGAATTTTCTAAATACACAAATCGCACTGATTTAATCAGTGGGTCTTTTAACTGTAAAAATATTACTGTTACACTGGGGAAATCCATTCAGAAAAATAAAATATTTGGAAACTAAGTTTCATTTCATTGGAAAGGTTGTATGTTTAATAGGAATAAAAAAAGTAGGCTTTGGGATAAAGTTTTAAAAGCAAGCTTTCCCCCTTTCTTTGTACATGTGCCAATTTTCAGTAGGAACTGTTCCCCTTTTACTCTTGTTCAAAATAAACTACATGTATAAGTATTTATGGTATGTTAGCACTAAGGACAGGTTGTTAAGAGGTCATAAAGAATATTCATTCTCACTTTATGGTGTCTGAGTTGATTTTTCTGGAAATGAAATTTGACATTACAGATGTGATACATAGAACTTTCTCTTCCTCATTGTAATTTACCTTCAATGTAGCCAGCACAGCCTGTCTTTTTAGTAGGAAGAATCTCAGCTGGAGAATTTTCCTTGACCTACACAATAAAATTAAGCAGTAGGAAAGTGTGGGTCATCTACACCCAAAGGGTGTGGAACACCTGTCCACATGGGTCATTCTGTGTCTGAAGAAACTCTTCTTGTGGCAAAGGAGGCAGGATGAGGTGCTGGATTCTCAATGTATTAGCTTTACACCTGCTTGTATTTAGCCTTCTATTTTACTTCACAGTATTTATATTACACTATTTATGTGTTCCCTCATCAAAATATTTAGGTTTGCATACAAATAAGACAGACTTTCCTGTTAGTATTTAAGAGGCAGTACAGAAGAGTATATTGTTTTATTAAGGTACAATTTATGAACCAGAAATTATCATAGATGCAAATTTATACTTTGCACTTTTTTTTCTTCATAAAAATATGTATATTTTCATCTGGGGAGAAAGCACCATTAAAATGAGCGAGCCTGGGGAGTATTACCGCACACACACACACACTTGCATGCACAAAGGCACCCCAGCTGCTATTTGCTCAAGAAACAAACTCCTACTGCTGGCCCTCAGTCCCGGGCTCACTCTGGAAAGCTGAAGCCCTCCTTGTTCAGCCCCATGAGCCAGCAAAGTGGGGGCACTGACAGCCTGGTGTATTTATGCTTTTGGAAATTTAGGTCTTTATGGTTGGGACCAGCATCAAAGAGGAAGGGGGAAATAACTCCACTCACCAGATGGGTTTTTCCAGGCCCTCATAGCTCCAGTTAAAATTGCTGGTCAGGAAAAGCCTCCTCTCTTTTCCTTTTCCCATGCTACCTACACTGCAAGCATAGCTCATCAGTGAAAAAATATCCAAGTTTGAAGGATTAGCTGAAAAAAAAGTATTTTTTCTAGGCTGAGGTGTAGAAATCTGGCCAAATATTTTTTTTTAAGCTGTGATTAATAGCCCTGGGTGCTGAATGGAGTATTTGTGGGGGGAGAGTGATGCTAAACAAAGTGTTTGGTACAGCAGCTCTGATCCTGCTGGAGCTCGCTGCAGCAGGGACCAGGGTTTTAGGCATAATATGGTAAAATCTACTTGGAAGAATTACAAAGTAAGACTGAAACATGTGTAAGAGTAGAGTTACTGTGTGCTTTACCATTTCATCAGTGACCTTTGAAGTAATTGCTGCTGTTTCAGTAATTTTCTATTCTTATCACATTTGCACGTGTAAAGTTTTCATGGGCATCAAAGTCTCTACCTTGAGCCAAGTCTGAAAATTGGGGTCCCTCTGCTGCCTGGGACATCTTGGGACAGAGTCAGACAATAATATTCCTGATCCACATGAAACGGGAGATATTGCATCTGCTTCTGTTGGGTCTGGATGAAATCTATGGTGGGAAAATTGCGGTGAAGTTGGGGTTGACAGACAGTGATGAGCTGAGCTGTAGAGTATTGTATCTTGACAGCAACTCCTTGCCAAAGGGAAGGAAAAGACTATTTGTTGTCCATGGCAGGGGGGTTTGGAGGGATATGACTCTTTGTCTGACCATAGCAGGTGTGACACAGAACAGGGTTTGGTTTTTTCTGAAGTTTGCAGAACACAGTACTGAGAAGGGTGATGTCCTTTAGTAGCAATGGGGAGCAGACTGCAGCCCAAGGTAGGATGTACTAATTTTGCTGGTGCATGTAAGTCTTTTTCCATGCTTTACCAGAGTAAGAGATGGTATGAGGAGTTATGGTCCCACTGCCCATCTGAAGATCCTAGTTGTCTACTTCTGTTCTTCCCTGTTTTGGTTCCTGTTTCCTTACAAAAGTTCACGTAAATTAATTTCAGAATATCCCCTTCTCTTTGTGTCACTAATCTGTGTTAGATGTTAACCTTTAGCATTGTAATTAGCTGCCTCAAGACAGAGCCAGCACATGTAAATTATTTTATTAGGTGTCCTGCTTATAGAGAAACTTTATAGCCCTAACAAAAAAATAGTGCTCTTTCTTGGTTTTTGTTTTTTTCCCTTTCTCACCCTGGAAAAGCAAAGCATGTAATAAGTCTGATGTGGTGAGATCCTGCATCCTCTGTACAAAGCCCACTCTTTGAACTTCATGCTGCTTTAGTCTCATTCTGAAACTTCAGTGTAGCCACTTCTCTATGTTAAGGATTCAACTAAGGTCTTTCTGACATCTCTTTGGCCTTAACCATCCCTACAGCTGCACTGGAGGGATATGCACCTTGTCTTTGCCAACTGCAACCATCAGGTCTGCTGCTTTCAGGTGCAGAGCCCCAAATTCCATGTGTTTGCAGATACTGTCTGAGGTGATACCTGACGTGTATCTTCACTCACCAGGTATCTGTGCTCAGAAGTGCATGAAGTGGTAGCAGGGACACTAGTACTAGCCACAGGCAAAACTTACACACCCAAAGTTTATAGGAAGGTGTAAGAAATTGCAAGTATTTGAGTAGCAGCTTGGTCTCTGTACTTGCTGACCCACCTCTGTCAATTTTCACGGATCTCGTGCATTGTTTTGTCTTTGGGTAGCTTCAACCTGCTTTTGGCATTTTAGCAGAGCAAGTGATTGTTTTGCAACTTAAAATTTGACCAACAAGAACCAAAGTTCTGGCTGAGAGTTGAGTAGGTTTCTTAATACCCCCTTTCTCTACTTTCCTGGTATTGGTTTGTTAGGGTTTCCACACATAGATGTTTGTCATTCACCAGAGCTCCAGATGGAGCAAGAATGTTTAAACTCTTAGTTACTGAAGGAAAATAGACAATTTTATGAGCAACATGGGGAATGCTAGATTCACCTGCTTTGTTTCACTTGAGCTTTAAAGTGCCTGTTTACTTGTAGTAGATCTATTTTTGAAAGAAGGTGCAGACACTATGGTGACAGTTGCCTTAGAAATGCATATAATAATGCAGGGAGGTGTGTACTCACAGCCAGCTGGAGCTTGCCATCCCTTATCCCTGTTGGCAGGAGCTGGCCACCCTGCTCCCTGCATTCTCCTGCATCTCCACTTCCCTCCCCACCTCTCTGCTTTCTGCCTCATGCCTGTGATGTCACTTCACTGGAGCTGGGAGGGTGTGGGTTGGAGCAGGTGAGGGTAGGGCCCCTGGGTGATCCCATCCATTTCCACTGGAGCTTTTTGCAGACAATGTGAGAGTGCAGCACAACAGTGGGAGCTTTGTGCCAGCACAGATGGGCCATTGGTGGGATGGGTCCATGGGGTGTGGTCCCAACTGTCACTTGGCCAGGCAAACTCCAGGCAGGAAAAACAGAACTGTCAACTCTAGCCCCCTTCCTGCATTTTGGAGGTGGAAGCAACAGTTTGATACAACCAATATTGAAAGATTTTGGTCCACAAAAGCAGGAGGTGGGTGGGGAGGCACTAGATACAGGTCCCCTGCACTGCAGATGCAGGGATGTGTCACAGTGCACTGCAGGGCAGAGGAGGGACTGGCAGCACCCCCAGCAAAGGGGACTGTGTTTCCCTGTGGCAGAGCAGCAGGGACAGTGCTTCCTGATGAAAAATGGGAAACCTAAAATTCGTTGTTCCCCATGCCAGCCGTTGCTGGGACAGTTTTGTACCAGCTTGCTGTGAATATTTTTTTTTGTGGGGCTGAGGCACTACTGCTGTGGGTCTTGTGCATAGCACAGGGCAGGGAGCTCCTTGGCCAGGTGCCTCTTCAAGGGCAACCTAAATTCCTGAACATTTCACAGATTAAATACCATGTATTGCAATTAAAAGGAAAAAAACCCACCCTGCCCTCTGGGGATTACCCTTCAGTGACAAGGTGTAAGAACTACCAGTAATAGTATTGATTCCAAATCTATAAAGTATGGAAATGAGGTGTCTGCAGGCCCAGTCTGAAGGACTATAAGCTTAATGTATTGCACTTACAAGATGTTGATCTTGAGAGCAACCTGAAACATTGGCTGCATTTTATTACACCATACACTCCTATTTATTTACATAATAGATTTTGATGGAAAATATCTGTCTCCAGTGGAGTCTGTGAATTAGAAACACAAAAACTAAATATGAGCACTGGGAATAAATATGCTCTGGCTTGCGAGTCAGGTGTGTGGTCCGTGGGCAGGGCTGTGATTAGCTGTTATGTATGTCCTATGGTCTTTCTCATCTTACAGAAATGAGATTTTTATTTACAATGATCCCTTTCTCTAGTTGCACTTACATTAAGTGTTGCCATCCGTTGGAAGGGGCAGGCCCGTTAGCTGTGCATGGATCTACTGTGTGAGTTTAAGCTAATGGACACTTACCAGGCTGGCTGTATTTGGTGGTCGTCCATCATTTGCTCATTAAACAGTGTATCTAAGTGATTCTCATTTCCTCCCTGCCATGTCTGGAAAGGAGGAAACTAGACACATTATGATGGAATATTAATGTCCTGGAGGATTTAGCCACCCATAATTAGATCTCCTTTGCATAAAACTGCTAGTGCTACCTTATTTTGTTGTTTGTCTCCTTAATCACCTTCGCATAGTTTTCTGTTGTATCTTTTTTCAGTTTGCCTTTGTAATTCTGTCCCATTTGTCTCATTCTTTTCTTCTTCCCTTTTTTTTTTCCCCTTTTTTTTTTCTTTTCCCTGACCTGGAGAGCACAGCAGCCTGGGTTTCCCCACTCCTCCCTCCTCACACAAAAAGGCTGACTTTGCCAGCAAAACCCACAGTCACTGCCAAGCCCTGTTACTGACTTGGGAGAAAAGCGATGAGAGAACTTGTGCACATTTAGGCTCTGGACTAGCTAAATAAGCCATGTCAGTAAAGCCCCTTGTCTTCTTCCCTGGCCTGCTGTCCCATGAAAGGACTAATATATAATGGCCCTATTTAAGGTGGAAAAAACCCTTCTGGCTGAGGTCCACTGATGGCTGAATCGGCCGTGCACTGGGGAGAGAGCAGGGAGGCAGCTCTGGAGCTGCCCTTGTGTGCTGTGAAGGATCATACACTGTTCCCACAGGGGATTCCAGGGGCTAGGACATGGGTGAGGAGTATGCTGTCACCTCTCTGGGGGTGCCCTCCTGTCCCAGTGCTGCTTTCCACCAACCTCTTGGGAAAAAAATGGCAGAGTTACGAAAGCTAAATGGAAATGATCATGCAAACAAGCAAAATATCTAGTAAACACAGGGAGACCTGGCAGCAGCCCTCTAGCCAAGTAGATTTTTCCAACGGGAGTAAATCCAATGGCTGGTATAAATCACACCTGGCTGCTTCCACTAGGTACCCTTCCTTGAACAGAGGCACCAGTGGGATTTCCCTTTCCTTTTAGCTGCAAGGTATGGTAAATGCATCAGGAGACATTCACAGGCACCTCTTCTCAGTACACTGTCAAATCCCCACAAAATTCCCATTTTCCTGCTGAATGTGAAGCTTTCCCTCTGCACATGGGTGGAAGAAAGCCCAAGCCCCCTGACAAATGCAAACAGCCCAGTTCCTTGGGGCTGGCTCAGCACCACGCTGCACAGTCAAGCAGTGGGCTGCAGCTCTGCTGCAGCAGCACTTCATTTGAAAAGCAAATGTGACCATTTTTCATATTGCTACTTTCTGCAGATTTTTGTGTTTTGCGGACTTTTGTCTCCCAGCTATTAGGAGGTGGAGAATCTAACAGGGAACATCTAAGCAGCAGAGAGGGGAAGCCTTACACCCTGCTGGGAGGTAATCTGAAGAGAAGAGGCTAGCTGGCTTCTGATTAAAGTAGCCATTTCCAAATTTTTTTTAATGCTGTATATGACTGCTAGTTTTAGTAGCAGCCTCTGGTGCTGTGCAAGACCATACAGCTGTGGGCAGTAGGCTGAGTGAGCAGAGATATCCTGCCTTTGCTTCTTGTTTGGATTGAAGAACAAGCCTGTCTGCAGCTCTCCAAAGGACAGACTCTAAATGTGCGCAGAAAATACCGGGCTATTTAAAGTATAAAGATTGTTAACATCTTTTGTGCTCCTGCCATGCCAAGCAGCTGGAAATTGGCTAATTTACAATCCTCAGTCCACAAAGTTTTGAGCATCCTGAGCTCCCTTTGACTTTGTGGAACTGGAAGCTGCTCTGCATTTTGCAGGATTAAGTGGGCTGTGTCAAATCGCAGGCTGAGAGTGCTGCAGGATGAGTCGTGGCGGATGAATGGCACTTGGATGGGGCTATTCTGTGTCCTGTGCTGATTTGGGAGCATGTAATTTTATGTGATGGGAGGGATGGAGCAACGTCTGGGTAGGACAGCACAGAGATGTGGGCCTGAAAGGCAGCAAAGAAGCCTGAAGATCACAGAGCTCTTGCAAATACCTAAAGCTAGGTCAGGGAAAAGATGTGGTTATTGTGTGACAGGCTTACAATGCAGATTGGTGCTAGAGTATTTCTCTAGAGGGAAAGCTGTGAACTGTGACACGTACGTTATAGCTAATACACAGGCATTACGGAGATTTCCCAAGTTTTGTGTGTCATGAGCACAATCTGACAATCCTCCAAGCTAAGGGGTAGCACCCCCATTTTCTGCACTCTAACTGTTCTGTATGTGGTGTTTTCAAAGGCTGCTTGTGGGTGAGGGAGTGGCCCTGGTCTTGAATGCAGCTCTTAGTAAGAGCTTTGATTCAGGAAAGTTCCCCCATCAGCTGGGGGACTTGATTGCACGTTTCTCAGCAGTTTCTCAAACTGTCATACTTCCTGACATTTTAGTTAGGATGCTATGGAGTTTTTGTGTTACGGGAAGTGTTAAACTGGTCCTTGTGGTCCCTGAAGTCTGTGTAATAGGATAAGGGAGCGTACACATGCCATCTGAATTACTGAGGGGCTGTGCCTCACTTGTAAAGCTTGATTGCATCTAGAAATCAACATTTGGTTCAGAAGCGTCTTACTTTGATAAGGTTAACTTCTTTCCAGGGAGTGATAAAGTGTTAAATAAGCAGTGTGACTGTGAATGGAGTTCAGGTAATGGTAGCCCCATAAATAGATGTTCTTGTTCTTAGGGGAATGGATGCTGAATCCTTTTGGAAGTTTCTCTGAGCACAAAGTTGTGAAATTTTTGAGCCTGCAGCACTTGTGACCTAGCAATTAAATAAGCATCCTTGGAGAACATCTGAGACAAGCAGGCAAAATGCAAATATTTGGGGCGTGTGCAAGTGCTGTGTTGTGATGTTGCCATTGCCCACAGTTCCTCCTCGTATTGCCCCTGTCTTTGTTCTGGCTTTTGCCTTCGGGTCCCGTAATTGGTTGGAGCAGAACAGAGGTCTTCTACAGGCGTGACAATAGCGATTCCTTCTGTGCTGGGGCAGAACCAGGGGGTAGAAGCAGACAAGGTTGCACTGCTAGACCAAGGTTAGTTTCAAGTCAAACTGAGCCTTCCTGAAGTATTTCAGCCTCATACATGCCCTTAAATTTAACTTAAGGGCATGGGTGTTGTTGCAGGCTTGTTCTTGGTGGGTTTCCTATAAGTCTCACAAACACCTTGAAGGATGCAGCTAAAACAGTGTCTTTTTTTAAATTTTGTCTGTGTGCAAGCAAATACTGTGGACCATTTACAAAAGACAAGAAAAAAAGTAATGCTTTAAAAATCTAGTGCTAGAAGTGCTGGTAACAAGGTTTAGTACATGACTTTGATACTGTTTCTTGCCTGTCTTTTTTTCTAAATCAACTGTGTAGTGAATTTTGGCACTGGGAGATGTGTACTCTCTGTTCTTGCACTGTTGCACCTTGTGTGCTATTCTGTTGATGGAACATGGAGCAGAGTGGGACCCAACAGTCCTTGTGCTGTATTGTCTGTTACTGAAGGAGTGAAAATATGCTTTTCCAAAGCATTTAAAAATGATTGTTCAGATACAGAGAGCAGGTAGAGACAGGAAGTTTCATAGCAACTTCTGTGGTTGCAACCATAAAATATCAGCTCTGTCTTAAACTGTGCTTTTGTTTCCTGTGCTGTTCCCAAGCTGCAGAGTGTTTCAGGTATGTGGGTGGTTTCTGCCCATCCTGGTTATCACTGATGTGGTTGTATGTGTCCACACATTAGAGTCACACATGATGAGTCCATGCTAGTCAACTATCACAGATGGAAGTGTCTAGTCCTTAACCTCAGTGGTTATGATTGTGATTGACATGTCTCAGAAAGCATGTTTTCTTGCTAGTGAAACAAAAGTTATTTTACTGTGTGATGTGTTTTGGAAGTGATTTGAGTTGAATGCTTTGTACCTCTTCAGCAGCTTTTTTGCCCATTACTACTAAAATACTAGAATCCACAAAGTGAACTTTAATGCACATTGGTTACCTGAGTCAACGTACGTTTCAAGGAATAATGAGGAAAATATTAAGAAAATGAAACTTTAACTGAAAAATCAACTTAAGCAAATTACTCCCTGGCTAATATTACAGTTGAAAGGTTATTTTTACTTGATTCACAGTAGCAAGAGCTGGAAATCCCTTCTTAGCTGTAGCAGCCAAATCTGTTCTGGACCCACTCTGCTCTCCCTGGTGCTGGCCACACCCTATAAAACAGCCCCCAGGGAGTATGTTCCCAGGTGAAGGTCTCTGGGACTCAGGTCTCCAGAGATCAGTCTGGTTTCCAATCAGCTCAGAGAGCTCTTCCTGCTTCTTGGTGAGTCCAACGATAGCTGCGTGCAACGGAGGGCACATTTTAGCTGTAGCTGCTTGGTTGCCGAAGTTGGGAGTAAGAACCAATCATCTTTTCCTTTGTGGCCTATGTCTTCTGCTCACTGCTGAGGCTGAGATAAAGCCAGCAGTGACACTACTTCAAATGCCAGCTTCTTAAGTAACAACTGATATCCAGAAGATGAAGGCAGCCATGAGAGAGCCTCTCAATTCTTGCTATTATGCCCATTAATAGAGAGGGCGCAGAGGCATGGTGGAGCTAAGTGTCTCCCTAAAATGACACTTGGTGCCTGTGACAAAGCCTGATCATCTGTTTATTTTTTGCTTCACCTCCACAGGCATCCTTCCCCTCCAAACATCTGTGGGTTCTTAATTACACTGTGTAGCCCTGATCTTTTGCTTTGGGAAGTGGCATTGTTTTGCCCCTTGTTTCTCTATGCCCACTGCCTAGCGTAGCAGGTGGATGAGTGGGCTGGCAAGGATCAAGTACTTGGGTCTGTGCTCCTGACTGGCCATCGCTGTGACCATGCTGCTCCATGAAACCACTTAACATGGGTCCTCCTGAGCAGCACCAGCCTGGCCTTTCTCCGTGGGCATGTCCTGCCTGGATGTCTGGGCACCCCCAGCTGGCACCATGACAAGCAGCATTAGGTCCTGGTTCCCCTCTGGCAGTGTTCCTGCCCCATGCTTGGTGTACAAGGGGACATGTCCTGCTGCCCAAGAGAAACACTCCCATACAGCAATACCTCCTGGAGAGGGCTTGACTGTTATTTTTCTTATGGTTAATCCTATGAAAGATGTTTGCTTAAAAAAAATATTTAAAAAGAAAAAGGAAAAGAAAAAAAATGGGAAAAGTGGTGTGAGCAGCAGCTGCAAGGAGATGCCTCTGTGTCTAAGCTCCAGAGGCTCTTCTCTACCCCACCAGCCTTCTCCTTACAAGGAGGTGCAGCACTGTCAGCTGCATGGTGGGTCTGTGCAAATAGAGGGGGTGAACCTGAAACCATGGCTGCAATATTATGAAGTGATTTTAAGTGCTGTCTTCACATATATGTTCTCTGTCCCCTTTTCAGTCACTAGGGAACAAAGCAAATTAATGCCAACAGAGGCTGACTCAAACCTTTGCCCTCATTTAAGGCATTCCAAAAAATGCAGTTTTGTTACGTGCTGAAGCTGGCTGCCCTACAGCAGCTCAAGGACTAGAGCAGTCTCCAGTGTTTAACCAACATGAAAAGCAGTGTGTGGCTAAAATTGCCAATGACCAGTGCTGATCTCGTATACTTCTACTTGAGTAGGACTGAATTTATTGCATTTATGTTTTTAGCAGACAGACTTTTTTCAACCCACTTTCTAAGGTAAAATGTAAAGAAATAACCCCCCCCTCCCCCCAGCATTAAAGTAGTATTATAAAAACTATGCAAGCAAGCCAACCAAAAAGTAGTTAAGGATAAACAAAAACATTCAACACGTCTGGTTTGAGTGAGGTACATGAAGTGCTAACTTAACTTTTTTTTTAATTGTGGGGCAAAAACCTCCTGAAGTTATGTAGATTTTAATGTTAAAACAAGAGACTTATTTTTGTAAGAGTACAATTGTGTGTAGGATAATTATATCCCGAGTTTTTATATTAAGAGATGGGTCAAAATGTGAACAAGATGATGGTTTAGAGAACACAAAAGGGTAGGTGAGCCCTCAGGAATCAGCATGTGTGAGCCAAGCCTGCCCTGCCACTGTCAGGGAATGGTACTGATAGTGGCTTCAAGGAGCTCATAGCTTGGGATTTTCTTTTTCTCTGTCATTCTGGGATTTAGTATTATGTAACATGGCCTTTATATTAACATGGACATTTTGGAAAAAGTACAGCTGTGTATCAAGTAGGATTTTTCACAAGAAGTGGCCAAATTGTGTTCCTCTGTTAATAAATTTGCAAACTAAAGGGACTGAAGCCATGCCCTTCTGCAGAGTATGAGTTTGTTGGTCTGAATGTAAAATCAAAATTTGTCAAGGCATGGCCTATGTAAACTATCTTCTTTGTACTTGCCTATCAGCTTGATGTCAATGGTGTCATCACATGGTATTAAGCTTACAGGATCCTAGACTTCCTTACTGGGTTAAAAAAAAGGGGGGAGGGGGGGGAGGGAGGGGTAGGAAAGCATAAAAATCAAGGATCTTGTGATAAGAATGTAAAGGCTCCATGTGAATAATTATTGGAGCAGGTTCCAGGGCATACAGGTCTGTTCTGGCCAACAGGGGCTGTGCTTTTGGCTTTGCAATATGGTTTGGAATTCAGTTGCAGAATGATGTAGAATTTGTATTCTAATCCAAAATAATTTACATAAAGGGTTAGAGATTGTTCAGTACATGGAATAAATCCTTTTCATCAGGAAATAAGGACCCATGATTTAAATTTGGTGTCACGGTGACAGAGCAGGCAGATTAAGATGGTCAACTTTTGTAATTAAAAAAGAATTTCTGCAGTTACCACTTTCAAATGTCCAGCCTGACATTAGTAAAACTGCTGCTGGTTTCTGTAACAGCAGGATCAGGCTTCGCTCATTGTCAGTTGATCTCTTAATTATTTTTAAGAATGTAAGAATCAAATGACATAATTCTTAACAGGCAGAAGGTTACAGATATGTTGCCTTTTTATGTGCTGAGCACCTGGCTTGAACAGCTTTCACATCAGCAAGACTTAAATGCAGCTACTTAGGACTACCCTATTACAGGACATGGTTGCACGTTATAATGGTATTTATGAATTTGGGACTTACAAAAAACTTAAAATATCACTCAGTTTTGAATTTGGCTAATATGTTAGTATATTAAGATGACAGAAGTGAGGCGATTTTCTCTTTGTAAGGCAGTTCTTTACTAGTACCAGTTACCGCATACATTTAAAAAAATCACCTCTGTTTGCAATGGCAATTTTGCACATGTGAATGTACAGAACTTTAAATATGAATGCTTAACAGCTATTGATGTACAAATCTCTTGTTAAAATTTCACATAAATCCCATTTAGTTAAAATGTAGGGAAAATTCTCTTTAGAAAATTTCTACCTCATGAATTATTTTATAGAAAGCAGTAAGTTGTTTTTCACCAGTGCAGAAGTCTGTTTTAATACTTAATGTCATAGCAGACCTGATGGCTTTGCTTTCCAGTTGGTTTGGTTTAGTGATCACAACTTATTTTTGTTCTTTTTCAGTTGAAGAGGGTGAATCTTCAGATTTTGCTTTGACCTGGGACTCATCAGTGACTCAATCAGGTAAATATTTTAGGTTCTTCTGATTGCAAAAACTGCCAGAAAGCTGCCAGGCTTTTTACAGAAACTGTATTTTGTATGTCACATTCCTGTCTCGAATCCAAGACTACCCACTGCAACACAATTTTTATATCAGTTCCATATGGTCAATAAAATCTATTACATACAGAGACTAATATACTCTTATCCTCTGGAGAGCCATTCTTTCTTCTTGTGGGCACACTGAAACGGGTTGTGATTTCTCCAGTATAACCACTTTGAAGTTTTCTGCAATGGGCACTATTGCACATTCATTCCAATCTAATTATATAAAAGCTGCTTTAATAGGAATTTTATACTTCAGTCTCAACTGGAATGTGTGTATTTCTCCTCTCAGAGGAAATTGGAAAGTACTGTCAGGGCTGGAGAATAAAAGTGGTAGATCGCCATGGTAGAAAGATTTAACAGTTTAACCAGATTTTGGTCTGCTTGATAGTAATAGCACTTAAACTATTTTCATCTGAGTTACATTGGTCATTTGAATAAAAAGAGCCTCAAGAAACTGAACAGGATAAAGCAAGTTTGTCTGTAGTTGTGTAATATATATTGATAAAACAAACACAAGGGTACATGTTAGATTAGTTTGTGTTCTAGATTAGACACATTAGATGTGTTTGTTAGTTCAAGTAATTAGCCACATTTCAGTCACTGTGTCCTGTGTAAAGATATTTTACTCTCTATGATATCTTCAAAATTTATGGAAGTCTCTTTCTGTGCTCTCTTTGTACTGGACTGCATGATGGTATTCTCTTAGATCAGCACAGATGTTTAAACAGCCCAGAAACTGAGCAGTAATATGAAAATTAACAATTGTGCTGCATTCCTGGCTTGCCTGGGGGTTTTAAGAGTCACAGGGAGACTGACTCACCGGAGACTTCTTACTGAAGTCAGCATCTAGTGAGTCCTGAAGACATGAACTGCCTTTGTGTGGCACTTGGTGACATTCACTTTGTACCAACTGCACTCCTGGTTGCGCTAGGTGCATCTTCTCTGGGTGCTACAGCTGTTTGGAGCAGCTTTTATTTTCACTAGTCTTTGATAGCAGATATTGCTGCTGCTGCAAAGCCCCAGCTGCGATGTCGAAGGCCCCTTTGTGCCTGGAGCTAACGGCGCGTGAAAAGAGCGCTCGCCAGCTCTTGCTTGACCTTCCTCAAGCAGCAGCGGAGTTACCAGCCTTATCTATTACACGTCTTGAATTGTAGTAAATGTAACACAGGCTGAGGTTCAAAACAGCATCAAAAAACCCAAAAACCATCTCTGAGCAGACCGGGAGTTAATTTGGGATTTCTGGATGGTGTTGGTGACTGTGCTGTAAGTAAAAGACAGCCTGTGAAAGGCTTTTCTAAAATTAGTTGAATCTCCTCCATTTTTCTTCATTTACTCCCATAATTACAGCTCGTATTCAAGATGGTGGTTGTAGGATAAATGTATGTGTGATTTATGGCAGTCTAAGGAAAATGTGTGCTGATTGGATGTTTTCCCCTCAATATAATTACTAGCTACAGAGGTCAATCTTGCACATGTATAAAGATGCGATACAGTATCCTATCAAGACAGGCCATGGTGTGTGGAACAGATTGCAGGCTGGAATATGGCAGAGAAACTACATAGGAAAAGCTTGAAAAAGCCATAGTACGTGGTGTGGCTGTATGGAGTCACTAGCTCTTGTGTGGTGTGCCTCCAAAGCTATATTCAGTAACTGAAACCAGTCCCTCAGTCCCAGTGTACGAGACTTTCATTATGTTCTTTTATGATCTTCCTGTTTGCATTAGCTCCAGTAGTGTGATGTTGAACTTCAATAAAGGGTGAAAAAACATGCTTCAACTTCTTGTTTCATGCCCCTTCCTTCCCTGGCCCAAAATGACAACAGAAGAAAAAACCAAAAGGCCAAACCCGGGACTTGTTAACTCTGAAACATTGGCCAGATGTTTCAAATTAACATATTTCTCTCCCTTTTTCTCCTGTGTGTTTGTACATCTCTGTGTGTGCAAACACAAAGTGACTTCTGAAAAATTCTGTTGGCACTCTGCACAGCTGCTGGGGGGTAGGGCAGTGTGTGGGGACAAGAAGAACAGGTAGAATGTCCTTTAAAATTTTTTTCCTAGTACTAGCAAAGTCTTCATATAATTGCAACTTTGGGGAGAGGAGATGCTTTTGCTGCTATATCTTACATGTGTCAAACCATAGAAGGTAGACTGGAATTTTTTTTTTGTGAGGATGAGTTGAGTCAGCGGTGGTGGGTTGTTCGTGTAGCTCTAAGAGCTGTCTGTTCCTGGGTCAGGCAGAAGTGTTTGTAGATGCAGGGCATGGCATGTCAAACGTTGGTGTCCAGGCATGGCCTCCAATGGTGGGCTGGCTTCTCTGCTACTGAAGTTGTGATGCAAGCACTGGGGTTGTACATCCCTGACCATGCCCTGTGCTGGGGGAGGTGTGTGCTCATGGGAGCTTCTTGGTGCAGCTCCTGGAGATTGGCAGTGGGCACCTTGGCAACAGGAATCCTGTGCTCAAATGTGTCTGTTTGGTGACAGCTGACCACAGAGCACCATCCTTTTCCCATGGCAGGATATGTGCACAAGTTCCTGTCTGCTCAGGCTTAGCTGCTCAATCCAGATAAAACCTGCAAAGGTGAAATGCTTTGCAAGAGTCCCACCCTTGGTGGAGTTGCACAGTACTCAAGTATGCACAGTATTCAAGTACTTTAGATAAAACTACAAATAGTTCTGCAACTTTTTTTTTTACTACAGCTTAAAAGCTGTATGACTTGATTTACAGAGTCAGGAAAACGTAGAAGGAGCAGAGGCTGCCCTTCTGCCAGGGTAAATAATCTGGATGTCCACTAGCCCCACTGAACAATGAGCATATAGCAAATTTCCTTCCTCTTTGGGTCTTGTAAACATTTTTTCCTTAATGTAAAAAGAAAAGCTTTTCCTCTCTGAATCTGAGGTCTTAGCTTGCTGTTAAATAGCAGGTCAGTAGTATTTTGCTGTGTAGGAGACAGATGTTTTCTGTCCCAATGGAAAAGTGCAGCCAAGTGCTCCTTCCCCTGCTTCTCCCTCTTGACAGCATGTTCAGCCCTTGAAGCCTGTCCATCTTATTCCAGAACTTTTGGAGAGGGTGGGCTGGGGGGCCAGGAGGGCACTTGGGTTTGTTTTGCAAAAGGGTTTTCTGCTTCTTCAAAGCCAAGAAGAAAAAAAGATTCTGTCTTTGTCTGGCTGGACATTGCTTTACAATGTTGCATTGCTGTTGTAACGCATCATGAGAGTATTATCTTGAGGAGCAGCAAGGGATGTTTTAAAGAAGTAAAATGTCTTACTAAATATATAGAGAATTTAAGGCATTTTAAAGACCTATGAAAGCATTTTACATGGGGCTTGCCAGGGAGTTTCTCATTAGCCTGGCTGTGAGGCCCGAGGGAAGCTCAGCTGAATTGTCTGGGGTAAACAGAACAGATTCTGCCTCTTCCTTAGGAGCCTACAGACCTAAAAGCCTGATTTATTTATTTTCTGTGTATATGTCTGTTTTGTAGGGAACTGACAGGTATCTTATTTTTGTATGCAGGTATGAGTTGTGATACTGATCAAGAGTTTGGGAAATGGGGAACTATGGACCTGTAGCCTGAGTGCTGGGGAGAAATGGCACTTGGCTCTGTCTTGGTGTATGTGTGTTTGCAGAGCATGGGGGCATCTCTGCAACATTCACAACTGGAAGGGCCTCTCCAATGCCCAGCCATCCTTTAGCACACATCAGTATTATTCAAGTATAACACTTCAGAAATCATTAAAATAAATTATAGGTTGGTGTTTCCCCTTTTCCCTGTTAGCTCTGTGATCCCTGTCCCTGCCACCGAGCTCGTTGCAGCAGCTGGGCACCCCTGCAAGGGATGTGTTAGCAAAGCACAGCATGGAAAAAAAAGTAGAACCTCACAACATTTTAGGATGCATGCATTTCATGTTTTGCCTTTAACAGCTCTCCCACATGCTTGTTTTATGCAGAGCACTATAGATTTTTAATTGCCTTCTACAATTTCTTTTTAAGTTTCTCTCCTTTAAGGAGGAAAAAAAAGGGGAAGCAGCAGCTTTTGAGAAATGCACCACAAAATAAAAGAAAACCACCAAATGGTAACTCCTTTTCCCTCCTCTTGTCAGCTTTGCATGGCATCTCCAAGCTATTTAAATCACAATTTTCACTTGGTATCATCAGAGAAGGAAGATCTTTATGCAGTTTGGAGACCTATTTTTGCTCATACAGGGTGTTTTTAATGCCATCTCTGCTGCTTGGGGCTCTCCCTGCCTTTTCCCTCCTGGCTGTTCCCTGTGCTCTCCTCCACCATCCATCTTTTGATCACAGCACTGCTGCTGTCCCAATCCCCAGACACTGAGCATTTCCGTTCTCTTGCTGTTTTGTGGGGTTGGGTTTAATTTTGGCTGCTAAAGGAGCAAAACATGAGAAATCTGGAGGCTCATGAAGTAAGCAGAGATTTGCCCCTGCAAGGATTCTTGCATTAACTTTTTTCCCCTTGTCTGTTTGTTCTGATCAACTACAGAAAATGTGTTCTCCTTGCTCATCTTTCTCATTTTGGAGGCTCCTTGTGGCCACATGAAGTTTGGTGTCCCCTCAGCCTTCCTCTAGCATGCTGGGCTTGGATGTCTCTGCACAATCCACTGCACGGTGCCCACCAAGGCCACCATCTTCACAAGACCCCATCCCCTGTGGTCTCACAGGACCCAGGGCTGTCCCTGCTCTCTGACCCTGGCAGCTCCCACAGAACTCCTGCTTGTCCTGCTCCAGTTGCACAACCCACTGAGCACAGACTGTGTCAGGAATAAGTCAGGAAGGTCCGGATGAGAGATACTGCCCTCCCATAGATGCCAAGCTCTTTTATTTCTGTTTCTACATGTATTGTGTTATGTCTTAACTTCTAAATGGCAGAATACTGAAAAAACCCTTCTCTCAAACACTTTGAAAATGAAATTGTGGAATCTCTGCTGCAGAGAACTGAAAAGATGGCTTGCGATTCAGTGGGCATTAGGGTCCTGTTTTCCTACAAGTACTCTGAAATTACCCATCTTGAGTGTCTTCACAAGCTCAGGTGTCTTCTAAAAGCTTATTTCATTAGTAAATGAGTATAAGAAAATTCTGACTACAGTCAGAACATTTATTTCCAAAGGAATAAACATTTGAACTTAGCAAAGAACATAAGACTTTGATAACTTTCTTAGTTGAATGTTTTTCAATATACTATGAAATGCTTGATCTCAACTGGTAGGCCTTCTTACGTTGCTTTTAAAAGCAGCATCCTTGTGTCTGCATGGGTCCACAGCGTGTGGCCCAGTCAGTTTGGTCTGAGGTTCTCAAAATTTTAAATATCTGCTTTGGAAGAAGCCAAAGCCCAAATAAATGCAAACTAATAATAAAGCTAGGGAGATTTGCTGTATTCCTCATTATTGAACTTATATTTTCCTTAGTAGTAGGTTTTTATGATGTGACATAGTTGTGTCTTTCAGAAGAGAAAGATACTAATAATCTTTCCTAATTATAAAATTCCATTTTAAATGTCAACTGTTTACTTGTAAGTGCTAACTTTAAAAAAAAAATTTGATAGCATTTTCCAAACAGAAGGTAAAGTGATATAAAGTACATGATGCTCAGATAATGTGGTGGTGAGTGAATATCCAAGACAGATTTTTTTGGAGCTGAGGTGATAAAAGAAGAAATAATGAGTAATTCTAAACCCTTGCAGGATGACAGCACAACCCTTTGTCTGCAGGTACACGGGCTTCCTGGGAGCACATCTCTGCTCCCAGAGTTCTGGGGCTGGTGAGAAGGAGGGCGTGGTGCTGCTGGAGGAAGCTGTTGGCTGGTGTCACAGGGGGCTCCTGGGGGTCACCAAGGTCTGACCAACATCCTGTGGCTGTAGCACGTTGAGGGCAAGGAGAAGTATAACAATGGAGATGGCGTGTGGTGCGGCGCAGCAGCTGCCCATCGATCTGCCCAGGCACCTTTGGCTGCGCGGCGCTGTGGGTGCTCCTCTCGTGTTTGGGGAGGGATCTCTGGCAAGAAGGGGAGTGATATTCAGATGTGAACACAGCACGGGTGTCAGTATTTAAATTAGAAGCACACACCTGTGCATCATGGCATTTCCTAGAAAATATTGTTAAAACTGTTAATTGGGAAAATTATAGTGGTAGCACAGAGGAGGAGAATGAACTTCTGTGGTAAGAGAGGTGAGGAAAGAAAGCTCATTTCAAAGTGACCTATTGTGCTCACCACCAACCCTTTCATCTGCCTGTTTCCAGGCCTTTTAAAGACAGTATCTGCTGGAAGTTCCTCTGCTTAAGAGAAGCTGAGGAAGCATGATGCATTGTGGTGTGATGCTGGTGGCGCTGAGCTTCACAGTATCTAGAGCTGGTCCCTCCTAAATTGTTACAAGCAATATCCATAAAGAGGAGAATTTCTGCAGGCTGTGGGATCTCATCCCCAGCTTGGCTGTGCTGGTGAGGGGCTCTGGACTGCTGTGTGCTGGGATGCTGGCAGTGCATCAGAACTGGCAGGTGACAGCCTCCATGGGGTCATGCACCCCATCTTGTCAGCAGTGGTTTTTTTTTTCCCCTGTGACAAATCTGCTTTTTATTCAAAGGTGTGTCTGTTGACACATTATCTGCTGGGCGACTGTAAAAATGTGTTCTGTTTCCTTACACTGGCAGAAGTCACTCACCTTTGTGAGTGAACCCTGAGGTGCAGCCTTCCTGGCTCTCCAACCCTTGCTTTTGTTTAGGTCTCATGCAGGTCTGAACATCTTGCTGCAGGATGCTGGCACTGAGCTGGAGGGGTGCTGGAGAGGATCAAGGAATAGAACAGGACCTTCCCATCTTCACACTCCTGCTCTCCCTTCCTGTGCTTCTTTCCAGTGATGTTACTTTGTCTTCTTTTGCTGCCCAAGGAAAAGGCTGTGATTAGATGAGCATTTTGTGTGGTTTCAGATGAAAATTATATCTATTGTTTACAATGGCCTTCAGGGGTGTAACTAGCAGTAAAGGGCTAAAGTAAAGCAAAGGAGATGCTAGGCTGAGTATCAGGAAACATTTGCCCGTAGTGGAATCTAAAAGACTCTGGTATTATCTCCATCACTTCAGTAATTTTCAAAGTGAACTGGACAAAGTGCTTGAAAATATGTTGTAGAAATAGTCTTATGTTAGCAGAGGGATGGATGAGATCACCCTGTCATTCATTCTCATCTCTAATTTATCCAGTTCTGCCATGTTCTGGATTGGCTAATCTGCAGATTTGAGGATGGAAGCAGACTGGTCAGGCAAACTGTGCTTTCTAGGACTTATTTCAGTAAGTGTTTTTATGTAAGATCTCAAAATGCTTTATGGCTGCTAATTAAGTCTCCCAACTTAGTAGAAACTCTTCTTTGTGCCCTGTGTCTATATTCCTTTGTCTCAGCACTATGCAGTGTGCACCATGCTGCAGGTTGACCTTCCCAGAGGGCTCTGGCTTCAGCACTGATGGGCACTTGCCAGCCTATCTTGCTTTGAGTTGTTTCTGCAGGTCAGTGGCTTTGTTTTACCACGTCTGCTTTGGTTGGCTGGTAGGAGGAAGGGAAGCTGAGACCATGCCACTATAGGAAATGACTGCAATGGATTCTACCTTTGTGAAATGAGATGAAGAGATGAAGGGAAATCTTGTGGTGGACAATTTATTTGATTTTCACAGAAACATCTGTGCTCCTTTAGCTAGTTTACACATGGCAGTTGTAACTGGTAGATGAAAGCTCCCAGCCTGAATAATTGTACAACAGGAATAACAGAATGTGTTACATTGGCCTGTTGCTTAAATGAGAAGAATCAATAATAAATAATTCCACAGAGGTGGATCCCCAGTAATCATTCTTCTTGAGAAAAAACCTAATTGTGCCAGTCATGAGAGGGGAGTTTTATAAACAAGGTTGTAAAAGAATAAAGACAAATGGAATAAACAAGCTCCACTGCTTTGTTTACTGGGCTGAGTAAGGACATGGATATGAAATTCTGCAGTGAAAAGATGCATGAAATTTGTTTTGCCCAAATAATCTTTGCTTATTCAATACAGGAAACTAGAATCATTTGGGTTGTAAGGGACCTCTAGTGGGTCTTACTCAACATTGACCTGACTTGTAAAGCTTTCTGGAACCGTTACTGCCGTATTTTTGGTTAAACTGTCAACTGGTTAAGCTGTTCAATTTACTGTAGACCAAGAGTACAACTATGTTTACTGTAGCATAAGAATGTGTAGGAAACAGAACTTAAGGGCCAAATACTCATGGAAAAAAAAAGATTGATTTTTTTTTTAAAGTTAGTGTAGCCTAAAATTTTCCATAACAGAAGATACATTTGTATTTGTCTCATTTTTCTGGTCTCACTACAAGGAACTATGATGTTATTGTCAAAATAAACTGAGCTCATCTCATAATCTTGTATTTGTTGTGTCTAAATTCAAATGAGAAAACTGTTAAATGGGACCATTTATAATGAGATTTGAGATACCCTATGGCTCTCACTTGGAGATGAGTGACCTTTATCTTTTTTGGGGCTGAGTAACAACACAAAGATTTAATAGATGTGTGCAGAGACCTGGCAATAGATTGGGGTGCACATGGGAAAGGTGCTCAATGCATTTTGCTCTACGTATTTTTTAATTCAGCACACTTGGGACTGAAGTGCCTGCCTGTTTGTGTGTTCTACTAGCCCTGCCTACTTTTTCCCCTGGATGGCTTCAGTGTCCATTAGTAGAAATTATTGCACAGTCACAAAACACTAAAGAGAGAGGAAAAAAAAACCCACACACTTTGCTTGGAAACACTGTCTCTGACAAGATCAAGCTTCTAATTAAATTATCTGGCATGTGGACAAATCTGTTCTGAGATGTGCTGAGCTAATGTGTAGCCATTAGCTCATACAGCCACCAAATCAGAAGTACCAAAGAGACAATTTACATATGGCCACAGCATGTTTTAAAAAATTCTAGTGAGTTGTGAAGCCTGTAATGTTAATTGCCAGTTAGCACATTGTAATTGCTGTAATTATTTGTAAGTAAAATGATGTAAGGGACTTAACATTGTACTTGTCTTAACAATTTCACGTGTTGGTGATCCACTAAATCTCTCACTTAGTGTTTTCCTGGTTATTTTAAGAGCTCAGCAGCCTCTTGCTGAAGTTTGATCTCATCCACAAGCTTGCCATTCTGCCTGTTGTCTTCAACTCTGAGCGGTGGTTCTCTCAAGTCTTTATTAAAAAGAAAATATGTAATAAAATAATAAATTGGAATGTCTGCTGCTGACCAGCAAGAGCACAGCCAGCCCTGCAGCTGCCCGTGCTGGAGCCCAGCTGGGAGAGAGCCCTCAGCACAAATTGCCAGCCTATTGCCTCCCACCGCCACGCCGCGGAAGTGGGCCAAAAGCTTCTCCATGTGGGATTAAAGGGATGTGTAATAGATTAAAGATCAAAAATGTTAATTAAGAAATGGTCTTTTCTAATAAGATGCCTTCAAGGGCACGGTACCAAAAATGAGGCAATATCTCATTTTGGCAACAGTGCTGGGGTTGTAATGAAGCTGGAGCACGGGGGTAAGGGGAGAAGGAAAGGGACGCCTCCTTTTCAAGGCATCTCCTTCAGAAGGGGTAAATCAATTAGCAATAAAAATGTAAACATAGAAGTCAGAATGACAGTACTCTGAGTGCTGCTGAACAATGTGTGGATTTAGACGTACGTGTTTTAGCTTGGTGTTTCCTGGAGGATGAGTTGGCAGTTAGCCCACTGACAAAGAAGGACTTCTTCAGCTTAGTGATATTTAAGCAGCAGAATGGTAATGTGGCTGAAAATAACCACTGTTGTTGGAAGCTTTGATGCATTTGACATGAATTTGTGCAATGTATTTTCCTCATGCAGTTTTCTAGATACAGGAAGTTCAGCATTTTTTGTTGCTGGATTGAAACTTCTAGGCACTATGTTTGGGGAAAGACTTGTTTTGCTTCAGAAAACAGAAGGACTCAAGTCTGAGCTTTCATATTTCAGGCTTCTGCAGCAGGTTTGTGTTTTACATATAAACTGATATGCAATTGGTACTTTTGTGTTTCAAACACAAAAGATACTTTCAAGAGCTGTGAAGTTGGATTGCATTTTTATAACTGAAGAAAACATGCTTTTTCTTAAACTTGAGCATTCTAGTCAGTACCCTGCTGTCACGTTTTTTTAGTAAACTCATAAAAACTCCAAAAGGAAAACTCAGATCCGTAACAGTGCTTTTTCTTTGTGGTAGGCTGATGGGACTTCACATCCCACTTTATCCCACACTTTCCCCTCTAAACACCTTAACAGTGAAACCTGCAGTATTTCTGAAGCCAGTTATTTGCTAGCATAAAGTAGAGGGACCCTGTAGGCAAATTTCTTCCCTCTTGGTTTGAAGCTTTCTCTTGGATAAAGAAAACAAGTGGCATGGTGAGGTTCTCTGCGTAGCCTGTGTACGTTTTAAGGGTCTGCGTGTTGTTTGAACCAAAGCTAGAGAGAATTTTCAATTTGAGAGAAACGCTGTGAGAAGGCACTCACCAGTTGTGTGCCTGTGTGTCTATGGTGAGCTGGGTCTGACTGAAGCAGGCTGGCAGAAAAAAGTCCTCCAGCAATGATCTGAAATTTAGATTTGTTGCTTTAGCTGTGTGTATTTAATTTTCATCTGTTGTGTGAATCTTTGTCAGAAAGAGCATTTGGAGGAGATAAGTGAGTGGAAGACAACAGCTCTGCAGTACCTGTTTATTTCTTGTCCAAAGACTTTAAGCAGATCTTTTTCCAGTTTGTAAATATATTGTTTTGATGGACTGATTAGTTCTGTCTCTATTTGATTTCACTTAGGACTTCTGTTAAAATAAATGTGTAACTGAGACTTGAATTAGCCTTCTCCTACAAAGGGTTGCATCAAACTATTCTTGCTGACACATAAAGGAGATTTGACTGTAACAACCAAGTTTGTTGCCTTTTTCTTTATTATGAAGTTCCTTTAAAAGTCTCATTGTGTACTGGGCAATTTTTAAGACAGTTCTCTGAACTGAAGTTCTCGTCTTGTGTAATTTTGCTAATATTCAAATAAGACTTAGTCTGTTCTTTCCACAACAATGGGGAAAACTTGCATTTTGCGTTACTGATTGAATGAAGTAGGTCATATTTGCAGGAAAACGGGTAGTTTGTAATGCTGGGATGAATTTGTACAGAACGTGTGTCCCATATAGAAACTGAGAAAATGTGGACTTAGACTTTGATAGCATTCCATATTGGGCTCTTGGCATTTAGCACCTAAGTCCAGATGTCTGTTATCCTGTTAAATGAATGGGAAATGTTCTGTGTGAAACGCATTTGGCTTCTCTTCATTGGTTGTATTAAACAAAATATATTTATTGCCAAACTTCCACAGTAACATCCAGGAAGCATATACAGAATCAGCAGGGTTAGACAGGCATAGCTGAGAGCAGCATTTGGTCTATAGTCTTATGAAAAAAAGGTTGTGCAGTAAAAATGTACTTTTTCTGATTAAGGTGAATTTCAGGCTACAATCTTGCACAAGTTAGCTAATAGCCAGATTGGTAAAACATCTTCTGGACAGGCTGCTGCAGAAATCCAGAAGTGTTCTTCTTCACTTTTTCTTTATGTATTGTGTGTTCAGACAGCTGCAGTGTTGAAGACATGAGGAATATAACCTCTGCTTTCTATCTCTGAGTTTGTGTAGTGACAGGAAAGCACAGATGCTTCTGTGTATCAAAATTAAAAGATGTTCAATTTTTCACCTTTACTTTCAAAAAGTAGTGCTTGGGGTTTACAGGGTTGTGTGTGTGAAACTGAAATAAGAATTGGTGTTGCTGTTCCTCCGAAGGGTTTATGAAAACCGGTGTATTTTGGGGGCTTTTTTTATATACTGAGGTTGTGAACTTGTTGTATTTGAAGTGTCTTTCCGAGTTGCAAAGAAACCCACAGATGTACCACAGGCACTTGGAAGTGTGGGGGAGCCATCAGAGAACTATTAAATGAGAAAACACATCAGAAGAGTTAAGTGATTTTTAGCTTGATCCTGTAATGAAATATTTTAAAACCGTATCTGGTTAATGAACATTATGGCCAGACTGCCTAATTGGCTGAGAATGTAGGAAGTGGAAGTTCTTCTAAAAGAGCTTCCTAGCTGTGATAGCTGTGTGTGGGGTGGAAGGGGCCACAGCAAACCCCCAAACCCTCTTTCTGCATCAGCTGCTGGGAAAGGGTCTGCGTGTGGCTGGGGGTGCAGGTGGCCCTGCCCACGGGAGCTCTGGCATGGGGCTGTTGAAAAAGCTGTTTTGTAGGACAAGTTTGAGTGTGCATCCTTATACTTGTTAGCAATTAGCATGAAAATCCATTAATGTAAGGAAAAAAATGGTGACTGGGCCCCCACAAAGAAACATGCTTTTATGAATTGATAATTTGTTATTATTACCTTTTACTTAGTGCAAAGTACACAGGGAATGGGGCTGCTAAAGAGCATATCAACTAAATTAGGGTTAATTAGAAGTTATCCCAAATAGCTGGTGCTTCATCAGCAACAGAGCAGTGTGTAAATAAATCTAATTTCTCTCCAACTAAACTCTTAACAAGCTTAATTACAACAGCAACAGTATCTCCTTCCCTGCCCCCTCTTTTTCATTAGTGGGAGCAGGTCATTATGAGCAGTATCTGGTGGGGTTATTGTGAAGAGTCCAGAGCTGCACCTTTCACAGGTGTCCTTGGAGGCCAAGGAAGAAGCGGATGACCTTCCAGTGTATCTGGGAGAGCCCAATTAAGGTAATTCATAAGAAACTTGAGAAACAGAAAGCACTGATGGAAAGGAAAAAACCACTATATTCTGAAGACACTTGAAAAAAAATTTATGAAGTATTTCCACTGCTTGGATTATTATTTGCCATCTTACATTCTTCCCCTTTATTACTCACTGGCAAAGAAAAATTGGTACTTTGGGTTTAATCTGTGCTTTTGTTTTCCATCATCCTTCTGGTAGATCTGAGGGCTCTGGCAGTTCTCTGATGCCATGTACCACACAGCATCTCCTGCTCTGACAGGACCTGCTGGATGAGAGGAGTGGCTGGGGGAGACAAGACTTCAAAGTCAGTCTTAGCTTTAACTCTTAAATGTCTTTTCACACTTTCTTTACCATGTAGGGATAGCAGAAAGAACACGGGAAGATGGTAGGACATCTGTGTGTTACCACTTCTAGAAGGATCACCACCATTCTGAAGGACTGGGGCAGCTCACTTCCTGTTCCAGGGATAAATAGCTGAAAACCTCTTGCCAGAAATCAGTTATCCCAGGGAAAGTGCAAATCTGGGTGCAAAATGCTCTACTGAGTGCTTGTGCAAAGGGATTAATATATTTCTTTGTGTTTGATTCACTGTCTTCTATGACTTTAAAATTTTTAAAAATTCTCTCTAATGCTATTGAAGCCAACACATTCCTTATTACATGGTGTCACATTTCAAGCAATCCCAAATTAATAAATGAGCAGCAGCAGAATAGCATGCAGCACAGTTCTAACAGCATGAGCCACACAGAAATATATTTCACTTAGCTCCGATTTAAATACTCTGCTTTGCTCAATTTAATTATGTGAAATTACAGAATGAATGGCTTTGTCAGGTGAAACATGTAGGACTTCAGAGTTTGGTATTGAGGAAAGAAATGAGAAAAGAAATTTGAGGTACATTAATTTGTGTGTATAAGCTCATGTTAAACACAAACTGAAATAAAACTGAGCCCACAGCCCAAGATCAGGTCATGTTTTAATACTGGGGAAGACAAAAGGAGCAGAAAATGCCAGGGAACTTTGAATCATTTTAATTTGGTTTCCTTGTTGACTTGTGTTAACCTCGTTGGTGTATCTGCTGGGCAGGAGAGGTGTGTGTTTGTACAGCAGGGGCTGGCCCTGGTCACGTGGCAGGTAATGCTTTTTGCAGAATCCCATGCTTCTGTAATAACTTGGCCACCTGTTAAATACCCTTTCATGTCCAGCATAATGTGACATGCACAGACTTTCTTCTCTTCTGGTTGACAATCTTGTTAGGTTTAATGACTGAAAAAAGGGCAACTGAAGTCTTTTGCTGTGGCCTAGGTACCTGCATCAGGACCTGGTGCTGGTGGTGCAGAGATGCACAATGCATAAGGAGACCTGAGGGTAACAGGTCTGGAAGCTTGTTAGCCCTACTCTTCTGAAGGCATTTGGACACATAGGTGCCTAACTCTCATTAATTTGGAGTTTCATGGGTTTTTGCTACAGTCCGTTGGCAGTCAGTGGGTATTTGGCCTGTAAATACTTGGGCTGCCTATAGATGTGCTCCCCCCCGGTTCCAGCTGGAACAATCTAAGGTACTGTTTTCACAAATTCTGCTCACTTTCCTGCTGTGCCCTGCTTGGAGGGCTCCTGTGCAGCAGAAACTTGAGCCTCTGCCCCTCTGCCAGCACTATCCAGTGGCAAAGGGACATGACCAGACACTTGGGAAAAATGTAGCTTTCTCCTCAGGTGTGTCTCAAGAACACTTTTTCCAAACCAAACTAGATTTGTACAGAGAAAGTTAGTGAGCTTTTTTCCTCCAGGTTATTACTTAGTGTTGGATCAGACCATAAAACCTGCAAGTAGGTTATAGTCCAGGTTCACTCTCTATACCCTCAGTGTAAACAGTTTTACCTGAGAAGCCAACTCCATGAACCTAACCCCACAGAAACTTCTTAGGTCTTTAACCACAGTTCTGAAGATTTCCAGGCACAGTTAGCACAGAGGCAGCTCCCTTCCTTGCTCCTTCAGCTGCATGTTTGTCGTTCCCGCTAGAAAATCTTCCAGGCATGTTCTAAGCAAACCAAGACCCATGAGAAGGTCAGTGAAGAAATTATTGCTTTCCTTAATTTGCTTGTCTCTTATTTCTGCCTAAATCCATTTCTCCCTCTGTTCCATCCTTTCCCTTTGTATCAGATCTACCCCTGGTGTTTTGCAGAGTGCTCTGGTTCTTTCCTTCTGTCCTAACTAATGTTTCAAAGTTTTTATAGATATAAAACAGTGAATGCAAATGCTGCCCTTAGGATTCTATAGGTTTGGGTTGTGAAAGACTTTCCTCGGCAACATAGTTTTTCAACAAATCTGTATCCTAAGCAGGGTAAAAGTGCATTTTGAACAGAAATATCTTCAGGGACATGAGGGTATTTTGTATTGAAGCCTTGCTCCGCTTTCCTGTTCCATCTCCGTCTCCTGTGCATCCCCTGCAGGCTGGTACACACTGGGGATGGGAATCTTCTGAGGACCAGAGCTTATTTGTAGGAAGGACAGTTCAAAGTTCTGGACCTTCTAAAAGAACAACAGAGGAATCTGCATTTTGAATTAGACAAGGGAGATACAGACATTGAAATACATAGTCACATTTGTCGTTTCTGGTAAATTTCATCACCTGTAATTTTTCCTCTCTTTAAAAATCAACAGGTTTATTTTAATCATGAGTTCCAGCAGCTGTTATTCTGAGCAGAACCAGTCAATACCTTATTTTTGCATTTGATATGCAGCTGCAATAACAAGCCACATGGGAATTTTATTAAGCCTTCAGAATTTTGTCTGTTCAGGGAGCTATAGATTCAAGTTTTACAGATATATGGCTTTACCTTAAAGTAAAAAAAAAAACCCAACAAACACAAAAACCCAACAAAACAAACACAACTATTCACACCATTTCCTAAAAGGAAAAAAAGGCTTTGTTGTGCCAATGAATTAAAATGTGGTGAAGATGTCCTAGGTTAGGTGTGAGTGGGATTCCATGGAACTGCTGGAAACAGGGCACTTGTCTCCAACAGAGACTTAGAAATAATAAGTTGAGCAATATTCATATACCCAAATAAAATTAAATTGCCACTTCTGTGCTGCAAATTTACGTAGATGATGATGGTCAGTATTATTGAACA
The DNA here is from genome assembly GCF_020740795.1 of Apus apus. Classification (NCBI taxonomy): domain Eukaryota; kingdom Metazoa; phylum Chordata; class Aves; order Apodiformes; family Apodidae; genus Apus; species Apus apus. The sequence continues at coordinate 13,899,321 of NC_067292.1, read as the reverse complement.
GTTGCATGTCAAAGAGTGAAAATGTTTTATGAAGAAGTGCACTTCACTTTGAAGTTAATACTTGCTGCATACTAATTACCTTGTGCATATATATGAATTTTAGATCAGTTTTGATTTGAACCTCTATATTGGAACTGAATGTGGCAGCTACTCCCATGCAGATGCACATTTAGAATCTGGAAGTGGGCAATAACATCTTGTTTCAGAGGCACATAATCCATTGCACAACTATTACATGTCTTAGGTAAGTGGATTAGAGTTTTCTGCGGATGACACCAGAGAAGTTTGGATAGCTGTATGCAAACACACTATTGGATTTGAATCCCACAGAGATCTACAAAGCAAATTGCTATTTGACATCAGAAGAAATGTGAGGTGTTGATATTTTGAAAAAGCAGTGGCAACTGTTGTCTGTACTTGGATGTGCAATATCCCTGCTAGTGAACAGAGCAACCAAGTGAGATGCCCCTTCTAGGACTGTGACTTTCTGATCTAACTCAGGCTGTGCTTTGCAGCTCAGGTGCTCGCAGGAGAGGTGCCTTCCTCCTTTGCCCTGCCATCTGCTAAGGAACCCCTGGGCCCGCTGCTGCCACAGCCCACCAAAATCTTCCCCTTAGATTTTGAGCCTGTTCTTTCCAAGGAGACCCCAGTGTAAAAGAGGAGGGCTGCTCTCCTTGCAGTGCTGCCGGGGCATGGGGCATCTGCTTCCCAGCCCGGTGGGCTGAGGGAGACTGAGGTCAATAATTGGGGGAGACCTGCAGTCAGGCACTGTTTCAGTAACTGAACCCTTGGTATGCTCTGGACTGCTCTGCTCTCCTTTTTCCATTGCATTTGTGGCAGGGAAGTGTTTATATTCCATATTTATACCCATAAACTGGTTGCCAAACACCAAAGAGCTGATAAACAGTCTGTGCTGTTAACACTATAAACTACAATCCCACGGCTGCTTGCATGCAAATAAATAATAACAACTTAGCTCTTTGTCAGCTTTTTGGTGTATAAATGCAGTTGTCATGTAACATAGAGACATTTAAATCATTTTAGTAAACACACTAGAAAGGCTGAAAATTACCCGCAGGTACAATGAAGGGGAAATTTTATTGTTTGGTAGTGTTTTTATGATTTCCTTATCTGAATTTAAAAGAAACAAACTCTTTTAAAGTGATATGATGCTTAATCACTATTGCCGTGTTTCACTCTTCTAGTTATTTTAAGTTTCACTGATTTATTGCACTTTATTAAGGACTGAGCAATTAGTTCACAGACTAAAAGCTGCTGTAAAATGTTCATTACATCTTTTCTTGTACCCATTACAGACACATGTATCTTTTCTGTGTGCCTGGTCAGTTTTGAGGTCACCATTTTTGTTACTACTCAGGAATCATTAACAAGTATTTCTTGTCATCAGTGAAAGCTTAATAGAAGCACATATTTATACCTTTTGATTAGCTGCTCAGAAATTTCCTTAAAAAGAGGATGGAAATTGTTTCACACCAAAAAGTGGAGACTGTGTCCCATTTGTGCATAAATTGAAATTGTTTAATAGACTCTTTGAAAGGTGTGGGGTTGCCTTCAAGGTAATGATTTAAACATAAACTGACCCTTGATGAGGGAGCTGGAGTTTCAGTTTAATGTGTTTCTGCAGTTTTCCTTTGCCTTCAGTGCCTTCACATTCCACACAAATAATTCCTTCATAACAAGTGCCTTTTCAGAAGATGTATGCTGCTGACAGTTAATATAAAATTATTGCCCCTGAATGCATTTTTGTAATTACTTCCCAGAGAACTGTCTTAGTGTTAGAAGACATTTCACACTTTAGTAACATAAGTGTTTAGGGAGAACATGAGTAATAATTACAAGCAGTCTTTCAGTGAAAATAAACCTAAAAATTATAAAAAACCTAATGTTAAAGTTGGTTAGAGACAGTGAGGAATTTATTTAGCACGTTACGCCTGTCTGTATATTTTCCAAGTTTAATAACCATTCAGTAACTAAACTTAAAAAAGCAATAAAGAACAGAGAAGCTGCTCTCTAATTTTTAAGCAATAATGAAACTAAAAACTGATTAAAAGTGACATGCTACTACAGACAGAATAAAGAAACTTAATCTGAATGCTCCTATAGGAGGTTTCTGCTATAATGGAAAATGAAATGGCTCACAGTTTGATCAATAAAAAAATTAGCAGCATTTAATAAAAGGTTTCTCTAGCATGTTGACTAAAGGATACTATGGAGGTCTTAAATCCAGGAGAACTGGGGCTGTAGGGTGAGTTTGTGTACGTGAGCGTGATGTAAAAGTCATTGACTGAGCAAAGCTGGTGGATTTCAGGTCAGGTGCTAGATGTAAATAGTTACACTGGCTTAGAGAACATGGGGCAGGACTGTCCATAGAAATATCTGTGTTCTGGTAGTTACTGGGTGCGTACACACAGCGAGCTTGGATTTGCATGGGGGCAGAACACAGGGCCAGTTCTCGGTTTCAATGGAGTAACCAGGGCAATGATACCTGTAGCAATAAGAACACACAGATACAGGTGGGCTCAGGTGAAAGCAAGGCACCCCAAGGCAACACGTTACCTGCATTATCCCTTCTGTGTGTGCTGCCTGTGGCTGTGCTACAGCAAAGGGAGTGCAATCAGCTGCCAGTCCTCTGCCAGCTCTTCCGGTGCTGTGAAGCTCAAGATAGACAGTTCAGGTTTTCTTATACATTGTAGCTGCTAATTTGAGAAAACTGTATCCTATCAGTTAAGTAAGATGAAAATTTTCCCTGGGAAATAGTGGTTTAAGTAAGTTAATAGAAGGATGCTGGGGATGGTGCAGAACTGTTGCTAACAGTTCCATGAGCAGTGCAGTGCTGGCAGAAACAGGCAGTGGTGGGGCAGGCCCTGGCAGAAGGTAGCTAGTTATTATTGGGTGTTTAGCTTGGAACCTCTTTCTCTTAAAGCATGTGTGTAAGCAGATGTAGAAGGAGGTGTAGTACCCTACCAGAGTGGTTTTTCTTGGCTAAGGTAAAGAAGAATGCTGAGAACTGTCCACCTAGAAATTAATATAGTTTAATACATACTGATGTGTAATAAGACTCTGCTGTGAAATGTTAACTTGTGCTTCCTCAGGTCTCTGACTTTTGTATGTTTTATTGTTAACCCACTTCACACGGAACTGGTTTTTGTCCTGTGGGTTATTATCCAGAGAGATACCTAGCACTGAGCACTCTCACTCTTCCCTTGCCTTTCCAAAAGAAGCCCTTGTAGCTACCATTGCCACTTGTTGGTGGAGTCTGCTGTCAGAGTCAGACAAACGACAGCTTGGAGAGGCTGCAGCAGCCATAGCCCTAGGAGGGCACAAGGAGGTAACAATATACAATTTTCATGGTTCAAGGGTAGCCTTATCCTACTGTTCTTCATTACAGTACTGCAGTGAGATCAATTTTATTAAGTTGTAAGTCTTAGGAGGCCAACACCATTAACTACATGCTGGATCAAATAATTTTTTTGGTATTATGATTGTTTTTTCTTCTCATGGAGAGAAGGCTAGATCCAATGCACAGATGTCTTTAGCCCACAAGGAGTGTTCTGTGGCAACTGAGCAGGGTTGTGTGGCAGCCTGTGCTTCACTCACTCTGCTCTGTCATGTAGTCAGCCCATGCAATTTGATGTTGCATGAACAGACCATGGTGTTTCATGCTTTGTTCTTTTTGGCTCTTTGTTTTTCAGCTGGCACTTTTTTTTTTTACCCCATGTGGTTTGACACTGTGTGAAAGACCTGTGCTGCACTGCATGAGAGAGCACCAAGCCTGCTTGCTTTTGATGCACATGGCAAGGCTTCAACGTGCAGAGCAAGCTGCCTTTGATACGTGGTCCTAGGGCTGAGATGCAATCTGTGCTTTCTGCCCTGGTTTGCTTGGCTGGAGTAGGCTTCTGGCTGCTCTGTGGGGCTATGGTTGCAGTGGTTCCAATGGTTCACATTAGGGCCCTGGTGTGTTGAGAGGCAGCACACACCATGTACCTGCATTCCAGATGCAAGCCTTTAAAAATGATGTTTTTTGAAACATTGAAGAGCCACAGACCAGGGATACCCAGCAAAGCCAAAACTTTTCATCCTGTGGGAAGATTTCAGCTCAGATTTGTTTGTGTTTTCACTATGAAAACATTAGTGATTTTTTGCTTCAGTTCTTTCTTCTTTGACCACTAATGACAGAGAACTTTGACTCTCCTGCTGTATGACAGCGCTAGAGACAACACCAATGTCTAACAAACCACATAAAAGCAGAGACCCCTCCCATGCTGATTTGGCATTTGACACTGAGCAAAACGTTTGCTAATGAACGTTTAGATTAGGCTTTTCCTTTAAGTAATTTGCTTCTTTTGTTCTCACTTCCTAATTATAGACGAAATTTCCTTCCTTTTGTCTAGCCGGGGAGCAGAGCCACGGCCCTGGGGTGGGAAGGCTGCACCCCTGGGCGGTCACACCTCTGGCTCTGCTGAATCCCAGGAGATGTGTCAGTTGTGTGCCAGCACCTCCAGAAATTAGCTTGCAATTTTTCAGTGCCATTTACTTTTATCAAATGTCCTCTGGAAAATTCCTAGGAGTTATAGCCTGTTACGAGAACCTTCAATTGTTCTTTCTCTGGACCATGGCAGAGGAGGAATGAAGAGATGCCTCTTTCCCCCTCTTAATTTGCTCATTTTCTCAGACCTTGGCATTGTGTGTGAACATGCTTAGCTACTGATTTTCACAGCATAACTTTGGGCACTCTGTAGAGTGTAGCTGTAGCTCTGTGTACAAAGTTGCTGTAATATGAAGGGCTGTCCAGCAGTAAGTCAGTGTATGTCTACTGTAAAGAAACAACTCTTGATGGAAACGCTGTAGCTGGAGGTATTTAAAGCTAAACATGGCTCTGCACTAAATAATATTCCAAAGAACACTCCTAGATTGAAAATAAATCCCAGCTTTAAAAACTCCTCAGGCTTAAATAAAAAATTAAAGAAAAGCCCCAGAATATTCACCGGCACAAAGACAGAAAGGCTTGCTTGCCCTGTATTGTGCTGGTAAGAGAAAAAGTTTTAAATGTCCATATTTGATTCCACAGCTGAAAAAAAAAGATTTTTTTTCCTTTTTTAATTTCTCTGGCCCATGTGTTGCACCAGGTCCCTTGGCGGAAATTGTAGGTAGGCATCAGCATCACTTCCAGCGTGGCTCTGGCCTTCCTGTGTTTCCAGCCCTGCCTGCCAGCTGCAGGCCCCAAGGCTGCTGCCATCGTAGCTGGGCTGGCACCACACTGCAGGCTGAGGCTGTGCCACTCAGCTCCCTGCACAGCCCCAGCCTGGTGGCAATGCTGTAAATCCCTGTCTGACTGAAGCAAGTGGAAATTTGCTCTTGCCTGAGTTGAACATGGTACATGTAATCTGTTTTCAAATATTTGGCTTTAGGAGCATGTTATTCCTGTAACAGAGCTGTTTTGAACACAGCTCAGAAGGCATTTCTACTGACTGCAACTTTCAAGCTGGACCTTTGGGAATTCACTTTTACAGCTTTGCCAGGTTTGCCACATTCCTTGGACCACCAGGTCAGGAAGGAATACTCCCAGTTCTTATATCCCCTTTGAAATAGTAACTTTCTAGAGTATAAGCTGGCTTTTACAGAAAAACCAAGAGTCATTAACAACATTAACTTTAGTGACAATTAGAATAACATATTCTTGACTGTTGGCCAGATTGTTTAGGTCATAGGGTAAAATATTCTTCTTGTGTAAAGCCCTGCAGGCCTTCCACTGTGCTACAGGGGAAAAAGAAAAAAAAAAGAGGAAAAAAAGGAGAAAAGAAGAACAAAAAGTTCTCCAATCCCGTTTCCTGACATTTCAGGTAGGGCAAGGCGTACTTTCAGGGCTGATCTCTCAAATTGTATCCTCTCTTACTCAGGCAAGAACACTGTTAGTCATTATTAGAGATGCCAGGTTCATTAAAAAAATGACTAATAACTTTTTTGTTAAATGCAGGGACTTTTTTCCTTACCTTTAGAATTAATTAACGACCATTTATCCTAAGATGTGGTGCTGGCAGCTGCCTTCTGCTGATGTCTGGCCATAACCTTGTGCTATGCACAAATGTCCAGCTGCCAGCTGAGAGCTGTGCACCCAGGGTGCTGTGCCACCTTTGCAGAAGAGCTCCCTGGACAAAGTCCTCACAGGTCCATTTTTTGTTATTTTTTAGCAATCTAATTAGAAGGTACTTACTGTTGAATTAACTTCACTGATCTCCAAGACCATCTTAAAATACAGCTGTCAGTTAATACATATATCTGTGCTTGATGCTACAAGTTAGCCACTGATCTTCAGAGGCTTCTGAAGGTGTCATTGTCTCTGACCCCCAAGAAGCCCCTCTGTATGGTAGTGTATGGACATGTCCACTCAGGGCCAGGCTCAGCTCCAAATTCATACCAGCTCCTGCTCCCAGTGCCAGCAGTGCCTTGGCCTCCCATGGTGGCCCAAAACCCTTCTTCAGTGTGCTTGTGCCTCCGTGCTCCTGTCCTGCCTGGCTGTGCTGGGGCGGGGTGCTCCTGCAGTTCTTGCCAGCGGGAAAATTACGGGTTAAAATTGTGAATTGCTACAGCAAAACTCCTCAGAAATTAATTCCTGAGGAATGCTTGTGGCCTGCTGTCCTTGTCAGGAAAACTGAGCTCACCACAGGAGCAGCTGGGCTGCTTTTGCAGCTTTTCCTTGTTGGATGGACCACCCATTCCCATCACAGCCCTGGCGCTCGCTGGCTGTTCTGCTTCCCTGGGTGAGAAGCTGGTGCCTCCCTGGGGCTGCCTGCACCTCGCACACCCTGCTTGCAGCTCGTGATCAAAATAATAGAGACAAAGGCCAAAAAACCAGGAGACATCTCAGATTTTTCTCATTGGTGTTTGGTTTCCGCAAGGCAAGCACCAAGTGTGCGGCTTGGCAGAGGAATCTGAAGACCATGTTATTCAAGGGACAGTAACACTGAGGTGTGGCAGACATGTAAAATTCCTTCAACTTGCTGAAAACAGAAAAAAAATAAATCTCAGTTTAAAGTAATGTTGCATTTGCTAAATAATTTGTGCAAGATTCACTGTTGACATATAACTGTCAAGCAACGACACTTTGGAAAAGTTGCCTAGAGGATCAGATTTCCCATTCAACAGGGAATTAAAAAATGTTTCTGGAATGTTGCTTTGCAGTCAGGAATCTATTTTCTTATCTCACGTTGTACAATTTATTTTTCCTAAAGCAGTGTGCTAAATTATTTGTTATTGTTGGACTCAGTCAAATAGCTTTATCCCTGGTGTAGTCACGAAGTATTGGAGTAAAACCAAGGGTGAATTTGTCACAGTGTACTCACCAGATCAGCTGGTCTTTAGGTTAACTATCAAAAGACAATTTTTTTGCTAGAAATATTAAAGAAGGTCCCTTAAACCTCCTCAGAGTTGCCTAAAAAATCTTCATCAGGTTGTGGCAAAATCAGCTCAGAACAGCTTCTCTGAGGTTTCCATCAATAGGCATCATAGAAGCAGGTGGCAATTCTTTAGATTTATATGCTTGGACTATTTTTATAGGTTGCTGTCTTATAAAACCAGAGAGTTGACATTCTGATTTATTAGCTATCAAGTCTGTAGGACATGGAGGCTTTAAAAAGACTGAATGAGCTGAAATGGTGGTGATTGCAGTGTGGGATGAGAGGCCAAGGTGGGCCAAGTAAATATGACAAAATGGAAGCGATGATTTGAATGTGTGCGTTAAGTGATGTGTGAAATAAAACAAAGCTAACACAGCTTCAAACGTTACTTATTTGGTGTAGTAGTGGTATAAAGAGAACCAGAATTGTGTTTTTTCCTTGCAATAGATTTTTATTTAAGGAAGAAGTCTATAAAACATGAGGTTCAGCAAACAGCATTTTATTGAATAAACATAGTACAGATGATGACTTGAAATATGGAGAGCTTGGTGAGTGATACTTTTTATACCTAAATCCCTAAATTCATTACTGCTGGGTACGCGGCATATCTGATTTGTTAAGATGAACATTAAATCTAGCTCTTAATGGAAATTTTGTAGTAGAAAGATATGTATAATTTAACAGGAAGAAAAAAACTGAAAATGGGCAGTTCAGTTAATTGCTAAGAGGGATGCTGTGATACACCACAAGAAGGGATTGATTTTTAATATTTCCATTGCAATTTGAAGGGTACATCATGTTATGAGTGCTCCATGGAAAACTGCAAAGCATTTCACACTAGTTGATTTATGTTATCATGTGCAGTGCAGAAGATGGTATGAAGTGTGCTGTGGCTGGATAGTGGTAGCAAAGCCCTACTAATGTGTGTGTCTGAATTGCAGTGCTTGTGGTAACCAGTTTTCATCTTTAATAAATTTTATTTTTCGGCTCTATTTCATGTTCTCAGTGTGGGTTGTCCTTCATCTGTTTGGCCCTGATCTAATTTTAGAAATAATTCATCTCTCTGCTCACTAGTGTTCCCTTAATGGTTTTAAAACCCAAATGCATCCTGAACCAACGAGGTGACATCTACCTCCTGGCTGTCTTGAGCAGCTCCTGGGCTTTCAGGGTCACCCAGCACTGGTCAGGAGTGTGGGAGGATCTCTTCTGCTGCAAGAGCCTGCAGTTCATTCCACTTGCTGGATGGTTTCTCAGATGTTCCCATCTTACCAACAGGGTGTACTTGGAGTGTGAGAGTGCTCAGGGGGCAGGTTAGTGGTGCAGGTGCAGTGCCTGAGGCTCTAGCTTCTGGGTTGGTGGGACACACATGTGGAAGAGGTGCAGGCATCTGTCTCAGCTTGTCACCAAAGGTGTGTTCAGTGTGGCCAGCATATCTAACAGATGATTTTCTGGCTGAGGTGGCAACAGGTACTTAGGGAGTTATTTTTCACCTCTGAAGAGTCTAAGTGAGGGACAGCTGCAGTGCTGCATGGAGCCATTGAGCATGACTGGCTTCAAGCATGTCTGGGTGGGCATGGTGGTCAAGAGGGTGTCCTGGAGTCACGAAGATTTGGCTGCAAGCCCATCCCTCATGCCAGGCCACTGAGTGTGTGCTAGGGGGTCTGGCTGTGGCTGGCTGCCTGTGCCTTCCACCCCACTGCCAGCCAAGAGCCAGTTGCTCTGTGTGGGGACCTGCCCCCTGCACCAGGCTGCCTCTGCAGCCACCAGAGAGCTCAGTCTCCTTGTGCACTAATGCACATGAGAACTTTTGGGTTTTTTGGCAAAGATATTTGTGTTAGCCCACAATTTGGTCACAGAAGAGGATAAAAAATATCTGAGAGACCTGAAGGTCAGGTGCAATGCTGTTGGCACAATGCAAGGCTCATCTGCCCAGCAGAGTGCCTCTCATTATTCACTGGGGGACCTCTCATATCCTGGGGTATATGTGTGCTTTGGGGGTCTTCAGCTAGATAAGTTTTTTTTTTTCTTCTTAGTAATGTTAGGACTTGGAGGTGGTGGGGAGAGGAGAGCACTGAGAATTAAAATTCAGCACATTCCTTTTCTTTGCGGGCTGTAATTAATCTTGCCAATTTTTAAAGCTTTGAGAATCTGGTTAAGTGATAAAACACTAACAACTTTATATGACAGAGAGTTAGAGGCTCTTGCTATACACCCACCAGAGAAGATTAGGAGAGAGTGTTTGCAGGATTCGCACTAAGCAGCAGAGAATACAGTTGAGAATTGTTGCACTGCATGATATAAAAACCGCATTAATATAATAAAAGGTGTCGGGAATAATGTGAGAGCTGCTGTAATTAAATGTATCTTAATAAGTGCAACATCCTTCTTAAAGCTCTTATTTTTCAGACCTCATAAACTTAGAGGATGTTCTTGCTGTTGGCAGGTGGCCTGGGAGGAGAGCTGGAGAGCGAAGCGAAGGACAGCCGGGCCCTGGAAGAGAGGAACAGTGTGACGAGCCAGGAAGAGAGAAATGAGGAAGATGAAGACATGGAGGATGAGTCAATTTACACCTGCGATAACTGTCAGCAGGACTTCGATTCACTGGCAGACCTGACTGAACACAGGGCACACAACTGTCCTGGAGGTAATGTTAAACTAGCTTTACAGTTCTGACAGGTGGTTAGCTGGGTAATTGGACATAGCAACAGCTTGAGGCCTCAAGTGAGATTAAAGAATTAATAATGTAATTTTACAGTTAATGTAATTTTATTGTGGTGCCTTGGGTAGCCTTTGTTCACTCCTTTAATAAAATTAAAATAAAAGCAACAGCTTTCCAATTGGAGTCCGTCAGTAATTACGTTAGATAAAAAAATGTTGTGGGTTTTTTAAAATGCTAAAAGTTTCAGGCAGAGTATTTTTCCCTCTATCTCCAAATGTAGGAAGATTAAAAAAGTTAAATGTCTGGAGTGGGCAAAACTGCCAGGAAGAAGGGCCTCTGAACCCCATAAGAGAACATGATGATTTGGGAGATGAAAATTCATAGTGCGGGTTTTGTAATCCCACCCTAAAAATGCACCATTTTCCCTAGGTTATTACTGCATCACCTGTTGAGTTTTATGGAAGCAAGGATAGCATTAGCCTATGCTGGTCTTGATTTTACTTGCTGTAAAGTAAGAACAAACTCAGAGCATTGGTGTGAACAATTGCAACATATCTTGCTTTTACATGGCTGCCTCTGCCTGACCAGCAGTAGCAGCAGGGATTCTGCTGAGCACCCTAAGTCCACTTATGGGAGTAGTAAAAGCTTTGCAGATTTTACCAAAGATTAAATAAAATCTTAGGAGAGGGAGTACAGTGTCCATTAATATGTATTTAAATCAAAGGTCCTCATCCTTCACATTCCTGGAATTGAATACTGTGCTATCACTTTTTCCTCCTCACTCATCTAAATTATTTTTAGGCAGTTGCTATTATGGCAAGCAGGTCAAGGCTGGCAGAGGGCAGAAGGGTTACTTTCTCCTCTGGTGCAGCAGTATCGCAACCTCTTTCCCCTCAGTGCATATTCTTCCCTGGCCACTTAATTTGTTGGATAATTAGTCCATGTTTTCTGCTCTTCTTTTTGGGCATAAGTAAAATGATGCTCACTGAATTAAAAGCACAGGAAACAGCCAAGGAGGGAGGGTCGGGCAGGGGCTTCGGCTCAGTCTAAGTCCCACCCTGAACACATCCTCCTGTTTCTCCCCCTGTGTCTGCAGGGATGAGGTCCCCCTGCTCTTGTTCCTATCTGCTTTCTGGGAGGAAGGACAGAGGGATGCTGGGGCTTTTCCCCAGCCTGCAGGTGGATAGGGATTGCAGTCCTACACCTGCCCCCAGAGCTCCTTGCTCTGAGCTCTAGTTTAAACACTGAGTAGGCTGCAAGCTGGAAAGTGCATACAATGAAAGGCTGCTTCTCACAGAGTCATTCCTTGGCCAGCCAACAACCATGGCATTGGCCTGAGACTTCCGTAAATGACATTTTTACTGCAGGGTAGTAAGCAAGAAAAGACAGTTGAAGTATAAAAATCTTTGTTTTCCAAAACGGAAGGCAAGGTGCATAGCCCAGGTGGGCACTGCTCCTTCCCAAAGGAGCAGTCGCAGGGACAGGTTGTTCCTGACACCATTCCCCGTGCAGAGCAGGAGAGGCAGGATCCACCGTGTCTCCAGTGGCTGGACCTGGGTGGTGCTGCTCCCTCCCTGCCCAGTCTCCCGAGTTGTGCTGGTACAGCTGCTTGTGGTGCCAGGGGTGAGCCTCACCAAAAGAAAGGCTGTTTTTTCACCCGAGGTGCCTGCTCATGTCTGGTTCATGGCGTGATCCCCAGGAACAGCTGTAATGGCAAAACTGGGGGAGTGGAGCTGGGCAGAGGGGAGTGGAGTGGGTGCTGCCGGTGGGGACTCGAGAGGAGGAACATAGGTTACGATGTTGACCAACAGCACTATTTTTTTTTCCTGGGGCAAATATACATTAAATTGTATCAATCTGGAGATTCTATTGATATCAATACAGCCAGTGTTTTCACACCTTGGTTTTTATTTATCTTTAACATAGTGAGAGTAAGAAAAATAAATTATATTTTTTGGGACCTATCAAAATAATTTGTTAGTATTCCCATTGATAATTTTTGATTGCAGGTAGTAAAATTTCATCATCTTTTATTGTCTTCACATGTGCTGATGTTTTACAATGATATTTTGTCATAAAAAGGCACCATATAACCATCTGCACGTACATGGTATAGGTGCTAATTATCTCCACGTGAGGATATCCTTGTTCCAGAACAAAATGCCTGTTTCTGATGTAGTTTAATCTAGTGTCCTGAGAAGATTTAAAGTAAATAGTAAGATTGCACTCATATATTTTGGAATGAGAAGGTTTCCATGAAGACAGTCTGGAATATTGCTCATTATTTACATACCTTACCTTGAGGAAAAAACCCTTTCAGACCTCCCAGTTTGTTCAATAGCCATAAGAATTTTTGTTGAAAGCATGCAAAATGCACATCTTCATTAATTCATCTGAAAAGACTTGTACCACCAGAGTGAAAATCTTAAGGCTGCATCAGGAAGTGTGGTATTTTCAAAGATACTACCCCACAAAATAAGCTCTTTGACTCCTTTTGCCTCTAATGCCTGCCTGATGCATCTGAGGTTGCAGTGCAGGGCCTGACCTCTTGGCAAGCTAGGTTTTCATGTCTTAATCTGAAGCAAGGTTTTCAGTTCTGTCTACATGGCTCCAGATCAATACAGGTAATATTTGTAGTGATAATATCACCGAGCTGATAATACAACATAACTAATGACTTCCTTTGGGATACTGAACTTAGGAAGGTATTGTAGCTGAGGAGTGTTGCAGGATTACAAGAGATCACTCCAAAGAATAGGATAAACCATCTATTTCACTGGAATCCCTCAGAAATTCATTACGGTGTGCTGAAGTTATAATACAGTTTGAACGCAGCTGCTTTGACATGTAAGGAGGAAACAAACAGCCATTTCCCCCCTTGCCTTTTGATGTATTTCAGACTTGTTTCTTTGAGGACAAAACACTGCTGAAATCTAGACATCTCCGGTAGCATAAGTGCATGGCATTCCCTTTGATGTCAGTGTAGTAGAGATGTTCTCCTTCTGACAGAATTAGGTGCTTTTTATACCTTTTGCTCATGACTGATGTCTGTGATTGCAGGTTGTAGGTTTCCAGTGTCTATGGGGATCTGAAAAGGGTCTAAATGGGGGCAGCTTGTACTGAAAGAACATCACATTTTCTCACTGGCTCATGTCTTCCCTTGTCTCCCAGCTTGTCCCCACAAATGATCTCTCCTGCAGCTGTCGTGGAAATAGTGCCTTAAACAACAAGCAAGCCTTTTGAAAAATACTCCAAGAATAAACAAGCCCACCTAGTGTATATGTTGGATGTGTTAAACTTCTAAAATTAATTGAAAACTCACAAAAATTAATTGATAACTCTAGTTATCCCCATAACTAGAGAAGACTAATTGCTATTGGCATCATAAGGAGTCTCTTACATACTTTTTTTTTTGCACACTGCTGTTACAGTGTAGGTGTTACAGCACAATGCTATCTTACAGCTTTACTGACAACAGTAAAGAATTGCACATGGATTTACAAATTACTGTGTCCCCCAGCCAGCACCAGAGGCTACATACATCAAGCAACTATTCTGCAATATATCATTATCTGGTGGCTGACGCAGAGGTTTTTTTTGTATGATGAAAAGTGGCTAAAAAGCCAGTATTTTGCTTGTGTGTATTAATCCACCTGCTCTGGTCTAGGTTTAGCTCCAGTATTTTATTTTGTTATTTTTGATTCCTGCACCAAATATCATCCCTTTCCTCCCTTGGGTCGCAATAAGTTCACGTAAACCTTTTTCTTCAGTCTCTGAACTGCATGTAGAGTATTGTAAAGCAAATTAGTGCATCAATGAAGTGGACAGAAGTAGGTTATGATGGGGTCTCTGAGCATTTCATGAGGTCCTCTTCTGTTGTTGATAACTTTACAGGTTGTCTGTTTCAAACAGCAGCAGAGCTATATATGGATATTGCCAGCTTGGAAGCGGCTGATTTTTCTAAACTACTGTACGGTAGGAACTAGTTTATAATTAAAGTCTTGCAGTTGCTCCTTTTAAATGCCCTGTAACTTGTACACTAGGCTTACATGTGAAATGAGGTATTATAACTGTTTCATGCTAGTGTATAATTTTGCATTTTCTTGTATTTCACCTGCTACAAGAATGATAATTGCCATGCAACTGTATGTCCAGGATGCTTATCCAGAAAACCGTACACGGCAGCTTGTCAATAACTGATGTCTCATTAATGTTTTTGTCAGGTGGTACTTTGTACCTTCCCACTGACAAAGAGAGACTTCTGACATATATTTTCAAAATTTGCCCTCCCCAAAATTGTAATCTTTTGCTGCACCTGATTGGCAAGTCAGAGATTTTCTGTCTTTTTGCTGCTGCTGTTGTTGCTCCTTTAAATTAATGAATTACTGATCATCCTCTACAAAAGAAATTGAAATACAGTTGTGAAAAAGCAGTGTGGAAACTTAATTATACACCTAGTTTACACAGCTGTGGCTCTAATGACCTACTGGCCCTAATTACTGTGTTGTGGCTCAGTCTGAGTGCTCTTGTCCTTGCCAGAATTCTGCCTCTTTCTCTTAACCTGACTAGTGTTTCAAGCTAAAAAAAAAAATAACAAGTTCCCATTTTTTTGTTCTTTTCTACATTGTCATGCTGAAATGCAGTTTTCCTTCTTTCCAGAGGTCATAGCAGTGCTTTAAAATTGGCACCAGAAAAGCTCAGTAATACCACAAACTGTATACCCATGAATTTTCCCTGGACCCCTCAGTTCTTGCTGTCTAGATCTGAAAATGGGCACCAGGGCAGTGTTTGTATTGTCAATCATGGGGAGGGTTCTGAGCATGGGCTCCTGTCCTCAGCTTGTCCCAGGTGTCCCCCATCCAGGTGCAGGGGCAGCTGCCTTGGCCATGGTGGACAGGTTTGTATTTGTGCCTGTTGGTGCTGAGAGCTCTGAAACCCCAGCTCATTGTAGGGGTGCACTTGGCTGGATGGTCCAGGGTCCAGCTGCCCTGACTGCTGTCACCACACAGGTGATCCTTAAGTTTACCTGGAGGTTCCCAGCCAGCCCGTGAGGAGGCTCTTCCCAGGACTTCTGCCTATGCATACCAGAAAACGAGTGTGCTGATAAGGTGGTGGGGCTGCCTGGCTTTCCACGTAGGTGCTCAGTGAAACGTGTATTTATCATGTAGAACATAAAGCATATTCCTGTACCTGGTTTTGAATCTGAAGTCAAACAGAAGCACAGCTGCAAATTTAGTGACAGATAAGGCCACTTTGCCAGTGCAGTGATTTTGCAGCTCGTCCCATGCCCTGTGTCCCGAGCCGCGGCGCTGGCCCCGCACCCAGGCGGGGTCTTGGGCTGCCCGTGAAGGTGCTTTCAAGTGCAGCGTTTAGTGTATTGCCTACATTTGTGAAAGTTGTGCAAAGTGTTGTGCTCCCTTACAGCCTTGCTTATCCGGCAGATCGGAGGGTCATCCTGCAGGTGAAGGTAGGTGAGACCTCCGGGCTGCCCTGCTCCGGCCGGGGCAGGTGGCCCCTGGCACAGGGAGCGGAGCCTCAGCACTCGTGGCTTGGGCTGTCTCTCGGCTGCTGGAGGCCCGCCGGTGCCTGTAAGGATCTGCAGTGGGGGTGACATGAATTTAGAACAATGCCTGCTTGCCATAAACACCCAGCTCGGGATTTGCTTTGTGGCCTGGCGGAGGGGCTCCTGCAGCGGGGCCCGCGGCAGCTCCCGGGCAGTGCGCTCGCCGATAAGAACCTGCCAGAGCGCGGGCGCCGCCCCCGCAAATCACCGCGGCCACCTTTGTGCCGGGTCCCCCGGGGGCGGCGGCGAGGGAGGCAGCACCAGGCGCTGCCTGTGCAGATAGGAGCGCTGCCAGCACGGCTGCCCGGCGTGTGGCTGCATAGGACCCAAACCTCTGGTAGGAGGGGAGGTAATGAGCTGTCTCTACCCCTTTCTCAGCCTCCACGTAGCCAGCAGTCATCATGCGTGGCCGGGCTGTGCGGTCTGAGGCTGCACAAACGTTCCTTAGCAATGAGGATGTCTTTCCTCGAGCGGTATATGCTTTTCACACAGGAAGAATGTTTTCCCTGTCATTTTTAAACACATGGCCCACTGAGGAGCTGCGGATGACACGCTAGTGTGCTTGTATTAGCAAGGGACTGTTTCATTCTTGCTACTTTAATTGAGTTCTTTTATCTACTTTTATCTAGTTCAAAAAGTAGTCTGCAAAGTAAGCACAGGTATGCACGAAAACGGATAGAAGAGAAAGTGAGAGCATGTTTTAAACACATTTGTTCTTAAACTAACATGTATTTCTTAAAGAAAGCATGTGTCCTTTTGAAGTCTTGAACAGTTTGGTACTTGGCTGTCTGAAAAGCCGCTCTGGCCTCCTAATACATTGCTGCAGCAGAAATGGGGAGATGAATAAAGACCAAAGCACCCCAAATGCTGTAAAGCAAGAGCTAGCTGCTGGGTGCCAGCCAGGAGAGCCCCCATGTGCAGCAGGACCTGTGTTTGGGAGCTGGAGCTTGCCTGGCTGCCCCCTGCACCACCCCAGGGCTCACACAACTCTGCAGGAGCATTAGGCTGGGGGGGGCAAGCTCCACCTCCCCTTCTCCTCCCACTTGGGATTTCTGTTTGCAAAGGGTAATCCACTGCCGTTTTACAGCAGAGGGAGTATTGTGTGGGTCTGCTCAGGGCAGGTTTGTTTCAGAGCATGATAGAAATCTAAGTAAATGATAAATGATTTTTCAAAGCAAAAGAGGAGGGAGGAGTTGCAGTGGAACAGCTCCTTCTAGGGCTGGAGCCTGCCGAGTGCTGCAAGGGCAGCTGTGCTCGCAGGAAGGAGGATCACTGCTGCCAAAAGCAGGTCGCAGCATTCAGGGGGTTGTAGACAAAACCCAATATGTGAAGCTCAATTCAGAAATGCAGTGAGGGTAGCCTAGAGACTACAACAGATGGGTGTGTGTTATAAAACTGGCCTTTAATAATGCCTTGGAGAGCTCAGTGGAGGAAGCGCTGGGGTTGTCCTGTCTCAAGCGGACAAGAGCGTAGGTTGTTTGTGTCTCGGGTGCTGCTGAAGGGCGTGCACTGCTTTCCTGTGTGTTGCTGAGGGACAAAGCCATGCTGGCCATATCAACAGCCTTGGCAGATTCAGAGCTGTCAGGATCTTCAAGATGCAGATGTGAGCAGTGAACAAGAGGTGTACTCAAAGTCTGCCTTTTTGCTTAATTTCTTCCCCTGTCCCTTAGCAGACCACTGGGTACATAGTCTGTACATAAGGATGGCTGTACTGAACCAGCCTGATGGTCCTGTAGCGCCACATCCCTAGAATATTTTCCTAGCTTTCAGCAAAACTATCTGGGCACTTCTTGGTGCTTTTTGTTACAATTCCTCAGATAAGCTTCTTTCATGAATTTCCATTTTGAAGTTTCTTCTTGAGGCAAGGTATGCGTTTAGCGTTTCCCATGGTGGAGCCCCAGACTTCAGTTATGTATTGGGAAAAGTATCCCCTTTTTTTCGCTTCAGCTTTGTCATATGCTTTCCTTTGACGCTGTCCAGTTCTTTTGGTGGAGGAGACAGTGAGCAATTGCCCCTTTTCCACCTTCTCCACCCAGTCACGTCAGAGCAGACTTCTTTTGTTGCCCCCTCCACTGGCTCCAAATCTATATTTGCAATCCTTTTGCTCATCTCCTGTATCTTGATCCAGAGTCAGAGCCTGAGGCACATGGTAAATCATGGCTGATAGGACAGGAGTGGGCAAGGGATCTTCATCACCAGTGCTAGAAATGTGGTCACATTTGTGTGTCTGTGCTGGTTCCCAAGCAGGAGGTGAGGGATAGAATTTGTTCTGGTGTGAAGACCTGGCAGACAGAAAGGTGATACCTGGCTGTGTAGGAGAAAAACAATTAAGACTTCAATATTTATTAAGAAAAAAGCAGCCAGCAGTGCACTTCAAGCACTCATCACACAACATAATTTTGCTGTTGGAAGCAGTGGAATTAAAAGAGTCTTTCTAATGTTGATTTCTTTAAAAGTGTAGAATATAATTTTTTTTTAATCAATGAAAAAGAAAGGACATGTATATACAAACATGGTCAAGAATTTCTATTTTTCATTTTTTCTAAAAACAAGTTCTAGAAAAAGATCCCCACAGAAGTTCTGTAGTGCATATTTGAATGCTTTTGTTGTAGCCTCATTAAACTTGGCTTGTCTGCAGATACAGCTGGCATGTTATTAACTGTGCTCCAGGCTTGGGGAAGCCAGAAAGCAGCTTCCACCCCCTGGTGCTGGCTGGATTTAGGGAAACATGCCAGCATGGGTCGGTCCTCTTCAGCTGGCTGGCTTTGGGAGCACTCGCTGGAGCATCTCTGGGTGGCCTCTGGGTCCAGGAACCCAGGGCTGAGCCTGCCTCAAAGGCTGACTGAAGGAAGGGCTGTGTGATGTCCTCTGTGCTGGCCAGCAGCCTGCACCCATGCACCACGGTGGTCCCTTGCAAGCAGGATGGATCCACCAAGGCTTGTGGCCTCCAGTGGACAACCTCAACCAAGTGCCTGCATCCTCCATAGGGCTCTTGCTCCTTTCTTGACTGTGGGCTGGCAGGAAGCAATTTGGTGATTGTCTGCCAAATGGTTTCTCTATTCTGAACAAACTCATTATTGGACTGAACCAGGCAAATAAATGGAGTAAGGGAAATATTTTCCCTGTACCTGCTGGAGCGGCTCTTGCTCTCCATGCTGGGTTTGCACATCAGAAGACCTCCACCAGAGGTCTAAGCAGCTTCTGACTTCTTTCCAAGCTTTGTCAACAAGTATGTACCTTTTGAATGCTGTTTCGTATAAGTAATTTGAAAAGGCTTTTAAAGTAGTAAAGTGAATTTAAAAATAGATTTTTATAATTTCATATTCAATTAAAAATTGTTGGAAATGTATTAAGTAGAAATTTAAGTTAAATAATGTGTATTAAATATAAGTGATGTTATTCAAAATTCTAGTTAGAACCAGCTTTCATTGTCTTAGCTAAGGAAAAACGGATTTGGGGATTTCAAGGCACTTGGATTCTTCATTTTAAATACTTCCTAAGGCATTTGAGCACTTTGTAGTCTTGAAACATTTAGACTAGCAACTCCTTTCTGACACAGGGAAGGTCTATTTTTATTTTTATCATGCAATTAAGAAGTTGTCACTGTAATTTGGCTGTAGTTTTGACTGGTACTGGAAGGGGCATTCCTTCCTTCCATCTCCTACCTTATGCTGGTGCAAGGTTTGTGTTGTCTTTGGGAGCTGACATTGCTGACAACTAAAAGGATTAATTTTTAGTCTGCACAGCTTCTGGATCTGGTGCTCTATGGAGCTGCATAAGCCTTATGTCAACATGAGGGTGACAAGAGGTCAAGGTCTGGGGGAGAATTCAAGACCTTCCCCTTTAATGGCCTGAGTTATTTTGGATGAAAATGAGTGTGACTATGGCTTCACCCATTTGCCTAATGACATGCATGAAATTGGTGGAAGAGCCGAGGTTTTTAATCCAGATGGGTTTGTTGCTGGTGACACCTGTAACTGTAACTGTGGGGGTGAGTTCTTGAAGGCACCTTTTTTTTTTTGGCATGTGGGCCCATCTCTTCTTTAGTCTTCCTTGAAAATCTTTCTCAGCATAAAGGTGAAAGACTTCTTGGCTCCTCTTTATGTTGCTACTCAATTACTGTTAGCCTTGCTGAGGAGGATGTAAGGAAAGGGCTGAAGAAGCCCATCGCTTTTCTCTTCTCCAGGGAATCTGTTACATTAAACATTTGAATAGATTTTTGAACATAATTCCCAGTCATTTCCTCTACAGTGAACTCAGTTCACTCATGCAGACTTTGTACTTAATGATATCTCTTAAAAGAAATGAGATTTGATATAATTTATATTAAATGGTCATTTTAGAAATCTACATCTACTAATTATTCATTAGGAAATTTGTAAAGACAGAAGTAGAATAAATTCCCTTTATGACCTCACAGTCTACAGAAATATACATATACACACCTGCATTCATTTTCTCTGGGTAGAACTGAATGCGGGTGATTTACTCCAAGAGTAGTCTAAGCAGATTTGAATTGCATTGTTCACTCTGCATCAATAAAGCAAGCCAAAACCAGCAGGAATTCAGCATGCCTCTAGGACAGTTTAACATTTACAGTGATCATATGGGACTTTGTGAGCTCTTCAGGTTGTTTCCTTGGGATGCCCACTCTGCTCCCTTCCCTCTCCCTGTTGTGTGCTGGTGTCTTGGTGGGCTCCCTTCTTGAAGGCCGTTTCCTTGCTTGCTCCTTTCTGGACTGCCACCATTTTACATCTTGCTCACTGCAGTCTTTTCCCTGATGCTGTGTTGGCATTTACCCTTTCCTGGCCTGATGTGCAACTGAGTCACTGCACAGTTTATACATTGAAGTTCCACCTTTCTGTGTTACTGTTTTCTCCTTTATTCTCAGCTGCAGTTTTGTCCATTGTCCCAGAGATGGCTCTTCCTTGGGGCTCCAAACACATGCAGAGCCTTCCTTCAACTGTTTTGTGGGGACCAGCATTTGCAGATCTCTTCAAGGTGCTGCAGGAAATCAGACTCAGCTAGGTTCAGACGAGCTGAAGATGTGTGTCAGTCAAATCTTTCCTCACAAAATGTAGGAAATTATTTAATTTGCATTCAGACCGCATCCAGATCCAGCCTGGATAACTGCTTGATCTCACCTTGCAGCCCTTTTCTACTCCTTTATGTCTTTCAGGCACTTGCCATGGTTTACAAGAGCTGTTTCCTGTAGGAATTGTGTTCCGTTAGGAGTTTTAATGGTACCCCATGTAACTGGGTTTCGTTCTGACCAGAGCCTCTGGTACATAGAAGTAAAGTAGATTATGGAGGATGAACTCTCAATAACTAGGTATACACATACATATCTATGGTGTACAAAATGGTTCATTTTATGTTAATTCAATTTTGAAGACCTAACTAGCTAAAATTTGCTGTATTGAAAATAATGCCATTACTTTGGGGGTTCATCAATCTTTATGAAAAGAGAAATGAGGAGAGCTGATCCTTAGAGCATCTTTCGGGCAGTGATTTTGTAAGTGGCACTGGAGTTGGGAGAAGTGCAGTCTGAGTTAGCAAAACTGTCTGCTTTTTCAGAGGCTGCTACAGTAATTGGCCCTGCATGTCTGGATCACCAAGTGAGAGGCGGGAGGCTCAGCTCTTGAAGAGTCTGGCCACTCCAAGCAGCAGGAAGAGGGAGGGAGGGAGGGAAGGAGGATGGGGAGAAGAAACAATTTGTGAACTTGCCCCTTTAGAGGTAGCAAATGCACTTCACCCCATGCCCAGGATCATTGCTGAACAGCCAGCAGCTGCAGCCCAGTCTTTTGCTGCCAGCAAATGTCACTGCAGAAACTTCTGTAGTTTCAAGGAGTCACTATTTGTACACAGGGAATAGAGGAAACTCACAGATAGAAATGTTGTGGTGTGTGGGCTGCTCTGGATTTCACTCAGAGGAAGATCTCCACAAATGTTTTAAATTAGGCTATCCTTGATAATTCTGGTGGTATGGAGCCCAACCAAAATTTCAGGAAAAAACAAGTTGCTCTGTTAAAGCAGACATGAAAAAAAAATGAAAGGCTTAACTTTTGTCCTGAGGGTGATAAAACTGCACCACACAGCTGAAAATCAATCTGACCTTCACCCACGTGATGCTGTTGTCTCAGTCTGTCTTTCATTTCCTTTGGTTGAGTGAAGGCCGAGGCATTCAGGAGGGAGAAAAGCCAGAGGGAGGTGGGGAGAATCCTGTTTTCCCTGGAAAGGTTTCGGTGCTTGCATAAGTTGACTCCATAGAGTTGCTGTAAAACTTTGAATTATTTATTTCTTTTTAAGTCCTTCTTCTCCTAATGGGCAGCACTCACATTAAAGATATGCTGTGAAAAGAGAGAAGTGTTTGTAATTTAAAACATTCTGTTTTAGTTAAACTTAGAATTAGCCAGTGATGGTATTTTGAAAAGAAGGCTTCATGTAGCAACAGGAAACCTGCACATTCATTTAAAAACAGAAATTTGTACCCAAAGGGCAGAAAAAAGACCAATTATTTTTTCCGGAGATATTTTAACATTCTGTGTTGCAGGCTTTGCACAAAGAAAGAGAAAGTATCCAGATACAAGTATATTTTAATATACATCAATAAACCAGCAGTTAGGGCTTGTGTGTAAGCAGTATTATTGATTTTTAAAATAGAGGTACAATTTCTGTTGATGAACTACGCATTTTGCACAACATCCTGCAGCAGGTGGTTTCCACCTCATTTTCCCAAAGACAGAGAATGAACTAAATGAATGCATAAAATTCTGTGCAGAATTTAATTCTATTAAACAGCAGCACCAATGAAGGGGAAAGGATGAGCATAAGCCCGTTTTGATATTCTTTTTACATCTCGAAAGCCATTAAAAGTGCAATCCATAGCTGTTTATCCAGTTCCCTACTTCTACCATTCTTGTTGAATTTATATGCGACCTAGAGCCAAAAAGTTGCCAGATATTTCTTTTGCAAAAAAACCCAACAAAACTAAGGTTGGTCTAAGTTCTGTCTTCCCTAGGCTGCAGTTTTCCTGATTAATCTCATCACGTGCAGATAATGTCCTTTCCTGTCATAGTCATAAACTACTCCGTTGCTTTGTATTTTTGTGCTATGGATACCCTAGCTACTGTAGCATGCAGAGAGTTAGAGTTATCTGCTATTTTTTTTTTTTTTGTCCAGCAAATGTTGCCTGTTTTAGGAAGGTGTGTAAGAAATGTCAACTTCTTGTTAAAAAGATAAAAACAGATATTGGATTTAGCTGTAGAGATTAATCCCTGCTTTGTAAAGGTTAAGAATGAAACAATTTATTCATTAATCTATTTGGGGTGATGGAGATTAATTTGTGACTACAGCTTTTTATTTAAATGTGGTTTGCCTGATGTGCCAACCCTCACAGACACTATTTTACATGGTATTAAAAAAAGGAAAATAGCAAATGTAAAAAGATGTTGGGACCTTTTTCTGGTGAGCTCTGCTACTCAGGTCTCCGTGTGATACGCCAAAATGCTACTTGCATAAATGTAGAGTTTAATAAGTTATCATTCTGATTAACGCCATTAACTGCTTAACTACTCTAGAAATTGGCTTCCAAAGTTGCTTGATGGTAGCTGTTGCTCTCCACGTCATTCCATTTGCTGTCTCGCTGGGGATAATGGTATGCAAGGGAAAGCAAGGAGGTCAAGGATCTTTTTGTTTAGTCTCTTTGCACATTAAAAGTTCTATTATGTGTTTGTATTGCATGTGGTTTCCAGTCTGTTGGCTACAATGCTTTCAAAATCCATTGATGATGAGTTTGTGAAGCTAAATATATCTTGTGGGTTATGACTACCAAGCTATCACTTCACGGAGCAGTCAGGGCCCGTATTTAACAAGTGTTTTTCAGAGTGAGGGATTCTGAAACTGAGTCAAACGATCTTACAAAAGGGTTAACAGAAATGCTAGCACAGAGGATGACAGCGAACACTTGGTCTGTGCTGACAGTGGGGGTGTTGGGAGCTGTGCTGTGCTATTTATGGGGAAGGGGGTCTGGGCCTGGGGTTCTTAATGGGTTTTTGGAGGGGGGAGGGCTGTGGTATTGTTGTGAATGACACAGCCGCCGCGAGGCTGAATGAGGCTGAAAAAAGCAGTGTCCTCTGCAGCCATCCCTTTCTCTGCCCCAGCAAGAAGTAGGTGCAGCAAGCTGTGGTGGGGGGTGTGCCTGGGGGCCCCGGGTGGGCTCACCCCAGGGCCCCACTCTCTGCCCCCCCAGCAGCGGAGCCACCCGTCTGTCCCCCCACGGCAGGCAGGGCAGGCGGGCTCCGCTGGGACCTCGCTGCTGCTGCTTGCCCGACATTTAAGGGAATGCAAAACCAAACTGCAGGATGCAGCCACATCCTAAGGGCTGGCACAGCTGCCTTGCTTGTTTTCATTCTCCAGCTAGTAGACTGACCTTTTAAAAAAACAGTTTCAGCTGCTGTGAAACACTGACAATGGCTTTCATAGATTTCGTTTTGGTATGAAATAGCAACGGTTTCATTTTGATAATGTAAACTAGCAGCCATAAGGGTGGCAACAACAGTTCATGTTTTAGCTGATTGTTTCAGGCCATGTACAAACTCAGGCAGATGTCACTGCCTCCCTGCCAGGCATTAGTACAAGATACTGATTTTCTTTTAAAATGAAAGCACAGATTTTATTTTTTAAAGCAGTTTATGTTCTGACTGCATGAGTACCTTCACACCTGTCAGTTCAATCCAGTGCGCTCGTTCCCAAGGGTAACCTGACATCTGGGAAACTCTGCCTCAGCCCAGACTGATCCCCTTTGCAGCATCTTTGGTATTTTACATTGAAATGGAGTTACACCATCACACATCATCCTTCGCATTACTCTGTTCTGCTCCAGTATATTCCTGCTTTCAGCTGAAACCCTGATCCTGGGCTATTTCAGGAGTGTTGCAGTTATCTGTAAGCTGTCTTGCTCTTCACTATGGGGCTGGTAATCTCAAAAACATCTGCAGGCAGGGTCAGTCCAGCTTGCTAGTCTTCAGAGGATATTTACAAAGTTTCATAAGGCTTGGACCCATACCCACACCCAACCTAGATGCAGTGTCTACAGATTTATCCCCGAGAGCCTCTTACAAGCTTTGTTTGTATTACTATCTAGAGCTATCCCACTGCAGAAACCCTCAGGAGAGAGAAGTGGTCAGGAGTACTTAGAAACATCTGTTAAAAATTCAGACAAACACTGCACTGTCACTAGAAGCAGTTGGGATGGGACGAATGAAATTTATCATGTGGTGCTACAGGAAAAGAACTTTTTTTTTTCTTTGACTTTTCCTTAAAAATCGATAGTTTGGTCAGTAGATATTGGAAAATGCCCCTGCAGAATACACTTGGGGTGGAGAGCTGCTTTTTACCAATGTCACAAACCCACTGGAGAGCCAAGCCTTGCAGTCTTATGGGAGCACTGTTTCCAGAGTGCTCGTGCTTGATTCAGCACACGCTTCCTCCTTGTTTCAAGAAACCCGCCTTAATCGTGCAGACCTAGAAAGTGGTGACATTAGGAGAGAAAGTGGCTTCACTGTGACTTTTTATTGCTTGCCATACTAAAGCAAAAGGGAAGAAGTCATAGCAACAAATCTAATGGGTGAACTCTGACTGCTTTTGTGTGTGGCTATGGACTGGATTCAGTGAGTGCTTGAGAAATATTGGCATTTGTCCTCGATGACGTATCATGAAGTTACAGGCAATTTGGCAGAAAAAAACAAGTTTTCTTATGTATGAGGCCAGACTTGCTATGATGTTGCATTTCTCTATCACATTCCAGCTCAGCCTCCCGCCCGACCCCATTCCCCACGGAGTATCCTCATCTCCCTTTCCCATCCTCTGCTACAAGCAGGACACAAAGCAGCACTAGCTGTGCTGGTCGGCGGGTGGCACGGGTGGGCTGATTGCCTAGGACAGACCCAAGAGCGGAGAAAAGTTCTGACTCTGCTCATAGCCTTTCTCTCAGCAGAGACAAGAACTGGGGGCTCTGTCCTACCTAATCAAAGGTAGGTTCACCAATCTTAGAGAAACTCAATTTCTATAACAGAAACTCAATTTCGCTCAGAGTCCTTTATCCCCAGTCTGGTGTGATTCAAAAGTTAATAGGAAGGGACAAACAGTTAAGACATATGACAGGCAATATGGTCACACAAGCCTTGTTTTCTTAGGATGCCAACCTGAAAAAAATGAACACAAAGCTCCTGAGAATAAATGAGTCACTTCAGATTGAGACTTGATGGACAATGTTGGCTTTGTTACCACTCTGCAGGTAGCAAGGGGATAGGGTTAGGGAGAATTTCCAGAAATGCAGGAGAGTTGTTATTAGATGGGTAAAGCTTCCTCTGCCATGCATCCCCTGTAGTGGACCCTGCATTACCCTGGTCCCTCCTCCTTTTTAAGGAGCCTTTTGAGGAAAAGTCTCCTGTGACAGGAACATCTCTCAGGTCTTTTCATCTGTGAGCTCCCAGGTGAAAGAATGAGGCTAGAGAACAAAAGATGTTCAGATACTGCAGACAAGCTTTTGTAGGATCTGCCACGTCAGCTGTCTCTTATAAGGTCTGCTGTATTTTCTGTTGATGGTGCTCTTCCCCAAGGATTTCCCACACCTGGGAATGCCTGCCATAACCCACACTGATATTTTCCTCAATGCCTTTCATTTCTGCATACAGATGGAGCTGAGATATCACACGCTGTCCTTGCCCTTATTCTGTTCTGCTCCTTGGCAGTCCCAGCTTTCCTGTCTAGGAGCTTTCATCCCGCCTCTCTCTCAACCTTTTTCAGGAGAGGCTTTGCAATTATTTATAAGCTAGCTTGTCCTGGGTTCTGACATTTTCAGTGTAGTCTGCAGAAGCGGAAAGCTAAGTCTATGTTCTCTGGTTTTACGGGGAACAGAAAACTTGAAGTGAATTTTGGCAAGATATTCTTGGTTTTTTAGAAGGCAGGGAACTCTCCCTGTAACATCAATGGATCTTCTGGGTGGTGAAAAGTCTTAGTGGTCTTAACCACCTCTTCTTTTGGTGTGTTGCCAGATCCTGGAAGGGCAGGCAGCGACCTTGCTTGCATGCTTGGCAAAAGGGGGGCTGGCTGTCCTGCTTACCCTTTGCCATCCTCAAGTGGACTTTCTCTCTCCTTCCTCATACCACATTTTGGAATAAGAAGAACCTTGTGATTTACCTCCTTCTCCTCATGTTCTGGGGCTGCAGATTTTCCAAAATACATCATGTTAAGAGGCAAAGCTATAATGATCTGGGCATTGTAACTCCTCCAGAGGCATCCTTAGATTCTTTGAATGAGATAAACATCTATTCAAGCTGAAGAGCTGCATTTTCTCATTTTGCTGCTGCAAATAGGTGGGAGGAGTGACTAGCTGTTCCTCTGGAAGTAGTAAAGTGGACAGGCTCGTCTGCTGCCCAGTATGACAAATTACATGACACACTTAGATATTCACCCCATCTTCCACCACACTGATGTTTTGCTTGCCTCTGTGCGTTGCATACATGTAAAATAATTGTAGGGCTCCCAGGTGCCTCCTGTTCCAAAGATAATTCAAAATGCAGAGTCTGTTCCAAGGAGAAATGTATTCCCACTCCAACGTTATACACAGAGAAATCAAATATCTTTTGAGTTTGACCAACCTTTGATAAAAACTGATGGCTGCAGCTGAATCTCACTTTGAGTTTTCCATTAAAACTGTTCAAAGCAAACTACAGGGTGGAGGCTCTCGTGTGAGCCAAAGCTAACCTCCCTGTTCCTGCCACTGAAGCTGTGTTGCCAAATTTCACAGAGCTGTGTTCTCTAGCACCTCCTATGAATATGAGTGTGGTTCTGGAGGCTGGTTTGAAGCTCTTACTTAAAACACTCTCTGTGACCTAGTGGAGCATTTTCTGGCACTTAAGCTTTTGGATCTGGTGGCTGTTTGTGCTATACAGAGCAAGGAGTCAAGCGTTTCTTAGAAAACTTTTCGGAAAGGCTGGTTTTCAGCTGAAAGTGTGGTTGGGTGTCTGTGGTGAAATTGCTCTGGCAAGTCACCTCTGCAGTTCTTGTAAGAATTACCAGATAGTGAGTGTAGTGGCTCATCTGAATACTCTTTTTGTACGTTTTTGCAGCCAGTGAATTTCTTCTACTATAGGATATTGCTTTCATATTTTTCAGATGGAGTGCTGGATATGGGAGCTTGTTCCTTTCTATACTTTTATTCTTAATTATATACTTGAATTACAAAAGTGCAAAACCCTTCACCTCCTGCTGAATTCTTGAGGAACTGTGGATGTTCATCCTGAACAGTCAAGTAATTGTGCTGTAGACTTCACTCTGAGTTGGTTCTTTCTCATAGCTTACCAGATCATTAATGTTTCAGTTGGCTGGCTCTGAATTCATGACAGCAGTACAAGTTAACAGAGCTGAATGTGTTACCACACAGCCAGCTTGTCTGTGACATTAGTGTTTGGGATACACCAGTAGCACAGTCAGGGATGGCACTGCAAGGTGGGTCTGTGTGTCTGAGTAAGCGGGTGATGGGCACAGTGAGGGTGCTGCTGAGTGCTCCTCAGCTCAAGCAGGTCCCCAAGTCACCATCTGGGATTCCCCCCGGAGGGACTAACAGTCTGCATTGGTACCTTGGCTGCTGGGACTTCACTGCTACCACAAACCAAGTTAAAGCTGGTTTGGATGTGGGCAGAGCTCCTTGCAGACACTCTTTCTGATGCAGTGGTGGTGTCCCTTTGTAGCAAATGGGCATGGGACACAAACTTTCCTCCATGCCCCACACTGAATCTGTGCTAGCAATTATTGGGGCTGCAGATGCACTGCTGACGTTTTGGTCATTTCCAGTTATTTTGCCATTTTTTGCATAAAATCTAAATATAATTTCTTGACAGCAAGAAAAAAGGGAACAGCTGAAACGCTTTGGTTTAATTCTTATACTTTCCAGTCTGCTTTAAGGCTGCCCCTGAGAAAGAAATGGCCATTGAACAAAGAGGCAGTGAGGAGAGATTTAGTGCATCTTTTGAGCTGGTATGGCAGCTGCTGATGCACAGACCTTGAGATAATGAAGCTGACCTCAGCGTGCAGGGTGATGCCTTGTGACAATGTGTAATACTGAGTTATTTATAGGACAAAATACCTGGTGGATTGGCAATGTTACCCAGCCCAGAGACTTCAGGAAGGTGGTGCCCTGAGCAATGGATGAGCCTGTGTATGAGCCTGGGAAAGTCTCTCACATTCAAGGGGCCTCAGTTTACCTGTTTGTGAAAAAAGTATGAGGAGATTGGAACTGGCAAGTGGCAGGCATTGGCTTTTTGTAATGATTTTGACATATTTGGGTAGAAAACTGTATTTTATGATTAGTTATTCTTTGTTTCATTGGCATGACTGTGTGCATAGTTTACTTTTTCATTCTCAGCAGTAGATTTCCAAAACTTATTTTACTTTCTCCCCCTTTTTATATGTTTGTTTACTTACACTCTAGCTGATTGTCCTCCTTGGAAGTCCCAGTTTTTCCAACAGGATCTGATAGAAGGACAATACAGTCCATCTGGAATATGCTCCACATCCCTCAGAAAATGCCCCTCACTCTTAGCTAAAAGCAACTTGGGAGATTTTGTTCCTTTCCAAAGAGCATTGCTCTGTTTGGGGGGCAGGGGACGTGATCAAAAAG